>NC_090324.1:177431295-177754719 GCF_040869045.1 Eurosta solidaginis
GTTCTTGATCTTGAGTTTTATAAATTTGCCGAAACGAGTACTACCAGCTCTAATTATACCTTTCATGAAAATGAAATGGTATATTAATTTCGTCACGAAACCGAAAATTGTAAGTCCCTAAAGGAAAATAGATAGACCCACCATTAAGTATACCGAAATAATCAGGTTGAAGAGCTGAGTTGATTTAGCCATGTCCGTCTGTCCGTCTGTCAGTTTGTATGCAAACTAGTCCCTCAATTTTTGAGATATCTTGATAAAATTTGGTGAGCGGGTGTATTTGGGTGTCCGATTAGACATTTGTCGGAACCGACCGGATCGGACCACTATAGCATATATCCTCCATACAACCGATTTTTCAGAAAAAGAGGGTTTTTGTAATATCTTACTCAATTTAACAGATTGAAGCTTCAAACTTCACCATATACTTTCGTATATTGCACGTATTGTTGCCTGAATAAATTGATGAGATCCGTCGTATATATAGTATATATCCCCCACAACCGATTGTTCAGATAAGGAACTTTTCGTAATTACTGCCCTATTTTAAGAGCTAGAGGCTTCAAATTTCAACGAATGCTTACGTATATAGCATATATTGTTGTCTGAAAAAATCATAAAGATCGGTTGTATATATAGTATATATCTCATACAACCGATTGTTCAGATAAGAAACTTTTCGCAATTTCTACCCCATTTTAACAGCTATAAGCTTCAAATTTCACCGATTGCTTACGTACATATATAGCATATATTGTTGTGTGCAAAAATCATAGAGATCGGTTGTATATATAGTATATATCTCATACAACCGATTGTTCAGATAAGAAACTTTTCGCAATTTCTACCCCATTTTAACAGCTATAAGCTTCACATTTCACCGATTGCTTACGTATATAGTATATATTGTTGTCTGAAAATATCATAGAGATCGGTTGTATATATAGTATATATCTCATACAACCGATTGTTCAGATAAGAAACTTTACGCAATTTCTACCCCATTTTAACAGCTACAAGCTTCAAATTTCACCGATTGCTTACGTACATATATAGCATATATTGTTGTGTGCAAAAATCATAGAGATCGGTTGTATATATAGTACATATCTCATACAACCGATTGTTCAGATAAGAAACTTTTCGCAATTTCTACCCCATTTTAACAGCTATAAGCTTCACATTTCACCGATTGCTTACGTATATAGTATATATTGTTGTCTGAAAATATCATAGAGATCGGTTGTATATATAGTATATATCTCATACAACCGATTGTTCAGATAAGAAACTTTACGCAATTTCTACCCCATTTTAACAGCTATAAGCTTCAAATTTCAGCGATTGCTTACGTATATAGCATATATTGTTGTCTGAAAAAATCATAGAGATCGGTTGTATATATAGTATATATCTCATACAACCGATTGTTCAGATAAGAAACTTTGCGCAATTTCTGCCCCGTTTTAACAGCTGCAAGCTTCAAATTTCACAAAATGCTTACGTATATAGCATATATTGTTGTCTGAAAAAATCATAGAGATCGGTGGTATATATATTATATACTTCATATAAACTGTCATTTTTGCCCCTTTTTTACGGCTAGAAGCTTCAAAATTCATCAAATTTCATCAAATAGTTACGTTTACGTCATATATTTTTGAAAGACGTGATTCGTACTCATAGTTTTTACATGCAGACCACAAAAAACGTGAAGCTTTGCATCCTCACACAGATTACCTACCTATTTTTTATTTTATATTTATCTTAAAAATCGTTTAGATATGTCTTGTTATGTATTGTTGATATTGTTGATATGTATTGTTGTCTGAAAAAATCATTGAGATCGGTGGTATATATAGTATATATCTCATACAACCGATTGTTCAGATAAGAAACTGTGCGCAATTTCTGCCCCTTTTTAATAGCTAGACGCTTCAAATTTCACCATATGCTTACGTATATAGCATATATTGTTGTCTGAAAAAATCATAGAGATCGGTGGTATATATATTATTTGTTGGTAATAAGTTCGATCGTATACAAAATAATTGGTCTCTCTCAAACAGAGCTCTAGAATTTTTAGGAACTGGCTTTTTGACATTTTTGTACGCATTTCTAGAGTTTGCCACTTTTTCATTATTGTGGCTATCGCCAAGTGAAGATAGCAAGCGAAAAATCAAAAATATATTACAAAAAATGGGTATCCAAATAACATAATAGATACACTAACAACGACAGCAAGAAGTAAAACCAACCGAAAAAATGGCAACGCACAAATAAACGAAAACAACAAGAAAACATATATTGGCATTACCATTCCAAAACTTACGGACAACAACACATTAATTAAAATTATAAAAAACAGCAACCTTAGCTATGCACACAAACCACATCACACAATACATGGCATATATACAAGAACAAAAGACAAAATACCAAAGGAAGAACTACACAACGTAGTGTATGAAATCCAGTGCAATGGCAAAGAAGGGGAAAAGTACAACAAAGTTTATATCGGCACAACAAAAAGATCATTAGGCACGCGAATATACGAACATAAACATGATGCGAAGAAGAACCAAAGCTCGACTGCTCTCGCGCAGCACTTAACAGAAAACAAACACACAGCAGACTTTGACAATACTAAAGTTTTAGACGTGGATAATAAAACGAGAAGAAGGATGACTTTAGAAGGCCTGCGAATACAACAACAAATACATTGAGCTATCAACTTTAAAGAGGACGTCGATAATATAAGCTGCGCGTATTCGGCTTCGATCACATACAATGCGTGATGTTGACGGTAGAGGACGTGCAAGTTCCTCAATGTTTGAAAATGTATCTGTGTATTTATGTTTACTATGTATATACTTTTATGTCGTGATAAAAATATTATTATTCGAATTTTAAATGTCGTAAATGTTACATATCTCGAGTCGATGAATATTGGTTGTAATTTATTATTTCCATATTTAGAAATAAATTCCTGATGAAGACGCGAATAAGCGTCGAAACACGTAGGATATAATAAATCCCTCTTTTATTTAAATCAACCGGCCGAAAAGCTCCAAAAATAGCAATAAAAATATAATTTTTCCTTGGCCCAACAAAAATACATTTTCAAAATTTAAGTTCGTAAATTAGAATGCTTAGGACGTTTTCATAAAGCTTCTTAAATGCTCTGTTTACTTTCGTTACGTACACACAGTTTCAGTGGTTATGAATGAAATAACCACAGAGGAGGAATTTTATAAAATTTTTGAAAAATATGAAGACACAATAAAGAGTTTTATAAAAATTCTCAAATAAGAAAAAAAAATGCCAGTAAACTGGAATGCTTTATAATAACAACAAAATTTTCAAAAATTTATAACATTTTTTTTCGGAGCGCTCAGACTTCATAACTTGGGATGATATTTTTAAATTTCCTACTTTCGAAACCTTTTCAAATCCACAACCATCCCACTATTTAAGTAATAAATTACAATGCAAAGGGACTCCTCGGAATTCCCCCTCCAATGGTGGACGAGAGTACCCTACACACTAGAGATCTACAAAAAGAATTAGAGAGAGTTCTCATCTTGAGTATGCTACCATCATTTGGAGACCTTTCCAACAATTCTCAATCAACAGGCTTGAGCGAGTTCAAAAAGTCTTTCTTAAGTATGCTTTACGGTCATTAAGGTTTACATACCCTCTTCGTCCATATACTGCTCGTTTACTTCTTTTGAATCTTAAATCCCTTGAAGCCAGGAGATCTATTCTCTCCTTGACTTTCTTGTTTGGCATTATCCACGGAGATGTAGACTGCACTGACCTTCTTGTGGAAATTAGTTTAAATGTTCCAAGGAAGGATCTTCTTAATGTTTGCCCGTTTTATGGTATCAATATTAGAACCAATTATGGAAGGAATGCGCCAATTGCACGTGCCCTGAACGAATTCAATAAGATTTCATCTTCTATTGAGCTTGATTTTTCTTTGTGTAGGGACGCTTTTATAAATATTTTAAAGTCAGCTATTTAATTGTTTTTAATTTGTTTGTTATAAGAACATATTATTTATTGTAAACTATATATTTACATGTATATTTTGTTATCTTTGTGTTAATATTTTCCGTATTATTCCTGCCATGTTGCAAGAATTGGACGAATCCAAAAAGTATTCGTACGCTTTGCATTACGCAGTCTGCGCTTCTCGGATCCTATCCCGACTTATAAAGCTGGTTGCTTATTGACTAACTTAAAATCATTGCAGGACAGGAGAACAATTTTATCGCTGTCGTTCGTTTTCGATTTGTTACGTGGGATTGTTGATTGCCCTGTGCTCTTGGAGAGGATTTTCATTAATATACCGGCTAAAGCTCTTCGTGCTTCTGAGTTTTTTCATATTGGTGTTCTCAGGGCTCTTTATGCGCGGAATGCTCCAATTACTAGAGCCTTAATTGAGTTCAATAGAATTTCTAAATTTTGTGAGATAGATTTTTCTTGTTCGAAAGATGGCTTTCTGAGTATTTTAAATACTTTTTATAAGTAAGGTAATTTATATTATTATACATTGTTAACTACTTTACACTTTTATAATTAGCCTATAAGATTCTTTTTTAATTGGCTTAAATAAATAAATAAATATTGTGAATCTCTACGTCGAGGAATGCTAATTTGTTCGCTTTTTCCTTTTCAAGGGTGAATTTTATTTTTGTATGTTGTCCATTGAATGTCTTGAGGATTTCTTCCACGTCTTTAGGCTTGACTATGGCGAATATATCATCTACATATTTGGTTATGTATTTGATATTAATATCTTTAAGTCTCAGCTCGGAGATGCTGTCGTCAATAATCTTATCTAAGACAATGTCAGCTATAGTTGGCGATAAAGGATTGCCCATGGGCATACCACAAGTTTGTTGGAAATAAGTTCGATCGTAAACAAAGTAACTGTTTTCTCTCAAACAGAACTATAGAATTTTTAGGAACTGGCTTTTTGACATTTTTGTTTGCATTTGTAGAGTTTGCCACTTTTTCATTATTGTGGCTATCGCCAAGTGTATCGGAATATTGGTGAACAAGGATACAATGTCTAGAGATATTAGGATTTCATCGTCGTCAATGGTTATATTTTTAATAAAGAAAGTAGACGTTGTATCTTTGTTCACCAATATTCCGATACACTTGGCGATAGCCACAATAATGAAAAAGTGGCAAACTCTACAAATGCATATAAAAATGTCAAAAAGCCATTTCCTAAAAATTCTAGAGTTCTGTTTGAGAGAGAACAATTACTTTGGATACGATCGAACTTATTACCAACAAACTTATGGTATGCCCATGGCCAATCCTTTATCGCCAACTATGGCTGACATTGTCTTAGATAAGATTACTGACGACAGCATGTCCGAGCTGAGACTTAAAGATATTAATATCAAATACATAACCAAATATATAGATGATATGTTCGCCATAGTCAAGGCTAAAGACGTGGAAGAAATCCTCAAGACATTCAATGGACAGCATACAAAAATAAAATTCACCCTTGAAAAGGAAAAAGCGAACAAATTAGCATTCCTCGACGTAGAGATTCACAATATGGACAATAAGGTAACAACTAATTGGTACAAGAAAGCCGCGGCATTATCCAGGATGATACATTACCAATCCAATCACCCATGGACTCAGAAGAAGAACACGGTCATCAACTTTATAAACAAAGTTTCCTCCCTGAGTGATCAGGAGTTCATAGAAGATAGCAAGCGGAAAATCAAAAATATATTACAAAAAAATGGGTATCCAAATAACATAATATATACACTAACAACGACAGCAAGAAGTAAAACCAACCGAAAAAATGGGCATACCATAAGTTTGTTGGTAATAAGTTCGATCGTATACAAAATAATTGGTCTCTCTCAAACAGAGCTCTAGAATTTTTAGGAACTGGCTTTTTGACATTTTTGTATGCATTTCTAGAGTTTGCCACTTTTTCATTATTGTGGCTATCGCCAAGTGAAGATAGCAAGCGAAAAATCAAAAATATATTACAAAAAATGGGTATCCAAATAACATAATAGATACACTAACAACGACAGCAAGAAGTAAAACCAACCGAAAAAATGGCAATGCACAAATAAACGAAAACAACAAGAAAACATATATTGGCATTACCATTCCAAAACTTACGGACAACAACACATTAATTAAAATTATAAAAAACAGCAACCTTAGCTATGCACACAAACCACATCACACAATACATGGCATATATACAAGAACAAAAGACAAAATACCAAAGGAAGAACTACACAACGTAGTGTATGAAATCCAGTGCAATGGCAAAGAAGGGGAAAAGTACAACAAAGTTTATATCGGCACAACAAAAAGATCATTAGGCACGCGAATATACGAACATAAACATGATGCGAAGAAGAATCAAAGCTCGACTGCTCTCGCGCAGCACTTAACAGAAAACAAACACACAGCAGACTTTGACAATACTAAAGTTTTAGACGTGGATAATAAAACGAGAAGAAGGATGACTTTAGAAGGCCTGCGAATACAACAACAAATACATAAAGCTATCAACTTTAAAGAGGACGTCGATAATATAAGCTGCGCGTATTCGGCTTCGATCACATACAATGCGTGATGTTGACGGTAGAGGACGTGCAAGTTCCTCAATGTTTGAAAATGTATCTGTGTATTTATGTTTACTATGTATATACTTTTATGTCGTGATAAAAATATTATTATTCCAATTTTAAATGTCGTAAGTGTTACATATCTCGAGTCGATGAATATTGGTTGTAATTTATTGTTTCCATATTTAGAAATAAATTCCTGATGAAGACGCGAATAAGCGTCGAAACACGTAGGATATAATAAATCCCTCTTTTATTTAAATCAACCGGCCGAAAAGCTCCAAAAATAGCAATAAAAATATAATTTTTCCTTGGCCCAACAAAAATACATTTTCAAAATTTAAGTTCGTAAATTAGAATGCTTAGGACGTTTTCATAAAGCTTCTTAAATGCTCTGTTTACTTTCGTTACGTACACACAGTTTCAGTGGTTATGAATGAAATAACCACAGAGGAGGAATTTTATAAAATTTTTGAAAAATATGAAGACACAATAAAGAGTTTTATAAAAATTCTCAAATAAGAAAAAAAAATGCCAGTAAACTGGAATGCTTTATAATAACAACAAAATTTTCAAAAATTTATAACATTTTTTTTTCGGAGCGCTCAGACTTCATAACTTGGGATGATATTTTTAAATTTCCTACTTTCGAAACCTTTTCAAATCCACAACCATCCCACTATTTAAGTAATAAATTACAATGCAAAGGGACTCCTCGGAATTCCCCCTCCAATGGTGGACGAGAGTACCCTACACACTAGAGATCTACAAAAAGAATTAGAGAGAGTTCTCATCTTGAGTATGCTACCATCATTTGGAGACCTTTCCAACAATTCTCAATCAACAGGCTTGAGCGAGTTCAAAAAGTTTTTCTTAAGTATGCTTTACGGTCATTAAGGTTTACATACCCTCTTCCTCCATATACTGCTCGTTTACTTCTTTTGAATCTTAAATCCCTTGAAGCCAGGAGATCTATTCTCTCCTTGATTTTCTTGTTTGGCATTATCCACGTAGATGTAGACTGCGCTGACCTTCTTGTGGAAATTAGTTTAAATGTTCCAAGGAAGGATCTTCTTAATGTTTGCCCGTTTTATGGTATCAATATTAGAACCAATTATGGAAGGAATGCGCCAATTGCACGTGCCCTGAACGAATTCAATAAGATTTCATCTTCTATTGAGCTTGATTTTTCTATGTGTAGGGACGCTTTTATAAATATTTTAAAGTCAGCTATTTAATTGTTTTTAATTTGTTTGTTATAAGAACATATTATTTATTGTAAACTCTATATTTACATGTATATTTTGTTATCTTTGTGTTAATATTTTCCGTATTATTCCTGCCATGTTGCAAGAATTGAACGAATCCAAAAAGTATTCGTACGCTTTGCATTACGCAGTCTGCGCTTCTCGGATTCTATCCCGACTTATAAAGCTGGTTGCTTATTGACTAACTTAAAATCATTGCAGGACAGGAGAACAATTTTATCGCTGTCGTTCGTTTTCGATTTGTTACGTGGGATTGTTGATTGCCCTGTGCTCTTGGAGAGGATTTTCATTAATATACCGGCTAAAGCTCTTCGTGCTTCTGAGTTTTTTCATATTGGTGTTCTCAGGGCTCTTTATGCGCGGAATGCTCCAATTACTAGAGCCTTAATTGAGTTCAATAGAATTTCTAAATTTTGTGAGATAGATTTTTCTTGTTCGAAAGATGGCTTTCTGAGTATTTTAAATACTTTTTATAACTAAGGTAATTTATATTATTATACATTGTTAACTACTTTACACTTTTATAATTAGCCTATAAGATTCTTTTTAATTGGCTTAAATAAATAAATAAATAAATAAATATTGTGAATCTCTACGTCGAGGAATGCTAATTTGTTCGCTTTTTCCTTTTCAAGGGTGAATTTTATTTTTGTATGTTGTCCATTGAATGTCTTGAGGATTTCTTCCACGTCTTTAGGCTTGACTATGGCGAATATATCATCTACATATTTGGTTATGTATTTGATATTAATATCTTTAAGTCTCAGCTCGGAGATGCTGTCGTCAATAATCTTATCTAAGACAATGTCAGCTATAGTTGGCGATAAAGGATTGCCCATGGGCATACCACAAGTTTGTTGGAAATAAGTTCGATCGTAAACAAAGTAACTGTTTTCTCTCAAACAGAACTATAGAATTTTTAGGAACTGGCTTTTTGACAATTTTGTTTGCATTTGTAGAGTTTGCCACTTTTTCATTATTGTGGCTATCGCCAAGTGTATCGGAATATTGGTGAACAAGGATACAATGTCTAGAGATATTAGGATTTCATCGTCGTCAATGGTTATATTTTTAATAAAGAAAGTAGACGTTGTATCCTTGTTCACCAATATTCCGATACACTTGGCGATAGCCACAATAATGAAAAAGTGGCAAACTCTACAAATGCATATAAAAATGTTAAAAAGCCATTTCCTAAAAATTCTAGAGTTCTGTTTGAGAGAGAACAATTACTTTGGATACGATCGAACTTATTACCAACAAACTTATGGTATGCCCATGGCCAATCCTTTATCGCCAACTATGGCTGACATTGTCTTAGATAAGATTATTGACGACAGCATGTCCGAGCTGAGACTTAAAGATATTAATATCAAATACATAACCAAATATATAGATGATATGTTCGCCATAGTCAAGGCTAAAGACGTGGAAGAAATCCTCAAGACATTCAATGGACAGCATACAAAAATAAAATTCACCCTTGAAAAGGAAAAAGCGAACAAATTAGCATTCCTCGGCGTAGAGATTCACAATATGGACAATAAGGTAACAACTAATTGGTACAAGAAAGCCGCGGCATTATCCAGGATGATACATTACCAATCCAATCACCCATGGACTCAGAAGAAGAACACGGTCATCAACTTTATAAACAAAGTTTCCTCCCTGAGTGATCAGGAGTTCATAGAAGATAGCAAGCGAAAAATCAAAAATATATTACAAAAAAATGGGTATCCAAATAACATAATATATACACTAACAACGACAGCAAGAAGTAAAACCAACCGAAAAAATGGGCATACCATAAGTTTGTTGGTAATAAGTTCGATCGTATACAAAATAATTGGTCTCTCTCAAACAGAGCTCTAGAATTTTTAGGAACTGGCTTTTTGACATTTTTGTATGCATTTCTAGAGTTTGCCACTTTTTCATTATTGTGGCTCACGCCAAGTGAAGATAGCAAGCGAAAAATCAAAAATATATTACAAAAAAATGGGTATCCAAATAACATAATAGATACACTAACAACGACAGCAAGAAGTAAAACCAACCGAAAAAATGGCAATGCACAAATAAACGAAAACAACAAGAAAACATATATTGGCATTACCATTCCAAAACTTAGGGACAACAACACATTAATTAAAATTATAAAAAACAGCAACCTTAGCTATGCACACAAACCACATCACACAATACATGGCATATATACAAGAACAAAAGACAAAATACCAAAGGAAGAACTACACAACGTAGTGTATGAAATCCAGTGCAATGGCAAAGAAGGGGAAAAGTACAACAAAGTTTATATCGGCACAACAAAAAGATCATTAGGCACGCGAATATACGAACATAAACATGATGCGAAGAAGAACCAAAGCTCGACTGCTCTCGCGCAGCACTTAACAGAAAACAAACACACAGCAGACTTTGACAATACTAAAGTTTTAGACGTGGATAATAAAACGAGAAGAAGGATGACTTTAGAAGGCCTGCGAATACAACAACAAATACATAAAGCTATCAACTTTAAAGAGGACGTCGATAATATAAGCTGCGCGTATTCGGCTTCGATCACATACAATGCGTGATGTTGACGGTAGAGGACGTGCAAGTTCCTCAATGTTTGAAAATGTATCTGTGTATTTATGTTTACTATGTATATACTTTTATGTCGTGATAAAAATATTATTATTCGAATTTTAAATGTCGTAAGTGTTACATATCTCGAGTCGATGAATATTGGTTGTAATTTATTGTTTCCATAGTTAGAAATAAATTCCTGATGAAGACGCGAATAAGCGTCGAAACACGTAGGATATAATAAATCCCTCTTTTATTTAAATCAACCGGCCGAAAAGCTCCAAAAATAGCAATAAAAATATAATTTTTCCTTGGCCCAACAAAAATACATTTTCAAAATTTAAGTTCGTAAATTAGAATGCTTAGGACGTTTTCATAAAGCTTCTTAAATGCTCTGTTTACTTTCGTTACGTACACACAGTTTCAGTGGTTATGAATGAAATAACCACAGAGGAGGAATTTTATAAAATTTTTGAAAAATATGAAGACACAATAAAGAGTTTTATAAAAATTCTCAAATAAGAAAAAAATGCCAGTAAACTGGAATGCTTTATAATAACAACAAAATTTTCAAAAATTTATAAAATTTTTTTTTCGGAGCGCTCAGACTTCATAACTTGGGAGGATATTTTTAAAATTCCTACTTTCGAAACCTTTTAAAATCCACAACCATCCCACTATTTAAGTAATAAATTACAATGCAAAGGGACTCCTCGGAATTCCCCCTCCAATGGTGGACGAGAGTACCCTACACACTAGAGATCTACAAAAAGGATTAGAGAGAGTTCTCATCTTGAGTATGCTACCATCATTTGGAGACCTTTCCAACAATTCTCAATCAACAGGCTTGAGCGAGTTCAAAAAGTTTTTCTCAAGTATGCTTTACGGTCATTAAGGTTTACATACCCTCTTCCTCCATAAACTGCTCATTTACTTCTTTTGAATCTTAAATCCCTTTAAGCCAGGAGATCTATTCTCTCCTTGACTTTCTTGTTTGGCATTATCCACGGAGATGTAGACTGCGCTGACCTTCTTGTGGAAATTAATTTTAATGTTCCAAGGAAGGATCTTCTTAATGTTTGCCCGTTTTATGGTATCAATATTAGAACCAATTATGGAAGGAATGCGCCAATTGCACGTGCCCTGAACGAATTCAATAAGATTTCATCTTCTATTGAGCTTGATTTTTCTATGTGTAGGGACGCTTTTATAAATATTTTAAAGTCAGCTATTTAATTGTTTTTAATTTGTTTGTTATAAGAACATATTATTTATTGTAAACTATATATTTACATGTATATTTTGTTATCTTTGTGTTAATATTTTCTGTATCTACCATTATTGGCAGTCTGTAAGACCTGTATGTTCATAGACTGAATAAATAAATAAAGAAGCTTTGGAAAATTATAGGAATGACTAGGGAACCAACCATAGAAGATATAATAAACCCCACGACCAAGGTAGAGGAAATCATGAGAATGTTAGGAAGCTTATTCCCCGAAAACGCCAAAGATTAAATTATAATAATTTTTAAAATTCTTTTGATTTTTAAATATTTAAAAAAATAAAATAAATCATACTAAGCTGACTATAAAATTTTAGAAATAAAAATAAAATACTTCTAAGAAATTTGAAAGTTTTTTTTAGATTTACAATGTTTACAATAAAATAAGTTATAAATAAAATAAAGTACTCCATATTAAAATTGAAATTTAAACCCTTATTCACTAGTAATTACAGAAGTTTCAAAATGTCTTGGTGGGCAAAAGTAGCCCAAGGCATTATGATAGCCATAACCGGTTACGAAATGGGTAAAGGAAACTCGGAAACAGCAGAAAAAAAAATTGTAAAATATGAGCCATCAGACCAAGTGGACACAAAAAACCACTCAAAACATCACAGACATTTGGCTAGGTGCTTTAATATGCACGATAGGGCTATTAATCATTTCAATAGCCGCTATACTCAAAAACTACATGAAATTTAAATATAGGCAATTGAATAACGTGCAACAGCGCGTCTAGAAATTTTTTTTCTGCCCAAAATTCCAAACTCAAAGCTGAGGAAGAGCAATAAATACTTCCTTCCTAAATTCAGTAGCAAATAAAGAATTTGCATAATTTCTTTGAATGCTCCTGATATCTTTAAAGACAAAGATATTCAGGAAGCAATTGCAAAAATCCGCAGTAGCTCACATAGAAATACCAACCACAGAGGCTAGAGGCTATCACGGTAGAAAATTTATACCAAAAATAACAATTCTTTCAAATTATATTTGAAAAGAAACTCCGTGTCGGTGGAAGTATTCAAAATTAAAAAATAAAATAATATTACCAACAACAGCAAAAATGAAGAAAAGTCACAAGGAGAACATATAAGTTAACACGCGCCAGTTGCCCTTATCGCAACATTCCCACGTATGGCCAGTACACGCGCGCCGAGTCAGCAAATTATTTCTCACAACATACGGCTGCGCATGGCAACCTAACACCTTAATTCGAGGCCATGGTTAGTGACGGCAACTAACACCTGCAAATTATGGTTCTCACTACATACGGCCGCGCATAGCAACCTAACACCTTAATTCAAGGCCATGGTTAGTGACGGCAATTAACACTCATGCTACGGAACTACTCCAGACGCACAGTCAGCTAAATTCTATTACACATTATTGTGAAATGCACACATACAGCACCTGTGGGAAGAAACCGACTTCAACATTCTCACACAGCGGGCTGTCAACGAGTTACGCAAGAGGCGTGTCGCGGCTTGTTGATTGGCTATATATGGGAGCAGTTGCGGCAGACCCGGCAGTCGAGTTCGGGACGGATTAGTGTTAACAGTAAATTAATCTTAGTTGTAATTGTGAATTAATTGAATTAAAATATACTTGTAAAAGACTATTTGAACTTGTGTTGTTTAGTGTTGTTGGTTGGGCGAGTTGGGCCAACAAATTAATTTTTTTAGGGGACTATAGTCCTTTAACTGGCACCCGACCAGGGACCCAGGAAGTGAAGGGAACTGTGAAAAAATTCAAAAAAGAATTTGTTCGAAAAAAAAAATAATACAAAACAAAAAAAACAAAAAACAAAAGAACAAAAGCTAAAGAATTATTTGAGAGAGAAACATGATCTCACAAAGAAAAAGCGCTAAAAGCCACAAAAGAAAACAAAAAAAAAAGAAAAACAAAGAAAAGGCGCTTAAAGCTACAAAAACAAAAAAAAAAAAACAAAAAGAGGGGAAACATTCCTCGAAAAATACTAATACTAAAAAAAAACTAAAGCTAACTAACTAACTTACAAAAAAAATAACAAAAAAAGAAAAAATATAAATCTAACAAAAACTAACAACTAACTTACTAAATTAATTACTGAAAACTAACTGTCAGAAATATTCCACTTTTAACATCACTCCTGGGTCCTCGTAAAATCCTGTCAAACCCTTGCCGACCCGAACTCCACTCATTAGGTATATCAGTAGGATTTAAAAATAGTCTACTTTATACTTGAAATGTTAATTACAATTTGAAATCTAAAATCTACCTAAATTAAAATGAAATTTGAAATTTACTTAGACTAGTACTTAAACTTTGAAATGTAAATTTTTTAATAGCAATAGTTGACTATGTATTTCACTAGTTATTAGAATTATGTGTACTCCGACTGCTAGAATCTGCCTCTGTGCATCCGCACAAGCATATGTGGTATTCGATCTCGACTCGCCCGTGGTAAGCTTACGTGATGGGTACGGCTGGATAATCAATGGCTACTTCAAATTAATTCATGTAATCAACCTAGCCCGTTATGAGGAAATAGCAAACCGCCTGTAAATTGAAGTCAAGAAACTGGATGAAACGAACGACCTCACAGACGTCAATTCTTTCCACTTGAGTAAAATTCAAACGCAGCTCGAGGAGTTAAAAGGCCCAAAGAACAAGAGAATCAAGCGATCAATCAACTGAATAGGATCGGCTTGGAAATGGATAGCCGGTTCCCCCGACGCTTCCGATTGGGATGAGCTCCTACGAGCCCAAGACACGCTAGTATCTAACAATAACCAACAATACAAGGTAAACTCTGAAATATTTAAGAAAACTCATGAGTTATTGCAGGTTGTCAACGGCATCGTAACCAACACAAATGACATCATTGGCCAGAATCATCTCATAAAGGTTTCACAAGAAATCCTTCAGAAAGTCATGATCCTGAAGGACGATATGAACGAAGTGGTGCAGGCCTGCCAGATGGCTAAGGCAGGTATTGTCAACAGCAACTTACTAGACAAAGAAGAGATCAATGGACTTATAAGCGAAGTAGATGTCCTTCCATAGAGCAATGTGATCGAAGCAATAGAATTCAGCGAACCTTCAATCTACACCAACGGCACGATGCTACTCTACATTGTGTCCATGCCAAAGGTGGCCCAAACGAGATTTAACCATCTGATTACCAGAGCAATTGTAAAAGAAGGACAAGCAAACTCTTCAATCTCAATATCAAGTTACAGCAATGCAATAAATTACAATAGAAAACTAAAAAGCAATTAAAATTTTGTAAACTTTAAGTGGGTCATTGCGTTACTTTAAGGATCAGATACAATAGTTCTAAAGTGTATATGACCCTTTCTAAGGTGGATGGTGTGGCATTACCACAATACAAGTTATTTCTATTTATGTAAATTCCAGAATGAGTCTATGTGCAACCAAATGAATTTCACTTTCGACCACAGGAAAATAACTCATAGCGGCATAGATAAGTTATATTGAACTCAGCGGGGAGCCGTATCCGTTTACAGTTGTTTAATCCGTATGCGTCACACTGACAAGCTCACGTATCGATCAGCATGACTGATCAACAGCGTCGGTTTGTCAATGTGACTGCCCACATATTATTACATATTTAGGTAATAAGAATATTTGGCTGACGTGGTATATAGAAATTAGAATGTAGTTATTTTTAGTGTGTAAGTATTGTATGTAAAAATTGTAATAGTGTTGTAAGACATTTTTACTATAAAAGAGAAAGCATTTCTTAGCAAAAGACAATCAGATTTCTGCGCTGAACACAAGCGTCCACCAAATCTATTTGTTTTATTTCCGTAAATATTATAGTATCACAAAAATCGTGTAAAGCAACAACACAGTCTAAAATACCTTTTGAAATGTAAAGACTTCGAAATATATCAGTACACCTAATGGGTAAGACCACAAAAATAATACACGGATTTACACTGGAAAAACAGGAATTGAAATGCAAATAATTTGACTCTTTTTTTGAACAAAATATTAAATTTGGAAATTAAGGAGGCAAATATGATAATTAGTAATTTAAATCGTACAATAGTTAAGGTGCAACAGAAACTAAATGAAACTCTACACAAAAACGTATACAACTCCGTAGTTGAAACACAAAAACAATCTTTAATACATACTTAAACGCTAATAGAAAATAACCTAGATAAAAAACTGAAGGATAGAATCAAGAAAAATTTTGAGAAATTCGACCTGAAATTCAATGCAGACTGGTTTACAAACAATTCCGAAATTGACATACCTCCTGAATGTCGATGGGTACTATCCCTGGAGAACAAATTGGCACTTCTAATAACTAGAAAGACTTTTTCACCACTACATATTATAGCTGATGTCGAACAGTGTATTCGGATAATAACAGATGATAGACAGAAACATATGGTCAGATACAAATTCGCAACAAGGGTTTATACATTCAAAAATAAATCAAGAAACAGCGAGAAAGAGAAATTTATATTGCAACTCTACGAAGAAACTAAGCGATTTTTGTATCAGCATAAAGATACCATTATAATCACTAATGCAGATAAAGGGAATAAAACTGTCATGATTTACAAAAAAGATTATAAAATGAAAATGGAGGATCTTCTAAAAGATAAAGATACATACAAAACTATAAAAAATTATCCAACCCAGTTCCTACTGAGGAAAAATAACAAAATCGACGAAATCTACAAAACCCACAACATCGACGAAAAACAAAAAAGATATTTAACATGCACAGCAGCCACAGCCCACGCCTTTATGGCCTTCCGAAAGTTCATAAGGAGCACACACCACTTCACCCAATATCATCCTCAATAAATGTTCCTTGTTCGAAATTATCCAAGTTCGTAGGTCAGATTTTAAAAAACGTGGTCTCTGAAAAATATAATATTAGAAATTCAATCCAACTAAAACAAGCCATAAAAGTTATACACATTGCCGACGATGAAATACTCATATCACTAGACGTGGTATCCCTGTTCACAAATGTACCTATCCATCTGGCGATTAACACAATATTAAAACAATGGCCTATCCTTAAAAACCATACAAAAATCACAAAAACCCAATTCCTCAAGATTCTTGAATTCTGCCTCAGGGAAAATAATTATTTTGTATACGACAGCAAATACTATCAACAAATTTATGGGATGCCAATGGGCAATCCATTATCACCAACAATAGCCGACATAGTCCTAGACAAGATTATTGACGATAGCATCATAGAGCTAAAATCTAACGACATAAGCATCAAATACATATCGAAGTATGTAGATGATATTTTCGCCATTGTTCAGGTTAAGGACGTGAATGAAATTTTTAGAGTATTTAATGGAAAACATAATAAATTAAATTTATTTAATAATTTGAGAAAGATTTAAACAACGTAACATTAGGACGGACGAGGCGACAGCTGTTCCGATTATACTTTGTAAATCTCTTCAAAGCCTTTTCTCCTGGGAGTGGGAGTCGAGCCCGCACTCCTACGATAGTTGAAATGGTTACAAAGGGATTCAGCTATGTCATGCCTTTCCCAAATTATTAAATAAATTATAAAATTAAAAATTGCTTGAAATAAATGTTCATACATTTAACGCAATACGGGCAGTCCCCGTTTAATCCATATAATAAATTAAAATATACTTTGGAAACCGAAAAATTTGATAAGCTTGCATTCCTGAACATGGAAATCCATAACATAGACAATAAAATAAAAATGAATTGGTATAAAAAAGCTGTAGCTTCATCAAGAATGATCAATTACCAATCTAACCACCCTTGGAATCAAAAAAAAGAACACCATTATAAACTTTATAGATAAAGTTAACTCCTTGAGCGACCAAGAGTTAATAAAAGAAAATAAGAAAATCACTAAAACAATACTTACCAAAAATGGATACCCTAATAAAATAATAGAAGCTCTAATGTTCGCGGCCGTAAATAACACAAAACATAAAAGAGTAATACCGCAACAACAACAACATATGATATAAACAGAAGAATATACACAGGAGTCACATATATACCAAGACTAACAGACAACAACACCTTGCACAAAATTATCAAACCAACAATATAAGCTAAGCATACAAACCAAATCACACAATTCAAAGCATTTACACAAAAACAAAAGACAAAATCAAAAAGGAACAACAACACAATGAGATTTATTAAACCCCATGCATGGGCAAAGATGGCGAAAATTTTGATAAAGTTTACATCGGTACAACGAAAAGGCAGCTAGAACGAGGTTAAACTAACACAAAGTAGATGCGAAAAATAGAAAGAATAACACAGCGTTGGCGCCACACTTGACTGATCAAAACCACACAGCTGATTTTGACAACGTAAAGATACTGGATGTGGAGAACAAAATGAGAAGAAGAATGACAATGGAAGGATTGCGCATACAACATAACATTTCGAGAACAGTAAACTATAGAGACGATGTTGACTGCATAAACTGCGCTTATGCTAGCGCAATCACATCAAACATCTACTTTGACTGATGAAAGCAAAGGGTGTACAGTGTGTCAACGATATATTAATGGATGTGTATGTCGGTACCTTTAATGTTATTTAACAAAAAATTATTAGTTGTTAATGTACAAAAAATTTTGTTTTTCCTTTTTGTAATATACAGATGAATAAAAATCCCTGATGAAGACACAAAAATTGCGTCGAAACGCGTAGGATAATTAAATAAAACCTTGTTTTATTAAGAAGGAGAAAAAAACCAAAAAGCTCCAATAAAAATACTATTAAAATTGTTACTTGGCCCAATATAAATAATTATTAAACGGATTCGTAGAGCTAAATAACCGAAACAAACCCACAAATTCGAAAAACAAATCAACAAAATGAAACATTTTTACCAACATATAAGATACAAATACGGTATGGACCTATGCAACAACATCAAACCATACCGCAAGTATCACAAAAATTTTGTAAAGCAACAACAAATATTAAAATACCTTTTGAAATGTAAATACTTCTAAATTATACCAGCACACCTAACGGGTAAGACCACAAAAATAATACACGGATTTACACTGGAAAAAACAAGAATTGAAATGCAAAAAATTGGTAATCTTTATTTGAACAAAATATTAAATTTGGAAATTAAGGAGGCAAATATGATAATTAGTAATTTAAATCGTAAAATTGTGAAGGTACAACAGAAACTAAATGAAACTCTAGACAAAAACGTATACAACTCCGTAGTTGAAACACAAAAACAGTCTTTAATACATACTAAAACGCTAATAGAAAAGAACATAGATAAAAAACTGAAGAATAGAATCAAGAAAAATTTTGAGAAATTCGACCTGAAATTCAATGCAGACTGGTTTACAAACAATACCGGAATTGACATACCTCCTGAATGTCGATGGGTACAATCCCTGGGGAACAAATTCGCACTTCCAAAACCTAGAAAGACTTTTTCACCACTACATATTATAGCTGATGTCGAACAGAATATTCGGACCATAACAGTTGATAGAGAGAAAGATATGGTCAAATGCAAATTCGCAACAAGGGTTAATACATTCAAAAATAAATCAAGACACAGCGAGAAAGAGAAATTTATATTGCAACTCTACGAAGAAACTAAGCAATTTTTGTATCAGCATAAGGATACCATTATGATCACTAATGCAGATAAAGGGAACAATACTCTCAAGATGTACAAAAAAGATTATAAACTGAAAATGGGGGATCTTCTAAAAGATAAGGCTACATAAAAAACTATGAAAAATGATCCAACCCAGTTCCTACTGAGGAAAAATAACAAAATGGTCAACGAAATCTACAAAACCCACAACATCGACTAAAAACAAAAAAAAAATATTTAACTTGCACAGCAACCACAGCCCCACGCCTTTATGGCCTTCCAAAAGTTCATAAGGAGCACACACCACTTCGCCCAATATCATCCTCAATAAATGTTCCTTGTTCGAAATTATGCAAGTTCGTAGGTCAGATTTTAAAAAACGTGGTCTCTGAAAAATATAATATTAGAAATTCAATCCAGCTAAAACAAGCCATAAAAGTCATACACATTGCCGACGATGAAATACTCATATCACTAGACGTAGTATCCCTGTTCACAAATGTACCTATCCATCTGGCGATTAACACAATATTAAAAAAAATGGCCTATCCTTAAAAACCACACAAAAATCACAAAACCCAATTCCTCAAAATTCTGGAATTCTGCCGCAGGGAAAATAATTCAGCAAATTTATGGGATGCCAATGGGCAATCCATTATCAACAACAATAGCCGACATAGTCCTAGACAAGCATATATGTAATGCTAATAGAAAATGCTCGCAATGTGTTTTTAATTCGAAATCAAAACAAGACAGCCTATATAATATTTGTGATTGTAGCAGCATAAGTGTGACAAGAAAAAATTTAAATTTAGGTACATTCGATTATTGAATACAAAAACAAAAGCGTTTAAACAGCAATATATCGGCACTCTGATGTTTGGGAATTTACCTAGCCTTTTGTAGCAATATAGGAGTGTTACATATACGTAGACAAGATTATTGACGATAGCATCATAGAGCTAAAATCTACCGACATAAGCATCAAATACATAACGAAGTAAGGTATGTAGATGATATATTCGCCATTGTTAAGGTTAAGGACGTAGATGAAATTTTAAGAATATTTAATGGACAACATAATAAATTAAAATTTACTTTGGAAACCGAAAAATGTAATAAGCTTGCATTTCTAGACATGGAAATCCAAAACATAGAACATAAAATAAAAACGAATTGGTATAAAAAATCTGTAGCTTAATCAAGAATGATCAATTACCAATCTAACCACACATAGAATCAAAAAAAGAACACCATTATTAACTTTATAGGAAGAAGTTATAGAAGAGTTAGATCCGGACATCGTTCTATGTTCAGAAGCATGTATAACACCGGATGTTAGTGATGCGGAAATAAACATTCCTTATTATACAATGGTTCGTTGCGATTCTCATAGTAGACACACAGGAGGTGTAGTCTTACTATTAAAAAAAAGGTATCGAGTACAAAGTCAGGTATAATAGATCTATTGATTTAAATGTTTGGTGTGCTATAATTAAATTAAAAAAGTTCGACATTAAATGGCAAATAGGTGTGTTGTACCATTCTCCAAGCTCTAGTGATATCGAATTTTTAAATCACTTGGAAGCTATACTTTCTGAGGAACTGGAGAGTGGTACAAACTCCTTGTTAATTGGGGATTTTAACATTAACATGAATGTTAATACCGCAACGAGTTCTAAGCTCAATGAGATATTTTCACGTAGCGCGATGAGGCAAATGGTGAATTTCAATACAAGGATTGCTGAGAGGTCCCAAACGAGAATAGATCTATTATATGCAAATGCTGATGTACTAACCTGTTCTAATCTTGAAAATCACAGAATTTCTGATCACGAAACCATTTCAGTTGCTTTCAAAGTGTGTAATTAAATTCCTCTGCGGAGAATGATACCCACAATGTGTTGGAAGAATTATTCTGCTAATAACCTCATTTACTTATTAAGAAACTTTGATTTCAGCGTATTAAAAAATATGCATCTCAATGACTCGGTTGAATATATAAATACCTGCTTATCACACTGCATGGGTTTATTAACATCAGAACAAGACAGGATAGTGAGGTTGAGAAATAAGTGGTACGATCATGAACTGACCGAAATTAACAAATTAAAAATCCAATTGCACTCACAAGCCAGAAAATCTGGTGAATTTTCGGAATATAATACGGTTGCGAAGTATTATAAGAAACTAATCAAAATTAAAAAGATTAAGTATATGGAGAAAAATATTGCCTTAAATTCTTCTGATAGGAAATTAATGTGGAAACACCTCAAGCAAGCAGTAAACTTAACTGAGGTGCGTGACAATATCCTGACAGTGATTGTAAATGGTATAAGATATGAAACACCCGAGGATATAGCTCAAGCATTGAATTCCTTCTTTGTTGATAGTATTGGTGACATAAATCGAGAAATCGAAACTTTGGATAGTGGCGACAGTGTGCAATACACGGTTAGCACATGTCTGAAATTCCAAGAAGTTACGGTTGATGATGTCATATTGGTAGCTAAAAGGTTACAAAATAAAATCGGAGGAACAAATTTACTATCAGAAGGAGTAATTAAGGATTCGGTGTCATACATGGGACATTTCTATGCGGATATCATAAATAAATCATTAGTAGAGGGAATAGTGCCTGACGCATGGAAAATATCAACAATAGTGCCAATAAAGAAGATAAAAAATTCATTAAAGGCAGAAGATCTGAGACCGATCAACACGTTGCCGAATATCGAAAAAATTCTAGAAACAATAGTAAAAGATCAGCTCATAAGTTACTTGGAAATAAATAAAATACTAATTAAAGAACAATCCGGTTTGAGAGAAGGCCACTCTTGTGAAACGGCTTTAAATTATGTAATTTCGAGTTGGAAAGAAGAACTAAATCAAAAGAAAAGTATACTTGCGGTTTTATCGACTTGAAGAGAGCATTTGAAACTATAGACAGAAATATAATGATTAAAAAATTAGAAAAAATTGGAATTAGGGGCAACGAGCTGCAGTGGTTTCAGAGCTTTTTAGGTAACCGAAGAAAAAAACAGCCATTGAGTCGGTTGTCTCGGAAGAGGTATTGACAGGAATTGGATTGCCACAAGGATCGGTTTTGGCACCCGCCCTATTTAACATATATATAAATGATATATCTTCGGCGCTAAAACATAGTAAAATAAGGATGTTTGCCGATGACGCACTGCTCGAAGTAAGTGAACTTGATATCATGTTAGCTAGGAGCAAAATGCAGGAAGACTTGAACACCCTATACAGGTTGCTTTGTAACAATAAGCTTAACCTTAATGTTAATAAAACCCACTTTATGGTCATATCTAGAGCGATGAATAAGGAATCTTGTAATATCGAGCTAAAAATAATGAACTCAAACATTAACGAAGTTAAAACTTTCAAGTACATAGGGGTTCAGATTGATAATAAATTAAAATTTAATGATCATATTGATTATATAGTTGCCAAAATAGGCAAGAAAATTGGTTTTTGGAAAAGGTCATGCAAATTTATCAGTAGAAAATACAAACTGAAAGTGTATAAGTCCATCATAGAGCCGCATTTCATATATTGTCCCACAATATTCTTTATGGCCAATGTAACTCAGGTAGATAAGCTACAAGTTATGCAAAATAAAGCTATGAGATTTATATTAAACATGAGGTATGATACTCCCATTAATAACATGATAGAAGCACTAAACTGGTTGAGTATAAAACAGCTCATATTCTACCACAGTATGAAATTTGTATTTAATATTAAGCACGGTAAATTACCAACATACCTCAGCGAAAAGCTTAGATATGTAAATGATGCACATTCATACGTAATCAGAGAAAACAATAATTTTAGATTACCTCTTTTCAAAACAGAAGTGGACAAGCAAAATATATTTTATAAGGGCCTGAAATATTTCAATGAACTTCCTAATCACATAAAAAGTAGTAATAACTTCAATACCTTTAAAAAAAGTTTATTGGAGCATTGTAAACCCCTTCCAATAAGATACAGTTTTTTTTTTCTTTTATTTTTTACATGGCATACCGATACTGGAGCGCGAAAAGGGAATGGTAATACTGGTAGCAGCAAAATACAATGCACCCGGCCCTAAGGAAAAGAAAATCAGTCGCCACCTGTAACTCCAGACAGTTCCAACAACAAATTTCGCTGGAATTCGGTATTTTCAGCCTATATTTACTGTTTCTGATCGGGATCACTCGCATTCCGACAGCATTAATATAACAATAAAATTATATGATGTGTAACCAAAATAAGGTCAAACAAAAGTTGGAGCAGGGGGGATTGGAAACACGTCCTTTACAACCTCCCAATATATTTTGAGATGTGCTGATCGGAATCTTCATGCGTTCCGACAGCGTCTTTACTAAACAAAGTTGAGGGGTGATTGGGTACACTTCAATTTCCAACATCCAAAGACATGTTTAGCTGTGTTGATCGGAGACCAATACATTCCGACAGCTTAAAATACAAATATAATTGAAAAATATAAGTTCCAAATTTTGTTGCCTTAAGCTGGGAGCCCTGGAGGATTGGAAACGCGTCCTTTCCAACCTTCTTAAATGACTGGCTCCCAGACTCCTCCGTTTGTTACGCCAGTAAATATGCTGATCGGAATCACATGGCATTCCAACAGCATATTCAATAGAAATAAATGATATAATAATGAATTGTACTTAGTAGTTTAAGTTTTAGGCCTAAACAGCCGTAATAATAAATAAATTAAATTAAATTAAAATTAATCAAATAGATAAAGCTAACTCCTTGAGTGACCAGGAGTTCATAAAAGAAAATCACTAAAACAATACTTACCAAAAATGGATACCCCAATAAAATAATAGATGCTCTAATGTTCGCGGCCGAAAATAACTCAAAACATAAAAAGAGTAATACCGTAACAACAACAACATATGATAGCAACAGAGGAATATACATAGGAGTCACATATATGCCAAGGCTAACAGACAACAACACCTTGCACAAAATTATCAAAACTAACTACATAAGCTCTGCATACAAACCAAATCACACAATTCAAAGCATTTACACAAAAACCAAAGACAAAATCAAAAAGGAACAACTACACAATCTGATTTATGAAATCCCATGCATGGGCAAAGACGGCGAAAACTGTGATAAAATTTACATCGGTACAACGAAAAGGGAGCTAAGAATGAGGTTAAACGAACACAAACTAGATACCAAAAACAAAAAGAATAACACAGCGTTGGCGCAACACTTGACTGATCAAAACCACACAGCTGATTTTGACAACGTAAAGATACTGGATGTGGAGAACAAAATGAGAAGAAGAATGACGATGGAAGGATTGCGCATACAACAAAACATTTCGAGAACAGTAAACTATGGAGACGATGTTGACTGCATAAACTGCGCTTATGCTAGCGCAATCACATCAAACATCTACTTTGACTGATGAAAGCAAAGGGTGTACAGTGTGTCAACGATATATTAATGGATGTGTATGTCGGTACCTTTAATGTGATTTAACAAAAAATTATTAGTTGTTAATGTACAAAAAATTTTGTTTTTCGTTTTTGTAATATACAGATGAATAAAAATCCCTGATGAAGACCCAAAAATTGCGTCGAAACGCGTAGGATAATTAAATAAAACGTTGTTTTATTAAGAAGGAGAAAAAAACCCAAAAAGCTCCAATAAAAATACTATTAAAATTATTACTTGGCCCAATATAAATAATTATTAAACGGATTCGGAGAGCTAAATAACCGAAACAAACCCACAAATTCGAAAAACAAATCAACAAAATGAAACATTTTTACCAACATATAAGATACAAATACGGTATGGACATATGCAACAACATCAAACAATACAGCAAGTATCACAAAAATCTTGTAAAGCAAAAACAAAGACTAAACTACCTTTTGAAATGTAAAGACTTCGGAATATATCAGCACACCTAACGGGAAAGACCACAAAATTAATACACGGATTTACACTCGAAAAAACAAGAATTTAAATGCAAAAAATTGGGTATCTTTTTTTGAACAAAATATTAAATTTGGAAATTAAGGAGGCAAATATGATAATTAGTAATTTAAATCGTACAATTGTGAAGGTACAACAGAAACTAAATGAAACTCTAGACAAAAGCTTATACAACTCCGTAGTTGAAACACAAGAACAATCTTTAATACATACTAAAACGATAATAGAAAAGAACCTAGATAAAAAACTGAAGGATAGAGTTAAGAAAAATTTTGAGAAATTCGACCTGAAAGTCAATGCAGACTGGTTAAACACAATACTGAAATTGACATACCTCCTGAATGTTGATGGGTACTCTCCCTGGCGCACAAATTCGCACTTCCAATAACTAGAAAGACTTTTTCACCACCACATATTATAGCTGATGTCGAACAGAGTATTCGGGCCATAACAGATGATAGAGAGAAAGATGCAAATTCGCAACAAGTGTTAATACATTCAAGAATAAATCAAGAAACAGCGAGAAAGAGAAATTTATATTGCAACTCTACGAAGAAACTAAGCGATTTTTGTATCAGCATAAATATACCATTATGATCACTAATGCAGATAGTGGGAACAAAACTGTGAAGATGTACAAAAAAAAATTATAAAATTAAAATGGAGGATCTTCTAAAAGATAAAGCTACATACAAAACTATAAAAATGATCCAAACCAGTTCCAACTGAGGAAAAATAACAAATCAACGAAATCTAGAAAACCCAAAACATCGACGAAAAACAAAAAAGATATTTAACATGCACAGCAGCCACAGCCCCACGCCTTTATGGCCTTCCAAAAGTTCATAAGGAGCACACACCACTTCGCCAATATCATCCTCAATAAATGTTCCCTGTTCGAAATTATCCACATTCGTAAGTCAGATTTTAAAAAATCGTGGTCTCGGAAAAATATAATATTATAAATTCAATCCAACTAAAAAAGCGATAAAAATTATACACATTGCCGACTATGAAATACTCATATCACTAGACGTGGTATCCCTGTTCACAAATATACCTATCCATCTAGCGATTAACACAATGTTAAAACAATGGCCTATCCTTAAAAACCACACAAAAATCACAAAAACCCAATTCCTCAAGATTCTTGAATTCTGCCTCGGGGAAAATAATTATTGTGTATACGACAGCAGATACTATCAGCAAATTTATGGGATGCCAATGGGCAATCCATTATCACCAACAATAGCCGACATAGTCCTAGACAAAATTATTGACGATAGTATCATAGAGCTAAAATCTACCGACATAAGCATCAAATATATAACGAAGTATGTAGATGATATTTTCGCCATTGTCAAGGTTAAGGACGTAGATGAAATTTTAAGAATATTTAATGGATAACATAATAAATTAAAATTTACTTTGGAAACCGAAAAATGTAATAAGCTTGCATTCCTAGACATGGAAATCCACAATGTAGACAATAAAATAAAAACGAATTGGTATAAAAAAGCTGTAGCTTCATCAAGAATGATCAATTACCAATCTAACCACCCTTGGAATCAAAAAAAGAACACCACTATTAACTTTATAGAAAAAGTTAACTCCTTGAGCGACCAGGAGTTCATAAAAGAAAATAAGAAAATCACTAAAATAATACTTACCAAAAATGGATACCCTAATAAAATAATAGATGCTCTAATGTTCGCTGCCGAAAATAACACAAAACATAAAGAGAGTAATACCGCAACAACAAGAACATATGATAGCAACAGAAGAATATACACAGGAGGCACATATATACCAAGCCTAACAGACAACAAACACCTTTAACAAAATTATCAAAACCAACAGCATAAGCTATGCATACAAACCAAATCACACAATTCAAAGCATTTACACAAAAACCAAAGACAAAATCAAAAAGGAACAACTACACGATGTGATTTATGAAATTCCATGCATGGGCAAAGACGGCGAAAACTGTGATAAAGTTTACATCGGTACAACGAAAAGGGAGCTAAGAACGAGGTTAAACGAACACAAACTATATGCCAAAAACAAAAAGAATAACACATCGTTGGCGCAACACTTGACTGATCAAAACCACACAGCTGATTTTGACAACGTAAAGAGACTGGTTGTGGAGAACAAAATTAGAAGAAGAATGACGATAGAAGGATTACGCATACAACAAAACATTTCGAGAACAGTACACTATAGAGACGATGTTGACTGCGTAAACTGCTCTTATGCTAGCGCAATCACAGTAGATGTTTGACTGGTGAAAGCAAAGGGTGTACAGTGTGTCAACGATATATTTATGGATTTGTATGTCGGTACCTTAAATGTTATTTAACAAAAAATAATAAGTTGTTAATGTACAAAAAATTTTGTTTTTCGTTTTCGTAATATACAGATGATTAAAATCCCTGAAGAAGACGCAAAAATTGCGTCGAATCGCGTAAGATAAATAAATAAACATTGTTTTATTGAGAAGGAGAAAAAACCCCCGGTCGAAAAGCTCCAATAAAAATATCATTAAAGTTGTTTCTTGGCCCAATATAAATAATTACCAAACAAACTCTGTTTGTAAAAAAAAAAAATAGAGCAGCTTCTTTGATTCACGTGCGTACGTTCGCACAAACAAACATATATATATATACGTTTGTATATGGCGCATGTACATTTGTACTTATTCTGGCGCATGAAACTAAGTTTGAGATATTTTCGTCCCTATAGGAGCTTTCAAAAAAATATTCATACAAATTTCAAGTACATATTATTATTTTCTAATATATGCATACATATATATACCAGTAATTTACAAATGCACGTTTATTTCCACATGTCTTGGCCGGGCCACAGCTCAGGGATTGTGCCGGTCAAGATATAGTGCAGAAAAGAAAAAAAGTGGTATTAGAATTTTTAATTTAAATATAAATATCTTTATTTGCAATAAAGATTGTGCACAAAATTTAATATATATATTTTTAGGTTACCTGTACAATTTGGTTGGTGAATCTGGAACTGCGGCGGGATACGTCCTTTGTACTTGATGTGTGAAAACAAGTGAAGTAAAAGAACATAACAGGTCAATACCGCTTGCCAGTCAAACTGTTTATTTATTCCAGCGATAATCATTTGTATGGTTAACATAAACAGTTTGACTGGAACTGTTAACCAATATAAGAAAAATGCGAGGGCGACCTTTTATGTTTGGAGTTTGGGCTGTCGGCCTAAACATGCCGGCCCCCTTGCGACACGCAAGATCTATTTGGACATATTCCGCCGCTGGTTCGCAGAATTTGTTTAAATTAAGTTTAAAACTATTTTCAGCTCAGGTTCCGCTTGAATTGCCTTAAGTCGAACTGTAGAATAATAAATAAGGGTACACATGGTTCTAATTCAGTGGCACATTCATTTTTATTTCATGTATGTATTTATAGAATATGTCATTGCTTATGTATATGCATAAGCAGTTTTTTAAATTCATTTTTTTTTTTTGTAAAAATAAGTTGTATGTATAAAAAGAGTATTTACAATTCATAATTTTTTTGTAAAATGTATTTATATATCAAAATATGTAAAGTTCATCATTTTTGGTGAAAAAAAAATATGTATAAGAAGTGTTTAGAATTCAATTTTCTTGTAAATAATATGTAAATGATAAAATTTAATTTATGTACAAAAAAAAAAACAATTTAGTAGGCGCCAGACAACGCCCAGCCAAATATCGTATTCTGTGCCAACAGCGGCCCTAATGTTCCGGCCGTTATGGCGCCCAGCAGAACCTTTGGGACCACGTCGGCACCGAGTACCAATCGGACTGGGACGGCGATGTAGAACCGCGGGTCTGCGAGCCTGATGTTTGCGTATGATGTGGCTGCCGTCTGCCCATGCTTGCCCCGCAGCTCGATGAAGCACCCACGCCGATACCCCACAACCGTCACCTCGAGGCGGAGTTGGCGGACGAGTTCCTCTGCGATGATGGACGTCGCAGCGCATGGTCGAGAAGAGCTCGCACCAAGTGCAAACGTCCACCCGACCCGACCTTAACGACGGCGGTGGGTGCAACCGACGTGAGGCACTGGTCGGGCGGTGCGGTGCGCGTGAGTTGACAACCGCTCCAGCCCGGAAACCACTAGTTGCATGGAGGTGGAATGCGGATGATTCCACTCTCCATTTTTTACGATTGTGATGTGCATGCTGCATATGTCGATTTTTCTTCCTATTCTGGCTGCTCCTCTGAGTATAGGTCGAAAACGGCGCGGTTGGAAAGTTTTCATTTCCAATTCGCTCGTAGAGGGCGGGTGGAATGCAGACGACTCCATTACGCTAGCTACACCTGGGCGGAAAGCAGACGTTTCCGCTCCAGAGGACTCCGTTTCGACCTCGGACACGTTCGCGTCATTTTTCTGAAAAGGAAAATAATTTGTTCTAATTTTGTCGACGTACCGAGCATGTTTCGGTTGGCGAGCAATTCTGGTAAAGTAAATGTGAACTTCACCTGATAAGGGGTTGTTGGTGGAAGCACGGTAATGTATGCAATACATGAATACACGATAGCTGTATATAATTCATATTCATTTGTTTTGCAAATGATACCCTCGGACCCCCAAGACAGAAACAACGCCAACTCAAACCAACGTTAACAGGAAAGATTTTCTCAAACAATGTCTAATTTATATACTTCCAAGCATTTATAGCATTTATTTTTGATTACTAACTCGTTTCTCAAAAAATGTAAATGTCTACATCATGCTTTTCTATATATGAAGCATGTAGCCTTACGGATAATTGATGATGTGTCAACACCCTTATGCTACCGTACTAGTGTCTCGATTGTTTGCAATGTCGATATATAGCATGTTTCACTAACTTCCGTAAGTAATTAATGAAAAAACGAAATGAAACTAAACGTGTTCGCGAGTGATTTTTTTGTTTTGTGATTGCAACAGAATTGTAATTGCAATAAAAATAGTACGCGTGTGAGCGAAGAATGCAAATCGCAACTCTTTAGCGTTTATTTCGTGTTTGTGAAGTGTTTTAGTGAAACAAAATATACATATGTACATATATGTAGATATATATTGCAAATAATAAAGAGAGGAAAGAAAAAAATGTGATAATAAAGACCTATCAAAGGTCATGCAAAAATCCTCCACCAAAGCAAAGCAACAAGTTATGTGAAAAGTGTGTAATTGTGTTTTGTTGTTGCTACGATTCGCAATAAAATCATGCGATCGTACATTATAGTAGGGTGTGCAGTGATTTTTTTATTGTGAAAAAAAGAACATTTTTGAGTGCGTTTTTTTTTTCGTTTTGAGGTTTTTGCTTCGAAAAGCAAAAAGCTAAATTGCATTGATTGGAATATGTTAAATTAGGGTGTCCGAAATTTCTCCTAAATTTTTTTTTCCTTGTTAGAAAATTTTTGTTCTTTGTTTTTTTTTTTTGTTTAGTATTTAAAAACATTTTACTTCAAAAAGTAAAAAAAAGGAATTGTGTTATGTGCCGTACATAATATTAGGGTGCCCTAATTGAAAATTTTTCATTTCCGTTTTTTACTTATTTTATTTTTGTTTTTATGTTTATTTTGATAAAAACGGGTGTATGCAGTGGCATTGGCAGCGATTTTGTTTAATTTAGGTAACGTTGCGTTTGCTATTGTACTATTATTTTTTTCGCTTCTTCGTAACAAACATAAAAATTATGTTTATGTGAGCACCCTTAGATATAATGCATTAGGCAAAAAGAACAAAGGAAATATTTATTTGAGGGAAATTTCATTATTTAATATGTGGTTTGCGAAACCACGAAATTTCTTTTGATTGCCTAAGCAGACCCAAACAATTTTCTTTCATAATTCCATGCAGTCCAATGCACACAGTCATTGTGTATATGCCAGTACACATGTTTTCGGTGGCGAATACCTGATAACCTCAAGTGGTAGTGAGTGTGTAAATAATCCAGGCATGCTTAACCAACGAACCGATATCATTTCGTTACGATAATTAACGTTAATAAACGAAACAAAGTCATTTCGTTTCGTTTATTAACGTTAAGAACGTCAAATTAACGAAATGATTTCGTTTCGTTTTCTGCCATATCAAAACGAAATCAAATCGTTTATGTTGATTATTAATTTCAAACTATGCTGGCAAGGCTGATTGATGGCGGAGTCATTAAAGGTGAAAGCATTAGCCAAGCTGATTGCAACTTTTGTCATGACTTTTGACAATACGAACATTTCTCAGAGTATTTTTGACATTACCACCAACGAATTACACAAACAAATTACATGGAGTTTGTGTGTGTATGTGCGCTCGTTGTTACCACCTTACGGCTTCACCATGGCTATAGCATTGCCAGCACAATTCAAACATAAATTATCACGTTTTTGTTAACGTTTTTAACGTTAACGACAACTTTTCGTTTCGGTTAAAAACGAGATACAATTTATCTTGATAATTTCTTTATCGATAATATTTCGAAGTGTTTCAACGGAAACGGTGGACATTTTTTGATAAACGATTAGCTTAACGTTAAGGTGCATCCCTGAAATAATCGCATTAAAAAATGGAAGATTTAATAATAAAAAGTGTTCATCAATTGTAGCACAATATTGTTGCTTTTGTAACTGAAAATCACACCACCCATGTGCACAAGCATGTACATGTACATATGTAACATTAGGCTGGATCAAAAAAAGAATTTTTTTGTTTTTGGGTTTTGGAGCTTTTTGGCCGATAAAGAAAAAAAAGCTTCAAAACCCAACAAAATTACAAATTAATAAATTGGCCCAAATGAAAAACAAAAAGAAATATTGTTTCCACTATGAGTTTGTTGAAGTTGCTTTGTTTTGGTTAGGAGCAGTTTTTAATATTGTGTGGAGATTTTGTAACTCCAATTGTAGCGTTACTGCTGAAGATTAGGGTCTGTCGTGTTTTCGGTTTCCGCGGTATATGGTGGTAATATTATTAGTTTGACAAGTGGTCTTATTACTTGCCCCCTTTCAGTCCTTATATCCACAACGCGAAACCGCTTGTCTGAACCAGGGTGTAGCTTAATCACACGCCCCAATCTCTATTCGTTGGGAGAAAGATTGTCTTCCCGTATAACTCCATATCTCCGACTTGCATATTTAATTTAGGATGCTTCCATTTTATGCGTTTCTGTAGTTCCCAAAGATATTCTGATTTACATCTTCTGCAGAAGTTTTGATGTAGTGCCTTGAGTTTCTGCCAGCGATTGACTATGGAGGCAGTATTTTCATCAACGCTGATTTCTGCTGGTGCTAAAAGATGTCCTCCAATCAGGAAGTGTCCTAGTGTTAGAGGCTCAAGGTCCGATGTTTCATTTGAAGCGGGCCTAAGAGGACGAGAATTGAGACACGTGTAAAGTGGCATACCGATGCCACTCGTTTTTGGCAATTAGCCCAATGCACGCCCACACAAACGCACAATAAAAACTATTTTAATTTTTAACTTTAGTTTCTTTTTATTTAGGTTCACTTTTAAGTTTTTTCGTACGATTAATGTCTTTAGGTTTTTATTCTAACAATTTATTTTTGGTCCTCCTTATTTGTACCAATTACAAATTTAGTTTCACTTTCTAATTTGCGCGTCGGCCGGTTTACTTCAAACTCCACTCAATACTGGAAAACTGCTGACGCTTCAAAAGCAGATTTGCCGGTATGCAAAAGTGCATAACGGGAAAATCGTATGATGCTATAGCTAGTAACGGGAGATTCAGCCAATGGGGTTGAATCTCCGCGTCATTCCACTCTAACATTTTAAGTGATGCCAAGTGTTAATATGAGTGTTGCATCTTTTTATTTATTAGAGGGGGAGTTGCCAGACTTAAAAGCAGTAACCCAATTTGTCACTACATCATCCCCCTTTAGAAAAGAAGAATTTGGCAAGGTGATCAGTCTTGCCACATTCTTCTTTAGGCTTTACTAGGATTAAGATTTAAATTTATAAGAAAATGAAATATGTAAAAAATAATGTTTTTAGTTTGAAGTAAGCCGTTACTATTTTTTAAAATGTATGCTTATTATTAAATTGAGTAAAATATATATATTGATTAAGTAGTTCAATTTAACATCTAAATTTTGTACATTAGGCCGTATTAAAAATTAACATTAATAGTTGGTTTAGTTTGGCCTTCATTGGCATGTTCTTAGAGTAGGTTTATATTTATAGATTATTTTCGGCTATCAATATAATTAATTTTTTGTATACGATTTTGTGTACAATTTTATTAATTTTATTAAAAAAATTTACATTTGGTCCATCGATATTCTTAATTATGTAGGGACCTTGATATATATTTCTATGTTTATTTCTCGGTTCTGTTTCTACTAAAACACTATCATTAATTTTAATTTCTAAAGGCTTAGCCGTGTTATCATATAAATCTTTATTTCTAATTTTATGTTTATTAACCAAATTTGTTGCCATTTTATGAGATTTTTGCATTCTATATTTTAGCTCTTTTGTATAATTTTCTACATTATAGAACGGATCGATTTGTTCCTTTTGTAATTCATGTGGCATTGTAGATTTCCTGCCAAATATTAATTCGAAAGGAGTAAATTTATTATCGAAAACCGAACTACTTGTAGTATTGTGTAAAAATCTAAAGTATTTCAAATATGTATCCCAATGTGAATACGTTTCATCTAGATATGCACGTAAATATTCGTTAAAGACTCTATGGTTTCTTTCAACAGTACCAACAGTTTCGTGGTGATAAGCTGTTGAGAAATCATGATTAATTTTTAAAAGTTGTGTTAATTCCGAGAATAATTCATTTTTGTATTCCGTCCCTAAATCGGATCTAATGGCTTTCATTGTACCATATGTTAATATAAAGGTTTCAAAAATAGCACATGCGATAGTTTTTGCTGATTTATCTGGTACAGCTACTGTTACCAGGTATTTAGAAAAGTCACAAACCATAGTAACAGCGAACTTGTTACCATAGTTTGATTCTGGAAGTGGACCTATTGTATCGATAATTACTATGTCAAATGGTTTACAGGGTGTTAGAGTAAGGACAAGATTTTCTTTTGTTTTTTGTCTCACTTTATTTAAAAGACATTTATTCCAATTTTTCACAAATTTCGCTATATCACGTGCAATGTTTTTCCAGTAATATTTAGTTCTTAATTTGGCATATAACCTTTTTGTTCCGCAATGCCCTCCTAACACTGGATCTTCGTGATAAATTCTCATAAGTTTTTATTTCTGTTCATTGTCTGTTACGGTCTCTACAGGGTCCATCAATAATATTTGTAATGATTTTAAAATTTCATTTCCGCGGATTTTAAAATTCGTAATTGAAAAATTCTTGAAAAATATATCATTTTTTGGCCATTCTAATTGTTTAATATTGTGATTGTCGGCTGCTTTTTCCAGCCTCGAAAGTAACTCATCTAAATTCGTTATTTCGTTAACAGTCACGAAATTAAGTAAATTATATTTTTTATGTTTTAAATGCGCATAAATTTGTAAATTGGAGATCTCCTTATGTTTATTATATTGTATTGTTGATTTTACTCGCGGTATCTTTTTTGAAAAATCGTATGAAAATGTATCATAAACTTGTACTTTATTATCGTTAGAAGTCGTATCATTTAAACTTATTTTTTCATTTTGTAATTCTTGTTGTTTAGTTTGTGATCGCGTTTTAACGGCTAAAACGTGTTTTGTCGAATCTTTAATCTCGTCTATACTTATACGCGAAAGAGCATCAGCCACGACATTCGATTTTCCTTTAATATATTCAATTGTAAAATTGTATTCTGATAAATCTAATCTGATTCTAGAGAGTTTCGAGGAAGGATCTTTCATATAAATAGATAAACTAATGGTCTATGGTCTGATTTTACCGTGAAATGTGTACCGTAAACATACAGCCGAAAATGTTTTATAGCAAAATGTATTAAATAAATAAATGTAAGGCGCGATAACCTCCGAAGAGATCTAAGGCCGAGCTTCTCTTCCAATTTGCGTCGTGCTCCTCTTGATTTTTCCCTACAAATTGGCCGGACGGGACCTACATGTTTTATGCCGACTCCGAACGGCATCTGCAAGGCAGATGAGTTTTCACTGAGAGCTTTTCATGGCAGAAATACAATCGGAGCGCTTGCCAGACACTGCCGAGGGGCGACCCCGCTTAGAAAAATTTTCTTCTAATTGAAAAATCTTATTTCTAAAATTTTGATGTTGCTTTGCCCGGGAGTTGAACCCAGGGCATACGGTGTGATAGGCGGAGCACGCTACCATCACACCACGGTGGCCAATGTATTGCTAAAAGTTATAATTCTATAATTGCCTTTTTCTGTTCGGCTTTATTGAAAGATTTTGATGCAAAGCAAATCGGTAAATCATTATCTCCATATTTTTGGCTTAATATAGCGCCACAACCACTCTTAGATGCATCTACAGTGATAATAAATTCTTTTGAAAAATCAGGGTATTGTAATAGTTGGGGAGACATTAATGATAATCTTAATTTTTCGTAAGCATCATCCCAAACAAATTCAACTTTTTTCCGATTTAGACGATTTAAAGGGGCTGCCAGTGACGCAAAGTTAGGTATAAAACGCCTATAATAATTTGCAAATGCAACGAATCGCCTAACAGCGCCTTTGTATTTAGGCTTATTGTATTTTTTAATTGCGTCTATTTTTGAGTCATCTGGCAGTAGGCCTTTTGAGGTGCATTTATGGCCTAAAAAAGTTACTTCAGAACGAAGGAAATTGCATTTGTTGGGGTTTAATTTTAAATTGAATTTTCTACATGTTTCGAAAACTTTTTCTAAATGTTTGAGGTGATGTGTCTCGCTACATCCGATGACGATAACATCGTTAATGTCCATAAAAGCTTGATTTGGCGAAATACCTGAAAATGCTAATGACATCATACGTGAAAAAGAGTTTGGTGCTATATTTAAACCGAAAGGTAAAACTTTCCAACGAAAAGCTCCTCGATCTGTACTGAAAGATGTAACGTCTCTAGAATTAACATGAAGTGGTATTTGGTGAAAACCAGAAAAAAGATCTAAAGTCGAAAAATATTTGGCTCTGCCAAGATTGTCGAGTATGTCGTCTACGCGTGCCAACGGAAATTTGTCTGCGATAAGCGTTTTGTTGACTGCTCTGAAATCAACGCACATTCGATAAGACTTTTGGCCTGAAGGATCTTTTTTCGGCACCAAAATTAAAGGACTGTTATAATTAGAAAAGCTGGGTTCTATTAAATCATTTCGCAATAAATTTTCGACTTGTTTATTAATTTCTTCACGTTGTGTATATGGTAAACGATAATTTTTTATATAGACTGGATTTTTATCAGTTAAACGTAGCTTTTGTTCGTAAAAATTATTTAAAGTCATACGATCAGTTTTTAAAGCGAATACATCGGCATATTTTAAGCATAAATCTAGTAATTGTTTTTGAGCAGAACCCGGCATTTGATTTTTCAAAATTTTCGTTAATTCCTCTAAGCGTTTTTGATCTTTTGAAGTTTCATTGATTTTGTAGACATTGTAGTTGGTGAAATCTTCCGTTACGATATTGCAATTGTTGACATGTTATACTTCGTCAGTAATATTTAAAATTTTTAGAACTGGATTATTTGTGTCAACAATGCATTTTGCCGTAAAAACACCACTACAGATTTCTTGCGAGTCTACAAAACAGGATTATCGCATTTTGGTAATTTAAATAACCGATAAACTTCACATCTCGGAGGAATAACTAAAGAATCGGTACTTGTGCCGTGCAAAATTGGAATATTTAGTGTTTTTAAGCCGGTATTAATAGTTATGCTATCGCTTGCATAATTAATAATGCATTTATTTAATTTTAAAAAGTCTTTGCCGAGTATTCCGTCTGAAGGTATATTGAAATCATCGTTAACTACATGTAAGGTATGCGGTATTAAACATTTATATGCAATTAAGTTGGTTTTTAAGGTTCCTAAAGTTGAAATTGTTTCAGGTGTTACGCCTGTTATGTTGGTTATTTCGTTACTATTAAAGTTACAATTTTGAGATAAACTTGAAATTTTGATTAAAGAAATATCTGCTTGAGAATCTACTAGAAAAGTACATGGTTTGTAGGAATCGCTACATTGAAGTTCAATAAAATCTGAATAATTAAGATTCAAGCAGTAGATGGATTTTAATATTGTTGAAGAAGATTCGTTTAATTGTCTAAATCGTGATTTCGATCCCCCAGTGTTCGCTCCTGAGGGTCGTTCACGTTTAAAGCGCGTACATTGGCATTACTTCGCAAATTTGAACGTCTGTTATTATTATTAGCATTATTGTAACTACTACTAGGCTGATTGTTTCTATTAGTTCTATATCTGTCATTATTACCTCTATTAGAATTATTGTACCCGTAGTTATTATTGTTGTAGTTATTTCTATTGTTGTTGTTGAATCTTGTATTTGGATTGTTACCCCTATAATTTCCTCGAAAACTATTTTGCCAATTACCACGAGTACGGAATGCTAGTACTTGTCTTTCTTTTACCTCATTATTACGTTCGACTATCATTTTTGCAACTACGTCTTTTGAATCACTGAAGGTAGTTGAAGCCAGGATGGATTTGACCAATTCTGAACGAGTGTTCAACCTGCACACATTCACTGTTTGCTCTACGGCCATTTAATGTGCCTTGGCTTGTGTCATACCTTCAATAATCAAAGAACGTTCCAATGCGTCGGATAGTTCTTCAACGCGCTTAACAAAGTCTGAGTAGTTATTATTGATGACATGTAAAGACGCGATTTTACCAGAAACAACTTTCGAGTTGTCGGGTTTTATTCTATTTCTCAAGGCAGTCTTTACGTCATCGACTGAATTTATTGCGGTTGGTAGTGCTTCGCGTGCTTTTCTCTCAAGTTTGGATTTCAAAAATGCAATAAAAGTTCTATTTAAATTTTCATCTGAGAAGACTTCAATTAATTTTATTTTGTCGATAAAAGATTCTAATGCCAGTGGATCGCCGCTGTAATTGTCCCTAATAATTGAGGCGCAACTGGTAATGAACACCTTTTTCTGTTCTGAGGTTGCCATGATTGAAATATTGCTATTCGATTGTAAATCTGAAGAATTATTTGTTGAAGGCAAAGTAGAAGAATTTGGAGTAGAGTGAGAATTGGAAAAGTCAGCTCCTGACTGAAAATTGGAAGTGCTAGTTAGTAGGTTGTCTGAATTATTAGACGGATTTGCTGAAGGCTGAGTGTTTATAATATTAGTCACTGACTGATATCTGAGTCAATAAATCCTAAAAAATCTTCTTGACGAGCTAGTGAACACCTTCCTTTAGAGCTTGATTTATCGCTGGAATTGCCCTCAGAATCGGACATGTGTTTGAAACAGGGTAATTATATTGAAAATTATTTTAAAAGAAAAATTTTGTAAATCAGGTAAATATTTTGTAAATCCGAGTATTATTTAAAAATCCGGTTAAAATTTGTCACGTTTGGTATAAATTTTATAAAATGGTAAGTCTGGTTAAGAAAATTATATAATTTGTTTTTTTTTTTTTTGAAAACAAAGGAACATCTGGTCTGCGGATTTTCTCTAAATTATAGGCTAGAGAAATACCTATTTTAATTTTTCCTATTAAGTTTACGTGGTTTAAGGCAAAAATTTCATTTAATGGCATATCATTAAATATGTATTAGTGTATGTAATGTATTAAGACATTTTTTTTTTGTATTGAGGGTATATGTTTCTACGTATTTAAACTGTGAAATGTTACTTGTAAATGTTTACAAAAACTACTATTCATGGTTTGAAAGCATTCGAGAAATATTTGGAAAAAGTTATATTTATTTAATTTTTGAAAACCGCAATCGGTTGATTTTCAGCATTTCTTGTAGGCTACATAAAAATAGTACATATACCTTTGTATGGCGCTTACGATTAAAACAAGTATTTGAAAATAAAATACATACTTTGCTCCTTCCCTTGATATTTCGTGGTTCATCTGCAGGTTGATATCTTCACCGGTACCTTTTAATTGTATGGCTAATGGGTGTTCCACGCCTTTCGAAGTGTGATGATAATCTGCCTTTATGTAATTTTCATTTGCTTCCAGGCAAGTGGTGAATTTTGGATGATTTTTTTTTTGTTTTTTTTTTTTTTTGTTGAAAAATTTTAGAATCCATGTATGTGTTTCGCAGATTTGTTTTAAATGTTTATTGTTGCAATTAATTCAGTTTCTTCTCTTTGAAATCTGTTTTTTTTAGTGTGATTGTGTAATTTTGAAAAAAAAAAATTATTTTTTTTGCTTAAATTTTTCAGTTTTTGATTTTTTTGTATTATTTGAAGTTTTTTCAATTTCTAGATTTTGTACTTTTTTGTAGATTTTATATATAGTATATATATATATGTTTTTTTTTTTTGGATTATTTTTGTAGTTTTAGTTCAGTTCACCCATATCTTTGTATATTTTGTTGATTTAAGCATATATTGTGTAATTGTGTAGTTTACAAATTTTTTGTAGGTTTTGTACTTTTTAAAGATTTTCCTTTTTAACACTTGAGTTCGCTTAAACTGTATTATGTATGTACAATGTTGCGCCGTAATTTCGGAGTTCTAAAACTACACCGCAATTTCCAATTTTTTCCTTTGCGAAATTTTTCCATCGACGCCGCAACTTAGGAATTGAAACGTCATTTTTCCCATATTAACATAGCAAACTCTCACCACCTTCACTTTTATTCGGTGAGAAACCATCACTGTGATAATGTTGATATTTAAAAAAATTTTCAACATATTTTTATGGCAAAAATTATTTTTGGAAATCTTTTGTTTCTGCGATTCGCAATCAATTTGCGTTTTTCCACGCCTACTTTTGTATTAAACGGTATCAACTCTCTATGGGACTGTACTACGTTAGGCACAATAATTTTCACTGCTACTGTCTTCTGATATCCCGTTTCGTGGATTTTTGGCACCGTCATTCAGTTATTAACGACAAACGTTTTTATTTTTTCCGAGTTAAAACATGGAAAAGAATCGTATTATTCTGACAAAAAAATTCTTTCGTTGCGAACGCATGTCACGGTCGCCATGTAAAGTGGCATACCGATGCCACTCGTTTTTGGCAATTAGCCCAACGCACGCCCACACAAACGCACAATAAAAACTATTTTAATTTTTAACTTTAGTTTTTTTTTATTTAGGTTCACTTTTAAGTTTTTTCGTACGATTAATGTCTTTAGGTTTTTATTCTAACAATTTATTTTTGGTCCTCCTTATTTGTACCAATTACAAATTTAGTTTCACTTTCTAATTTGCGCGTCGGCCGGTTTACTTCAAACTCCACTCAATACTGAAAACCTGCTGACGCTTCAAAAGCAGCTTTGCCGGTATGCAAAAGTGCATAACGGGAAAATCGTATGATGCTATAGCTAGTAACGGGAGATTCAGCCAATGGGGTTGAATCTCCGCGTCATTCCACTCTAACATTTTAAGTGATGCCAAGTGTTAATATGAGTGTTGCATCTTTTTATTTATTAGAGGGGGAGTTGCCAGACTTAAAAGCAGTAACCCAATTTGACACTACACACGACTCAATTCTACATAACAATGTGTTAAATTCCTCAAAATTGAATTTTTTGTTTAAGGCCACTTTTTTGAAGTGGCTTTTAAAGCTTTTCACTCCCGCTTCCCATAGTTCCCCCATGCGTGGAGCACCTGCTGGTATGAAATGCCAATTTAATGCCTGAAGGGAATATTTTGACAGGGTTTGATTTCTTGCATCGGCAAGAAATTCCTTAAATTCCGCTTTTAATGCGCGTGATGCACCGACAAAGTTTGTTCCATTGTCTGAATACATTTTTCTTGGACATCCTCGTCTAGCTACGAATCTTGAAAGCGCGGCTAGAAATGCGGGGGTGCTCAAATCACTAGTGGCTTCTAAATGTATTGCCTTAGTAGAAAAGCAAACGAATAGACAAACGTGACCCTTTGAGGTACGACACCCGCGCCCACTGTCACTCTTAATGTCGAAAGGCGCTGCGAAATCTACCCCTGTATTGGCAAATGCACGCGAAAATGTGGTGCGTTCTTGAGGTAGAATTCCCATGAACTGACTTTGAGATCGTTTTTTGAAGATCGTGCAGATCTTACAATTATGAATTATGGATCGTATCATGGTTTTAACTTTTGGTATCCAGTATTGAGTTCTAATGATGCGCAGCATTAATTGGTTTTCACCATGGAGAGAAATTTCATGGAAAAATTGAACATAAAGACGAGTAAACCTACAACTGTACGGAAGTATTATGGAATGGCGTTCTGATTCGGTAGTATCTTTGGATGCAACAAGGCGTCCACCCGTTTTCACTACTTCGTCTTCATCAAGATATGGAGTGAGCGAAAGTATTTCGCTTTTAGATCCAATTGGTGTTTTGGATTGCAAGCTTGAAATTTCTGATCCGTAATATTGCTTCTGAGCAAGTTTTATTAAACGGGTTGTTGTAGCTTTAATTTCATCTGAGGAAAGTAAATAAGATTCAGGTTGACTACAATCTTTAGTTTTAGAATGCGTTCAATGAAAAAACCTGAGTATATATGATATAACTCTTAAAGCCCTAGGAAGATTTGAAAACTCATCGAGAATATCATTAGTATTGCTTGAAATTGCGGTTGCATGTACTTGCAAGCGTTTTTCTTCAATATTCGTGTTAAAATCCAAATCTTGGGTTGGCCACTTTTCCTTCTCTTCTTGGAGCGAAGAAGGACTCTGCCACCACAGAGAATTTTTGACTAAATCCTCGTCTAGTATTCCTCTACTGGCGAAATCTGCTGGGTTTGTATCTGAATCCACGTGATACCACGATGTACTTCCAACTTTGTCGACGATTTTTGTAATTTGATGCGCAACGAAAGTTGACCATGAGCACGGAGGTTTGCGTATCCAAGCTAGCACGATTGTCGAATCTGTCCAAAGATGAATGTTTTGTTGACCTAAATCGAGGTTAGCGCAGATAGATTCGGTTATCTCCGCTAATAATACTGCTCCGCAGATAGTATCGCTCTTTTTGTGGGCTCGGTGTTTTCTTCTATAGGTTTTGCTATGAAGTAAAACTGATCGGAATGAGCATTCCACCTAATACCGAGCGCCTTTACGCTACTTGAATTTTCAAATTCTAAGAAATCTTCGCTCAGTAGATGAGCTTTGGGAATACCCTGTAATATTTCACTGGAATTTGAAATCCATTTTCGTTATGGAAAACCAGCTGTACTTAAAACCTCTGGAATTTTATCTCTTGCTCTGATCGCAGATGCAATAGTATGCCCTCCCGAAAGAACGTCGTCGAGATACATATTTTTCCGTAGAATATTTGAGCCGATTGGATGAGATTTTTCGGAATCATCAGCCAGTTTAAATAAAGCCTTTACTGCTAGATAAGGAGCACAATTGATTCCAAACGTCACTGTTTTTAGCTCATACAGACTGATTTGATCATCTGGACTTGAAGGGTAACTATTCTTTGATATCTTGTATGATTATCATCTACAAGGATTTGCCTATACATCTTCTCAATATTGCTATTGAAGACGTATCTGAAAAGTCGCCAGCGAAGAATTAATGTTGGTACATCAGCCTGAAGTACAGGACAAGGAAGAAGAACATCGTTCAGGCTGACACCATTCGAAGAGCATGAAGAAGCATTAAAAACAACTCTCACTTTGGTGGACATACTTTCTTCTTTTATTACCGCATGATGTGGTGAATAGTAACTAGCGACTACATTGGCCGATTGAATTGAATCTAATTTTGACATATGCCCCATAGTCTCGTATTCTAGTATGACTCTATTGTATTCTTTCTGCAAATCGAAATTTTTTCTAAGTCGGGTTTCATTTTTATAGAATTGAGAGCACGCTATTCTTAATGATGGACCTAGATTTATCTCTCCTGGGAATTCTGACCTGAACGGAAGCGACACAATGTATCTTGCGTCAGAATTCCGCTGCGTTGTACGTTGATACAATTCCTCACAAAATGTATCTTCTAATGTGGAGGCTTTAGCTTTCGCCGTGTCTTCGAGCTCCCAAAATGACCTTAGCTGCTTGTCTAAAGCCACTTAATTGTAAAAGTATACCCGATTATGATTGGTTGGACTGGCTGCATCAGCACGACTAGTCAGTATCCAACCAAAGACAGTCTCTTGAGCTAAAAGAATGCTAAGAATATTTTTTTTTGATACCGTATAATATGATTTGCGGATAAATATCCCCGCCCAGAACAAGATCAACTGGCTCGTTCACGAAGAAACGTTTATCCGCAAGCAGGAGATCAGGGAATGCTTGTTGTGTTAATGCACTAACATCGCATGTTGGCAAATTACCTGTCAAATGTGGGAGAACTAGAACTAAAGCGTCAATAGAAATTAGTGGTTAAACTGGGGACCGCAACTGAATGGCGCATGCCTCTTTTACCTGCGCAGAAACTGAATTATTGATGCCCGAAACTTGAGCATACATTTTTCGAGTTGGCAGGTTGATTCTTCGTCTGAGTCTTTCAGTGATAAAAGAGCATTCAGATCCCGAATCTATGAGAGCTCTGGCCGAAATTCTGTACCATTACAATGAATGGTGACGCGAGCTGTGCCTAGTAAAACACCTTTACTTGTATTGATAAAATTGGATTTGACTGTAGTTGTATCTTTCTGCTTTGTTTTGTTTTGCAGATTCCTTTTGGGATTGAGCTTGCTTTGAAGTGCACGGTTGCTCTTCCGCTGAATCTGCAGAATTATTTACCGGTGTAGGTTTTGCCTTACTTGTCTGTAAATTCAGAAGGGTATTATGTCTTAAATGACAGTTGCTGCAATTATATGCACTTGTACATTTTGACACTGAATGCCCCGATGACAGACAGTTTAGGCAATAGTGATTTCGTTTTATAAAAGCAAGTCTTTCATTGGTGTTCAAATTTTTGAACTTTGAACGCGCATAAATTTTGCGATCATTGCTTTGACACATTTTACAAGTGCCTTTAGCTACACTTGCTTGGAAAGCGCCAAGTTTCTTTGGAGGATGTTCAGAGGCCTGCTTTGAGTTTTGTACCTTTTGAGGTTTTGTACTCTTTGTACCTCTTAAACCTGATACTGATTCTAACGTTTGAAAACGATTTGTCAGAAATCGGTCCATATCCGCCCACTTGGAAGTATCTGTCTTGTTTTCTACGGACTGTTCCCATAGCCAAAGGATCACACCAGGAAGCTTAGTTGAAGATAAATATGTAATAAATGGATCCCAATTAGATATGTCAATATGATGACTTACTAACGAGGATATGCAATTATTTATGTCCCTTTGTAATCTTTTGATTGAATTACCGCATTCAGTTTAGACTGATTGAAGGTTGAAAAGAGTCTTTAATTGGGTGTTGACTAATATTCTCTTATTTTCATACCTGTTGCACAAATTTTTCCAAGCTATATCAAAACCATCATTCGTCAATTCGCATTTCTTAACGATTTCTCTGGCTTCACCTTGGGTTTTTTGGATGAGATCATATAATTTTTGTACTGGCAACAGGCTTTTATTTAGAATATAAATGGCCGTTAACATGTCACGAAAAGTTGGCCATGACAAATAATCACCTCTGAATATATCAGTATCACAAAGTGCTAAATGCAAATTGCGTGGCGTGAAGGCAGCATCGTTTTCCTTCTCTGCCTTCTCAAATTTTTCCGCCAGGTCATTAATTTTTGTCATGTACCGCACAAAAACGGTATAGCATGATTTATTTTTCTTTCTAATAGCAGTAACGTTTTTAGCGGTAATGTCCTCGGCCACTAGCAGATCATCGAAAGCTGCTTTGGCTTTATCCCACATGGACTTCAACTCCTGCTGCTGAATTTTCAGCGAATTTTTGGAATGATCGCTTGTGGGTTTGCTTAAGAAATCGATGTCGAATTCAACTACGGTGTCTGCTAGGCGGTTATATGCTTCCATATTGAAATTTTTTTAAAAATTAGAAGCAATGAATATTTCCAAAAATATTAAATGCACAGAGTCAGTGTCTGTGGAATACCCCAAAATGCTAATATAAATTAGTTAACGCTTTCCACCAACAAAATCAACCGAAACAAACTAAATTAAATTCTAATGAATTTTGTATAAAATCGTAAATATAAATATTTATTTGAAAGAAAATAAACTCAAATTTAATAGTTTTAAAAGTGAAAAAACAATGGACTGTATATAAACTATACGTACGTGTAAATATACGTGTGAAAAAAAAAATTATTGCTCGCCAACCAACTATATTTATGTGTTTGTGCGTGTATATATGTATGTAGCACAGTATTTATTTAAATCAAACGCAAGTGACAAAACTGAGCAAAGTTGGAAGAAAAATGTTCCGTCCACTAAATAAATGCTCAAATTAAATTGTTTGCTTTAAAAAGTGAATTGGATGTAAAAGCTGAGTGAGTTTTGCGAAATTAATTTTTCTTAAATTCAACTGTGATGAACCAAACCCAAAAGTGAGGTTAATTACACAGTGCCGTGTTGTTGTTGTGGGCTGTTAATAACAGAGAAGTGCACGTCATATAAATGTAAATCGAATTATTTAAATTTTGAAAAATTACTTGCACTTTCCTATTAAAATATTCCCAAACACTGTTTGTACAAATATTTGTGTGAGATAATGCTACACTGAAAACCCATAAGCCGTGTCAAATATTATTTACTGTAGCCGGCAAGCAATACTTGATGGTCAAATGGGCTATTTGTACAAGAAAACTTTGTAATTTATTTTTCACAAAATCACTCGCGCACTTTCCACTTTCACTAATTTTTAATTAAATTGTGCACACTGAATAACCGCGTACCTTTTTATAATTTGTAGAATTTCCAAGCTGATGAAATCAATATGAAGTTGTCGTTGCTTGTGGCACAAATAAATCTCCGCAAATCAAATACCAAGTACTATAATTGTGAATGGAATTCACGACGTGTTAGTCCTCGCAAAAATTAAAATCCGCAGCTATTGGCACGCAATATAATATCTAAAGACTGTGAGTTGTTGGTTCGCAAAACCCGCTTCTTTAATAATATATAAACAGTGGAATTAATGTGGTTCGCAATATGGTCGCTGGATGAAAAAACGGTTTAAGGACCAATGTCTTGGCCGGGCCACAGTTCAGGGATGGTGCCGGTCAAGATATAGTGCAGAAAAGAAAAAAAGTGGTATTAGAATTTTTAATTTAAATATTAATATCTTTATTTGCAATAAAGATTGTGCACAAAATTTAATATATATATTTTAGGTTACCTGTACAATTTGGTTGGTGAATCTGGAACTGCGGCGGGATACGTCCTTTGTACTTGATGTGTGAAAAAAAGTGAAGTAAAAGAACATAACAGGTCAATACCGCTTGCCAGTCAAACTGTTTATTTATTCCAGCGATGTTCAGTTGTATGGTTAACATAAACAGTTTGACTGGAACTGTTAACCAATATAAGAAAAATGCGAGGGCGACCTTTTATGTTTGGAGTTTGGGCTGTCGGCCTAAACATGCCGGCCCCCTTGCGACACGCAAGATCTATTTGGACATATTCCGCCGCTGGTTCGCAGAATTTGTTTAAATTAAGTTTAAAACTATTTTCAGCTCAGGTTCCGCTTGAATTGCCTTAAGTCGAACTGTAGAATAATAAATAAAGGTACACATGGTTCTAATTCAGTGGCACATTCATTTTTATTTCATGTGTGTATGTATAGAATATGTCATTGCTTATGTATATGCATAAGCAGTTTTTTTAAATTCATTTTTTTTTTTTGTAAAAATAAGTTGTATGTATAAAAAGAGTATTTACAATTCATAATTTTTTTGTAAAATGTATTTATGTATCAAAATATGTAAAGTTCATCATTTTTGGTGAAAAAAAATATGTATAAGAAGTGTTTAGAATTCAATTTTCTTGTAAATAATATGTAAATGATAAATTTTAATTTATGTACAAAAAAAAACAATTTAGTAGGCGCCAGAAAACGCCCAGCCAAATATAGTATTCTGTGCCAACAGCGGCCCTAAAGTTCCGGCCATTATGGCGCCCAGCAGAACCTTTGGGACCACGTCGGCACCGAGTACCAATCGGACTGGGGCGGCGATGTAGAACCGCGGGTCTGCGAGCCTGATGTTTGCGTATGGTGTGGCTGCCGTAGCGTCAAGGCTTGCCAGAGGAGTTTGCCTCTGGAAATGTAGCAACGCCACAGCATAGTTGGTGACGGCTGCCGTCTGCCCATGCTTGCCCCGCAGCTCGATGAATCACCCACGCCGATACCCCACAACTGTCACCTCGAGGCGGAGTTGGTGGACGAGTTCCTCTGCGATGATGGACCACCAAGTGCAAACGTCCACCCGACCCGACCTTAACGACGGCGATGGGTGCAACCGACGTGAGGTACTGGTCGGGCGGTGCGGTGCGCGTGAGTTGACAACCGCTCCAGCCCGGAAACCACTAGTTGTATGGAGGTGGAATGCGGATGGTTCCACTCTCCATTTTTTACCATTGTGATGTGCATGCTGCATATGTCGATTTTTCTTCCTATTCTGGCTGCTAATCTGAGTAGAGGTCGAAAACGGCGCGGTTGGAAAGTTTTCATTTCCGATTCGCTCGTAGAGGGCGGGTGGTATGCAGACGATTCCACTACGCTAGCTACACCTGGGCCGAAAGCAGACGTTACCGCTCCAGACGACTCCGTTTCGACCTCGGACACGTTCGCGTCATTTTTCTGAAAAGGAAAATAAATTGGTCTAATTTTGTCGACGTACCGAGCATGTTTCGGTTGGCGAGCAATTCTGGTAAAGTAAATGTGAACTTCACCTGATAAGGGGTTGTTGGTGGAAGCACGGTAATGTATGCAATACATGAATACACGATAGCTGTATATAATTCCTATTCATTTGTTTTGCAAATGATACCCTCGGACCCCCAAGACAGAAACAACGCCAACCCAAACCAACGTTAACAGGAAAGATTTTCTCAAACAATGTCTAATTTATATATTTCCAAGCATTTATAGCATTTATTTTTGATTACTAACTCGTTTCTCAAAAAATGTAAATGTCTACATCATGCTTTTCTATATGTGAAGCATGTAGCCTTACGGATAATTGATGATGTGTCAACACCCTTATGCTACCGTACTAGTGTCTCGATTGTTTGCAATGTCGATATATTGCATGTTTCACTAACTTCCGTAAGTAATTAATGAAAAAACGAAATGAAACTAAACGTGTTCGCGAGTGATTTTTTTGTTTTGTGATTGCAACATAATTGTAATTGCAATAAAAATAGTACGCGTGTGAGCGAAAAATGTAAATCGCAACTCTTTATCGTTTATTTCGTGTTTGTGAAGTGTTTTAGTGAAACAAAATATACATATGTACATATATGTATATACATATTGCAAATAATAAAGAGAGGAAAGAAAAAAATGTGATAATAAAGACCTATGAAAGGTCATGCAAAAATCCTCCACCAAAGCAAAGCAACAAGTTATGTGAAAAGTGTGTAATTGTGTTTTGTTGTTGCTACGATTCGCAATAAAATCATGCGATCGTACATTATAGTAGGGTGTGCAGTGATTTTTTTATTGTGAAAAAAAGAAAATTTTTGAGTGCGTTTTTTTTTCGTTTTGAGGTTTTTGCTTCGAAAAGCAAAAAGCTAAATTGCATTGATTGCAATATGTTAAATTAGGGTGTCCGAAATTTCTCCTCAATTTTTTTTCCTTGTTAGAAAATTTTTGTTCTTTGTTTTTTTTTTTTGTTTAGTATTTAAAAACCTTTTACTTCAAAAAGTAAAAAAAGGAATTGCGTTATGTGCCGTACATAATATTAGGGTGCCCTAATTGAAAATTTTTCATTTCCGTTTTTACTTATTTTATTTTTGTTTTTATGTTTATTTTGATAAAAACGGGTTTATGCAGAGGCATTGGCAGCGATTTTGTTTAATTTAGGTAACGTTGCCTTTGCTATTGTACTATTATTTTTTTTCGTTTCTTCGTAACAAAAATAAAAATTATATTTATGTGAGCACCCTTAGATATAATGCATTAGGCAAAAAGAACAAAGGAAATATTTATTTGAGGGAAATTTCATTATTTAATATGTGGTTTGCGAAACCACGAACTTTCTTTTGATTGCCTAAGCAGACCCAAACAATTTTCTTTCATGATTCCATGCAGTCCAATGCACACAGTCATTGTGTATATGCCAGTACACATGTTTTCGGTGGCGACTACCTGATAACCTCAAGTGGTAGTGAGTGTGTAAATAATCCAGGCATGCTTAACCAACGAACCGATATAATTTCGTTACGATAATTAACGTTAATAAACGAAACAAAGTCATTTCGTTTCGTTTATTAACGTTAAGAACGTCAAATTAACGAAATGATTTCGTTTCGTTTTCTGCCATATCAAAACGAAATCAAATCGTTTATGTTGATTATTAATTTCAAACTATGCTGGCAAGGCTGATTGATGGCGGAGTCATTAAAGGTGAAAGCATTAGCCAAGCTGATTGCAACTTTTTTCATGACTTTTGACAATGCGAACATTTCTCAGAGTATTTTTGACATTACCACCAACGAATTACACAAACAAATTACATGGAGTTTGTGTGTGTATGTGCGCCCGTTGTTACCACCTTACGGCTTCACCATGGCTATAGCATTGCCAGCACAATTCAAACATAAATTATCACGTTTTTGTTAACGTTTTTAACGTTAACGAAAACTTTTCGTTTCGGTTAAAAACGAGATACAATTTATCTTGATAATTTCTTTATCGATAATATTTCGAAGTGTTTCAACGGAAACGGTGGAAATTTTTTGATAAACGATTAGCTTAAGGTTAAGGTGCATCCCTGAAATAATCGCATTAAAAAATGGAAGATTTAATAATAAAAAGTGTTCATCAATTGTAGCACAATATTGTTGCTTTTGTAACTGAAAATCACACCACCCATGTGCACAAGCATGTACATGTACATATGTAACATTAGGCTGGATCAAAAAAAGATTTTTTTTTTTGGGTTTTGGAGCTTTTTGGCCGATAAAGAAAAAAAGCTTCAAACCCCAACAAAATTACAAATTAATAAATTGGCCCGAATGAAAAACAAAAAGAAATTTTTGTTTCCACTATGAGTTTGTCGAAGTTGCTTCGTTTTGGTTAGGAGCAGTTTTTAATATTGTGTGGAGATTTTGTAACTCCAATTGTAGCGTTACTGCTGAAGTTAGGGTCTGTCGTGTTTTCGGTTTCCGCGGTATATGGTGGTAATAGTATTAGTTTGACAAGTGGTCTTGTTACTTGCCCCCTTTCAGTCCTTATATCCACAACGCGCAACCGCTTGTCTGAACCACGGTGTAGCTTAATCACACGCCCAATCTCCATTCGTTAGGTGGAAGATTGTCTTCCCGTATAACTACCATATCTCCGACTTGCACATTTGATTTAGGATGCTTTCATTTTATGCGTTTCCGTAGTTTCCAAAGATATTCTGATTTACATCTTCTGCAGAAGTTTTGATGTAGTGCCTTGAGTTTCTGCCAGCGATTGACTATGGTGGCAGTATTTTCATACGCTGATTTCCGCTGGTGCTAAAAGATGTCCTCCAATCAGGAAGTGTCCTGGTGTTAGAGGCTCAAGGTCCGATGGTTCATTTGAAGCGGGCCTAAGAGGGCGAGAATTGAGACACGATTCAATTCTACATAACAATGTGTTAAATTCCTCAAAAGTGAATTTTTTGTTTAAGGCCACTTTTTTGAAGTGGCTTTTAAAGCTTTTCACTCCCGCTTCCCATAGTTCCCCCATGTGTGGAGCTTCTGCTGGTATGAAATGCCAATTTAATGCCTGAAGGGAATATTTTGACAGGGTTTGATTTCTTGCATCGGCAAAAAATTCTTTAAATTCCGCTTTTAATGCGCGTGATGCACCGACAAAGTTTGTTTCATTGTCTGAGTAAATTTTTCTTGGACATCCTCGTCTAGCTACGAATTTTGAAAGCGCGGCTAGAAATGAGGGGGTGCTCAAATCACTAGTGGCTTCTCAATGTATAGCCTTAGTAGAAAAGCAAACGAATAGACACACGTAACCCTTTGGGGTACGACACCCGCGCCCACTGTCACTTTTAATGTCGAAAGGCCCTGCGAAATTTACCCCTGTATTGGTAAATGCACGTGAAAATGTGGTACGTTCTTGAGGTAGAATTCCCATGAACTGACTTTGAGATCGTTTTTTGAAGATCGTGCAGATCTTATAATTATGAATTATGGATCGTATCATGGTTTTAACTTTTGGTATCCAGTATTGAGTTCTAATGATGCGCAGCATTAATTGGTTTTCACCATGGAGAGAAATTTCGTGGACAAATTGAACAAACGACGAGTGAACCTACAATTGTACAGAAGTATTATGGGATGGCGTTCTGATTCGGTAGTATCTTTGGATGCAACAAGGCGTCCACCCGTTTTCACTACTTCGTCTTCATCAAGATATGGAGTGAGCGAAAGTATTTCACTTTTATATCCAGTTGGTGTTTTGGATTGCAAGCTTGAAATTTCTGATCCGTAATATTGCTTCTGAGCAAGTTTTATTAAACGGGTTGTTGTAGCTTTATTTTCATCCGAGGAAATTAAATAAGATTCAGGTTGACTACAATCTTTAGTTTTAGAATGCGTTCAATGAAAAAACCTGAGTATATATGATATAACCCTTAAAGCCCTAGAAAGATTTGTAAACCTATCGAGAATATCATTAACATTGCTTGAAATTGCGGTTGCATTTACTTGCAAGCGTTTTTCTTCAATATTCGTGTTAAAATCCAAATCTTGGGTTGGCCACTTTTCCTTCTCTTCTTGGAGCCAAGAAGGACTCCGCAACCACAGAGAATTTTTGACTAAATCCTCGTCTAGTATTCCTCTACTGGCTAAATCTGCTGGGTTTGTACCTGAATCCACGTGATACCACGATGTACTTCCAACTTTGTCGACGATTTTTGTAATTTGATGCGCAACGAAAGTTGACCATAAGCACGGAGGTTTACGTATCCAAGCTAGCACGATTGTCGAATCTGTCCAAAGATGAATGTTTTGTTGACCTAAATCAAGGTTAGCGCAGATAGATTCGGTTATCTCCGCTAATAATACTGCTCGGCAAAGTTCTAGTCGAGGAAGTTTTGACTGGAGCCAATCTTGCTTTTGCCAAAAGCAGATTCACAAGTATGCCGTCGTTGGTTTCCACTCTCAAATACACGACTGCACCATACTCTTTCTCGGAGGCGTCGCAGAGTTCGTGGATTTCGACTTTTCTGTTGGAGAAAAGGTTGCCCATTGCGGTATTCGTATTTTGTCGATTGTACGTATTGGTAAAATTTTTCACCTGTCTAATGTTGAAGACGAAACGGTTTCATCCCAGCCAGTACCCTCTAACCAGATATTTTGCATAATCATTTTCGCCACTATAATTGTTGGAGCTAGCCACCCTAATGGGTCAAAGAGTTTTGCGATAGTAGATAGTATCGCTCTTTTTGTGGGCTCGGTGTTTTCTTCTATAGGTTTTGCTATGAAGTAAAACTGATCGGAATGAGCATTCCACCTAATACCGAGCGCTTTTGGGAATACCCTGTAATATTTCACTGGAATTTGAAGTCCATTTTCGTTATGGAAAACCAGCTGTACTTAAAACCTCTGAAATTTCATCTCTTTCTCTGATCGCAGATGCAATAGTATGCCCTCCCGAAAGAACGTCGTCGAGATACATATTTCTCCGTAGAATATTTGAGCCGATTGGATGAGATTTCTCGGAACCATCAGCCAGTTTAAGTAAAGTCTTTACTGCTAGATAAGGAGCACAATTGATACCAAACGTCACTGTTTTTAGCTCATACAGACTGATTTGATCATCTGGACTTGAGCGGATAACTATTCTTTGGTATCTTGTATGATTATCATCTACAAGGATTTGCCTATACATCTTCTCAATATCGCTATTGAAGACGTATCTGAAAAGTCGCCAGCGAAGAATTAATGTTGGTAGATCAGCCTGAAGTACAGGACCAGGAAGAAGAACATCGTTCAGACTGACACCATTCGAAGAGCGTGAAGAAGCATTAAAAACAACTCTAACTTTGGTGGACATACTTTCTTCTTTTAATACCACATGATGTGGTAATTAGCGACTACAATGGCCGATTGAATTAAATCTAATTTTGCCATAGGCCCCATAGTCTCGTATTCTAGTATGACTCTATTGTATTCTTTCTGTAAATCGAAATTTTTTCTAAGTCGGGTTTCATTTTTATAGAATTGAGAGCACGCTATTCTTAATGATGGACCTAGATTTATCTCTCCTGGTAATTCTGACCTGAACGGAAGCGACACAATGTATCTTCCGTCAGAATTCCGCTGCGTTGTACGTTGATACAATTCCTCACAAAATGTATCTTCTAATGTGGAGGCTTTAGCTTTCGCCGTGTCTTCGAGCTCCCAAAATGACCTTAGCTGCTTGTCTAAAGCCACTTAATTGTAAAAGTATACCCGATTATGATTGGTTGGACTGGCTGCATCAGCACGACTAGTCAGTATCCAACCAAAGACAGTCTCTTGAGCTAAAAGAATGCTAAGAATATTTTTTTTGATACCGTATAATATGATTTGCGGATAAATATCCCCGCCCAGAACAAGATCAACTGGCTCGTTCACGAAGAAACGTTTATCCGCAAGCAGGAGATCAGGGAATGCTTGTTGTGTTAATGCTGTTAGTGCATGTTGGCAAATTACCTGTCAAATGTGGTAGAACTAGAACTAAAGCGTCAATAGAAATTAGTGGGTCAACTGAGGACCGCAACTGAATGGCGCATGCCTCTTTTACCTGCGCAGAAACTGAATAATTTATGCCCGAAACTTGAGCATGCATCTTCGTCTGAGTCTTTCAGTGATAAAAGAGCATTCAGATCCCGAATCTATGAGAGCTCTGGCCGAAATTCTGTACCATTATAATGAATGGTGACGCGAGCTGTGCCTAGTAAAACACCTTTACTTGTATTGATAAAATTGGATTTGACTGTAGTTTTATCTTTCTGCTTTGTTTTGTTTTGCAGATTCCTTTTGGGATTGAGCTTGCTTTGAAGTGCACGGTTGCTCTTCCGCTGAATCTGCAGAATTATTTACCGGTGTAGGTTTTGCCTTACTTGTCTGTAAATTCAGAAGGGTATTATGTCTTAAATGACAGTTGCTGCAATTATATGCACTTGTACATTTTGACACTGAATGCCCCGATGACAGACAGTTTAGGCAATAGTGATTTCGTTTTATAAAAGCAAGTCTTTCATTGGTGTTCAAATTTTTGAACTTTGAACGCGCATAAATTTTGCGATCATTGCTTTGACACATTTTACAAGTGCCTTTAGCTACACTTGCTTGGAAAGCGCCAAGTTTCTTTGGAGGATGTTCAGAGGCCTGCTTTGAGTTTTGTACCTTTTGAGGTTTTGTACTCTTTGTACCTCTTAAACCTGATACTGATTCTAACGTTTGAAAACGATTTGTCAGAAATCGGTCCATATCCGCCCACTTGGAAGTATCTGTCTTGTTTTCTACGGACTGTTCCCATAGCCAAAGGATCACACCAGGAAGCTTAGTTGAAGATAAATATGTAATAAATGGATCCCAATTAGATATGTCAATATGATGACTTACTAACGAGGATATGCAATTATTTATGTCCCTTTGTAATCTTTTGATTGAATTACCGCATTCAGTTTAGACTGATTGAAGGTTGAAAAGAGTCTTTAATTGGGTGTTGACTAATATTCTCTTATTTTCATACCTGTTGCACAAATTTTTCCAAGCTATATCAAAACCATCATTCGTCAATTCGCATTTCTTAACGATTTCTCTGGCTTCACCTTGGGTTTTTTGGATGAGATCATATAATTTTTGTACTGGCAACAGGCTTTTATTTAGAATATAAATGGCCGTTAACATGTCACGAAAAGTTGGCCATGACAAATAATCACCTCTGAATATATCAGTATCACAAACTGCTAAATGCAAATTGCGTGGCGTGAAGGCAGCATCGTTTTCTTTATCTGCCTTCTCAAATTTTTCCACCAGGTCATTAATTTTTGTCATGTACCGCACAAAAACGATATAGCATGATTTATTTTTCTTTCTAATTGCAGTAACGTCTTTAGCGGTAATGTCCTCGGCCACTAGCAGATCATCGAAAGCTGCTTTGGCTTTATCCCACATGGACTTCAACTCCTGCTGCTGAATTTTCAGCGAATTTTTGGAGTGATCGCTTGTGGGTTTGCTTAAAAAATCGATGCCGAATTCAACTACGGTGTCTGCTAGGCGGTTATATGATTCCATATTGAAATTTTTTTAAAAATTAGAAACAATGAATATTTCCAAAAATATTAAGTGCACAGAGTCAGTGTCTGTGGAATACCCCAAAATGCTAATATAAATTAGTTAACGCTTTCCACCAACAAAATCAACCGAAACAAACTAAATGAAATTCTAATGAATTTTGTATAAAATCGTAAATGTAAATATTTATTTGAAAGAAAATACACTCAAATTTAATAGTTTTAAAGGTGAAAAACAGTGGACTGTATATAAACTATACGTACGTGTAAATATACGTGTGAAAAAAAAATTATTGCTCGCCAACCAACTATATTTATGTGCTTGTGCGTGTATATATGTATGTAGCACAGTATTTATTTAAATCAAATGCAAGTGAAAAAACTGAGCAAAGTTGGAGGAAAAATGTTCCGTCCACTAAATAAATGCACAAATTAAATTGTTTGTTTTAAAAAGTGAATTGGATGTAAAAGCTGAGTGATTTTTGCGAAATTAATTTTTGTTAAATTCAACTGTGATGAACCAAACCCAAAAGTGAGGTTAATTACACAGTGCAGTGTTGTTGTTGTGGGCAGAGAAGTGCACGTCATATAAATGTAAATCGAATTAATTAAATTTTGAAAAATTACTTGCACTTTCCTATTAAAATATTCCCAAACACTGTTTGTACAAATATTTGTGTGAGATAATGCTACACTGAAAACCCATAAGCCGTGTCAAATATTATTTACCGTCGCCGGCAAGCAATACTTGATGGTCAAATGGGCTATTTGTACAAGAAAACTTTGTATTTTATTTTTCACAAAATCACTCGCGCACTTTCCACTTTCACTAATTTTTAATTACATTGTGCACACTGAATAACCACGTACCTTTTTATAATTTGTAGAATTTCCAAGCTGATGAAATCAATATGAAGTTGTCGTTGCTTGTGGCAGAAATAAATCTCCGCAAATCAAATACCAAGTACTATAATTGTGAATGGAATTCACGACGTGTTAGTCCTCGCAAAAATTAGAATCCACAGCTATTGGCACGCAATATAATATCTAACGACTGTGAGTTGTTGGTTCGCAAAATCCGCTTCTTTAATAATATATAAACAGTGGAATTGATGTGGTTCGAAATATGGTCGCTGGATGAAAAAACGGTTTAAGGACCAATGTCTTGGCCGGGCCACAGCTCAGGGATGGTGCCGGTCAAGATATAGTGCAGAAAAGAAAAAAAGTGGTATTAGAATTTTTAATTTAAATATTAATATCTTTATTTGCAATAAAGATTGTGCACACAATTTAATATATATATTTTTAGGTTACCTGTACAATTTGGTTGGTGAATCTGGAACTGCGGCGGGATACGTCCTTTGTACTTGATGTGTGAAAACAAGTGAAGTAAAAGAACATAACATGTCAATACCGCTTGCCAATCAAACTGTTTATATATTCCAGCGATGTTCATTTGTATAGTTAACATAAACAGTTTGACTGGCACTGTTAACCAATATAAGAAAAATGCGAGGGCGACCTTTTATGTTTTGAGTTTGGGTTGTCGGCCTAAACACCACATGTATATATAAGTGAAAAGTGTTTGTGATTTTTTTTAATAAATTTTTTTTTTGTTTTTTACAAAACATTATACATACAATTAAATTCCGTATTTCGCGGATTTAAATAATTTAAGGAACGTCCCATTGGCCGTGCTTGACTCTATTTAAACAAACCAAAAAAAAAAAAAAACACAATCACCGCCACCAATTTAAATTCCCCTTTTTAAATTTCTATGGCACGAAGAGTTTTTCCATCTTCGAAACTTGCGAACGTTCTCTGCGCGTACAAATAATTTATTCGGTTTTTTTGGTGAAAACCCAAAAGTTTGTTTAAAATGCCTCTTAGTCCCCCAAAAAATTCTGAAACCGGGAAAAAACCAAAAGATGGCCCAAAAGAAGAAACGGCCAAGGAAAGGCAACCCCCCGGCTCCATCGTCAAACGGTATCCGTTGAGCGATGATAACTTTGACCCTGCCTGGGATGCTTTACGGTCACGATACGAAAACAATCGTATCCTGGTTGACAACCAGATCAAATCCTTACTGACTCTTGCCACTATTCAATCCGAAAACAGTGAACAACTTCAGAGATTGCAAAAGAAAATCAACAACTGCCTAACAGTCCTTCACTCACAAGGAGTTACGACAGACAATTGGGATCCGATTCTGGTGTACATTTGTTCATCAAAACTTCCCGAAACAACCCTGTCACTTTGGGAACAATATCTCTCTTCTCGAAGAGATTTACCCTCATGCTCACAAATGAAAGACTTCCTCATCTCGAGATATGAAGCCGTTGAAAGGGTCAATAGGCTTCTTTCAAGCCAAAGCAAACAAAAACCAGTCACTCATCAGATTTCTACGCAAAACAGCTCCTTCAACAGGACGCAAACCCTTGTGGCAGAATCTAAAAAGGAAACATGCCAATGTTGCAAATCCCCGCACCTTATTAGATTCTGTCCACAATTCAAGCGAATGGGTGTGCAAAACCGGACACAATTAGTTAAACTAGCTAGGCTGTGTACAAACTGCCTTAGCAGCACTCATATCATCAATGAGTGCACGAGAAAGTGGTCATGTGCGACATGTCATAAACGGCATCACACGCCGTTGCTTGTGAATCCACAAGCTCCACGTTCCAACCCGCGAACGAGTGCATCAAACGTGCAGCACACAACTGCTGAGTCAACATCTCCCGTTCGACAAACGTAGAATAGCCCCGATTCTAGCAAGCTACACTGTTGTTCAAACCACGCACCGGTTTAATCATTGCATTCAGCCAATGATAACCAAATTCTCCTTCCTACTACCATGGTCGAAGTCGAACACGAAGGTGAATTATTTCAACTGAGGGCCCTTATCGATCAGGGCTCGGAAGAACTTTCATTGCCTCGAAAGTTCAAAAACGGTTGAAAATTCCATTCGAACATTCAAAGTTCGAAATCTCCGGCATAGGTGAGCAAGTCGCAAAAAAGTTCTCCAAGCTTTGTCCTTTGACACTGGATGCATCCAAGGCCATGAAAAGGATAAAGGCTCATGCCACGGTATTGCCGCAACTGACAAAGAATCTGCCAACATCCACCATTAGTCGCAAAATCTGGCAGCAGTTCAAATTCCTTGAGCTCGCTGATCCCAGTTGCCACATACCAGGTCAGACTGACATGGTCATTGGCAGGGACATACTTCCACAAATTCTGCTGGAAGGTATAAAAAAGGTGTGCGGTAGCATACTTGTGCAACAAACCATTTTTGGTTGGATTCTCAGTGGTCCAATAACTGAAAATGTTGCGTCATTGACGACACAAGTCCAAGCGTCAAACGAGACACTCAGTTCTTAACTGAAAAAATTTTGTGAAGAGTGGGAAATTCCACAGCCTCCAGAGATATCCCCCGAGGCTCAAGCGGGTGTGCAGATATATGCAACAACCACGACACGTGCACCCAACGGTCGATTCATTGTACGACTTCCATTCAAGGAAGAGTTTCTTGAAAAACTCTCTCTCGGAAAATCCCGCCCGGCTGCTCTGCAGCAGTTTTTCAGCATGGAGTGATCGCTTCAGAAAAATGGGGAGTTGGGTAAATTGTACAAAAATGTGTTGCAAGAATATCTCGACCATGATCACATGGAATCTACCGACCCATGCGAAATAACTTCGAATGGCGAGGTCTTCTCATCTTACTTGCCACATCATGCGGTAGTCAAACCACATAAGGTCACCACCAAAGTTCGTGTGGATTTCAACGCCTCCCAAAAATCTGGGCCAGGCAAATCCCTGAATGACGTTTTATACACTGGATAAACTCTCCAACCAGATCTCATGTTACTAATTTTACAGTGGCGCATGCATAAGTATGTGTTCAATGGAGGCACTGAAAAAATGTACCGTCATATCCTCATACACGAGGACGACAAAGACTTTCAGCGAATCCTATTTCGCAAATCGGCCAGCTCCAATGCTAACGATTTCAATCTAAAAACTGTTAAATTCGGCGTCAATTGTGCACCATATCTCGCTATTCATACGTTGCATTAACTATCCGATGACACGAAAGTGATATTCCCTTTGGCTGCAACAATTCTCAAGACGCAGACGTAAGTCGACAACATCCTATCAGGAAGTCACATCATCGACAACGCCACTGAATCACTAGTTCAAGTGATAAAAGCCCTTAAATCAGATGGTTTCATACTAGACAAATTAACGGCTAAACACCCGGCCATATTAGAACAGTTTCCGAAGGAGGATTTTCTAGACTCCAACTTCTTGAAATTTGAAAGCACTTCCAATACCAAAACTCTTAGCATTCGATGAAAAGTGCTCAAGGACAAATTTTCATACACCATTCTGCCGAAAGACACCCAAAATGCGGTCACAAAGCGACAAATTTTATCTTCTGTTGCAAAACTTTTTGACCCGGCAGGATGGCTGTCGCCAGTTATGATCCAGGCCAAGATGCTTCTCCAAGAAATCTGGCTGGATGGCAGCGATTGGAATGAAAGCGCCAAACCCACAACATTATCAAAATGGCAACATTTCGCAGAAAATCTGCCAGCCATTTGCCACATCGAAATCTCTCGATGGGTTAATGTCGCTCGAGGGCAAGATACGCTAATCCACGGGTTCAGAAAAAGCATATTGCGCGGCGATTTACCTCCGCACACATGCTGGCAACCAAACAAAATGTCCTCTTTTGGTTGCGAAAGGCATAATAGCCTCCATATAAACTGCAAGCTTACCCCGCTTAGAGCTATGTGGTGCAGTCCTATTCGCCAAACTGGCTTAAGGTGTTCGAAAACAGCTCGACTTACAAGCATGCAACACATTTTTTATGGTCAGATTCTGAGATTGTACTAGCCTGGCTAGAAAAATCTCCATCGACCTGGAAGACTTATGTGGCCAACCGTACCTTTAAAATTCGAGAATATCTTCCTAGCGGCACCTAGCGCCATGTATCTAGCCAAGACAACCCTGCTGATCTTGGCTCACGTGGTTGCAAGCCGCATGATTTGATAGGCTCCTCCTTTTCGTTGCACGTACAACAATGGCTTTCTTGCCACATTTCGGCATGGCCAAAGCCGAAAGCAGGTAGCGTTTCTCCAACCGAGAAACTCAAGATTGAAGAATACCACGCACTCGAGGAAGAGGACGAAATTCTTCAACGTTTCTCCTCATACTCTCGAGCTCTCCGTGTGATTGCATACGTGTTCCGCTTTGCGAACAATGCCTGCAACAAATCCAAATCGGTGGCAATAACACATAATCCTCATCTGACCCACAAAGAGTTGCAACATGCAAAAGCGCGGCTTTCGGCAATGACACAATCTCGCCATTTCGGGGCGGAGAAGAGCACCCTACAAAACAAAATGCCAATTAGCAAAAAGAGTTCCCTTCTGGCTCTTAACCCCTTTCTTGATGGACACGGACTCCTATGTATCGGTGGCGCATTGGAGCATTCTACTTTACAATACAACGAGAAGCATCCAGCAATTCTACCTCCGGATTCAAGGTTATGCAAGTTGTATCTAGAGTTTTTATGCCGCCTGCTTCTTCATCCAGAAATACGGTTAATGAGCCAAATGGTGAGCCAAGAGTACTACATACCAAAACTAAAGCCTCTTATTAAAATATGCATTTTCCAATGCAAATCGTAGACGCTTTTCAAACAGAAAAGGCGCACGCAAATAATGGCAGCGCTACCACCTGAGCGCTACAATTTCTCACTCCCCTTTTCCACAAAAGGAGTACACTCTGCAGATCCATTCCAAATAAAAGCATCAGTTCTGAGGTCGACGACTATCATGAAAGGGTACGTGGCTGTATTCGACTGTTTTTCCACAAAGGCAGTAACCTCGAGCTATGCTCAGATCTTACTACTGAAGCCTTTCGAGCAACATTCGCCCGATTCGTTGGCAGACGAGGTTATCCCTCAAAAATGATGAGCGACAATGGTAAAACGTTCTTGGCGCTCAGCGCTCACTCGAACGCGACTTCGTTAAATTTCTTAACGAATGCTCCGCGGACATTGTCCAGAAATATGCCCACCAGGGAATAAAATGGCAGTACATTCCACCCAGTGCCCCTCATATGGGCGGCTTGTCGGAATCCGCAGTAAAAAGTTTTAAAACCCACTTAAGAAAAATCGCTGCATCCCACAAGTTTACATTCGAAGAATTCTCGACGCTGTTGGTGCGTATTGAAGAAGTTATTAATTCGAGGTCTCTAACTTCACTATCCCAGGACCCAGCTGGCTTCACAGCGCTCACTCCGGGTCACTTCCTTGGAGGTGCACCGCTATTAGCCATTCCTGAGCCAAACGCGGAAGACCTCTCCTGGATACATCGTTGGGAAAAGATCAAATCGCTTCAACGCTTGAAAGAGGATTATCTGCAGGACCTTCAGAAACGCTATAAATGGCAAACGCCATAGCGAAATCCTCAACCAGGCGACCTAGTCGCGGTCAAAGAGGATTAGCCCCCATCCACTGAGTGGTGTCTGGGACGAATCGAGAACGTTGGCGTCGGCCCTGACAACCATATTCGGGTTGCAGAGGTTCGCACCCAAAATGGGCTTGTCATGGGCCCCTTAGTTAAGCTGTGCTTCCTTCCAATGGAGCACTCTTCGAGCACAGCGCTCTAGCTTATACACATTTTCCTCGTATAACTAGCTTTCAGTATTAACTTTCCGTTTATCACCCGCTGTATCCAACTACTTCTCGTTTCTCTGTCTGCTCTTATACTTTCCGGACGACACCCATCTGGCTCTCAGGGCAGACACCCACAACTGCCTTCAGTGTTGGCTCTGCTACCACTACTACGCGCAGCGGGGCGATCGAAGAAACCAGCCGCAACCCCCAAACCGGAACGGATGGCCAAGCGCACCATCACGCGCACCCCATAAGGCCTGCCAACGATGTAATATGACTGGTCCCGCCTCAAATACCACCATCCGAGCTTTGCAGGAACTGCAGCAGGTGCTTACAAGCACCTCCCTGCAGGGCGGGCAGGATAGTTAAGCCGCCTCCAACAATATTCAGACGGCGGCGAAATTCCTATGCGCAGCCGTGCACGGCGAGTGGAAAGGCGTCAACGAACACCCACCACTGCCATCGTGCATGAACAAGATTTCATTCGCTAGTTTAGCACTATCAATCTGCAAACGCGGACGCGTCCTCATACTACATACATAGTTATATATACTCTTATATATACATAATTGCATATCGTGTGGAAGATTTAAAGTTAAACTGTGAAGTTAAATGGAGGAGAAATTTCGAAATTAATTTCTACGCATTACAGAATAAACCAACTTTAAATTATAACGTTTTAGAAAAAAACATAAACCTTTATATTTAATCGTTACGAGTGTAGCGAAGAAAGACCAAGCGAGTTTGTTCAACTATTTTTAATAAAACTTAATCCTGTTATAGATTTTTAGTTGCTGAACTCATTTTTTATACTCAGCTGAGCAGAGCTCAGAGAGTGTATTAACTTTGTTCGCATAACGGTAATCCGTAACGGCATAAACTAATCGAGATAGACATAGACTTCAAAATGATCTGGGCGAAAAAAGAAATTCATTTAGCCATGTCCGTCTGTCCGTCCGTCCGTCCGTTCGTCCGTAAACACGATAACTTGAGTAAATTTTGAGGTATCTTGATGAAATTTGGTATGTAGGTTCCTGGGCGCTCATCTCAGATCGCTATTTAAAATGCACGAAAGCGGACAACAATCGAAATCCGGATATCGAAAATTTCGAAAAACGGAAAAAGTGCGATAATTTATTACCAAAGACGGATAAAGCGATGAAACTTGGTACGTGGGTTGACGTTATGACTCAAATTGAAAACTAGTAAAATTTTGGACAATGGGCGTGGCACCGCCGACTTTTAAAAGAAGGTAATTTAAAAGTTTTCCAAGCTGTAATTTCGCAGTCGTTGAAGATATCATTATGAAATTTGGCAGGAACGTTACTCCATTACTATATGTGTGCTAAATAAAAATTAGCAAAATCGGATGACGAACACGCCCACTTTAAAAAACTTTTTTTGTAAGTCAAATTTTAACAAACAATTTAATATCTTTACAGTATATAAGTAAATTATGTTAGCATTCAACTCCAGTAATGATATGGTGCAACAAAATACAAAAATAAAAGAAATTTTCAAAATGGGCGTGGTTCCGCCCTTTTTCATTTAGTTCGTATAGAATACTTTTAAGGCCATAAGTTGAACAAAAATTTACCAATCCTCGGCTCCGCCGAGTTTTTATACACAGTCGACCGTCTGTCCTTCCGCTCGGCCGTTAACACGGTAACTTGAGCAAAAACCGATATATCTTTACTAAACTTAGTTCACGTACTTATCTGAACTCACTTTATCTTGGTATAAAAAATAGCCGAAATCCGACTATGACCACGCCCACTTTTTCGATATCGAAAATTACGAAAAAAAAAATGCCATAATTCTGTACCAAATATTAAAAAAGAGATGAAACATGGTAATTGGATTGGTTTATTGATGCAAAATATAACTTTAGAAAAAACTTTGTAAAATGGGTGTGACACCTACCATATTAAGTACAAGAAAATGAAAAAGTTCTGCAGAACGAAATCAAAAGCCCTTGGAATCTTGGCAGGAGTACGGTTCGTGGTATGACATATATAAATAAATTAGCAGTACCCGACAGATGATGCTCTGGGTCACCCTGATCCACATTTTTGTCGATATCTCGAAAACGCCTTCACATATACAACTACGGGGCACTCCCTTTCTAAATACTCTTTAATACCTTCCATTTGAAACCCATGTCGTACAACCACATCCCAGGGTTAGGTTCATTTTGCTAAATGGTGATTTTCCCTTATTTTGTCTCCAAAGCTCTCAGCTGAGTATGTAATGTTCGGTTACACCCGAACTTAGCCTTCCTTACTTGTTTTTATTGGAAAATACATATGTGAAATTTAAGGCAGTATTTAGATATTTCTTTAAAATTAATTGTTAATTAGAGCTCGCCACTTAACTGACTATGGTATAGTTTGGTATACTTAGAAATGAAGTAAACAATTTTTTTGGTGCCACTCTAACTCAGGACTATTATTCTGTCCACAGTTTTAAGCTTTAACTCACTGCAAATTATTATACTCAACGTGCTTTGCACACAGAGTATATTAACTTTGATTGGATAACGGTTGATTGTACAAGTATAAAGGAATCGGGATAGATATAGACTTCCATATATCAAAATCATCAGTATCGAAAAAAATTTGATTGAGCCACATCCGTCAGACCGTCTGTCCGTTAACACGCTAACTGAGTAAATTTTGAGGTATCTGGATGAAATTTGGTATGTAGGTTCCTGGGCACTCATCTCATACCAAAGATGGATAAAGCGATGAAACTTGGTAGGTTGGTTGACCTTATGACGCAGAATAGAAAATTAGTGAAATTATGGACAATGGGCGTTGCACCGCCCATGTTTAAAAGAAAGTAATTTAAAAGTTTTGCAAGCTGTAATTTGGCAGTCGTTGAAGATGTCATGCTATGTGTGCTAAATAAAAATTAGCAAAATCGGATAACGAACGCGCCCACTTAAAAAAAAAATTTGTTTAAAGATAAATTTTAACAAAAAATTGGATATCTTTACAGTACACAAGAAAATTATATCAATATTCAACTCCAGTAATGATATGGTGCAACAAAATACAAAAATAAAAGAAAGTTTCAAAATGGCGGAAATCCCAATATTACCACGCCCAATTTTTCGATATCGAAATAACGAAAAATGAAAAGAATGCCATAATTCTATACCAAAAATGAAAAAAGGGATGAAACATGGTAATTAGATTGGTTTATTGACGCAAAATATAACTTTAGAAAAAACTTTGTAAAATAGGTGTGACACCTACCATACTAAGTAGAAGAAAATGAAAAAGTTCTGCAGGGCGAAATCAAAAGTCTTTGGAATCTTGGCAGGAATACTCGCCGTAGTATTACATATATAAATAAATCAGCGGTACCCGACAGATGATGTTCTGGGTCACCCTGGTCCACATTTTGCTCGATATCTCGAAAACGACTTCACATATACAACTAAGGGCCACTCCCTTTTAAAACCCTCATTAATAACTTTAATTTGATACCCATATCGTACAAAAGCACTCTAGAGTCAAACCTGGTCCACCTTTATGGCGATATCTCGAAAAGGTGTCCACCAATAGAACTAAGGCCCACTCCCTTTTTAAATTTTCATTAAAACCTATGATACCCATATGGTACAAATGCATTCTAGAGTCACCCCTGGTCCACCTTTATGGCGATATCTCGAAAATCTTACACCTATAGAACTAAGGCCCGCTCCCTTTTAAAATGTTCACATTCTAGAGTCACCCCTGGTCTACCTTTATGGCGATATCCCGAAATGGCGTCCACCTATAGAACTATGGCCCACTCCCTTTTAAAATACTCTTTAATACCGTCTATTTGATACCCATGCCATACAAACAAATTCCAGGGTTACCCTAAGTTCATTTTCCTACATGGTGATTTTCCCTTATTTTTCCTCAAAAGCTCTGAGCTGAGTATGTAATGTTCGGTTACACCCGAACTTAGCCTTCCTTAGTTGTTTGACTTATATTTAAAACATATAATTAGATTGCTCTAATTTATCATTATTTGCTTTAATTTTCAAATTTTATTTTGTCACACACAATTGAGTTTAACAATGGAATGCTTAAATTTAATAAAAACTTTTAAATCAATGCAATCGCTTTTACATTTTGTGAATTCAGTGCTATGACCAAACAAAAGTTCTGCACTTAAGTACGTATATGGGGTATGAGTAACTTTTGCTGACATACAAAATTTGTCGCACCATCCAGTGGTGGACGTGAAATTGAAAAAAATGTAATTTTAAAATTCTTAGTTCTGAAATATGAAAAACCTTCGTCTTGATCGAAGGAACCTATGCCAAAATTTGGTGATGATTGAAGTGTGGGAAATACGTTTCCATAGGGAACACACACACAGAATTTGATTTTTATAGAAGACTAGCAGACACGGCAGACGTTGTTCTGCCCTAACTTTGGCCTATCTGCATACATTTTAATAAGATTTTTCCGTCTAACTCTGCCCTACCCCTCTACACTTTTTCCTAATCTTTTTATTCACTCCTCCCTCCGTATTTTTCGCTTCATCTCCATCTTCGTCTCATTCTATCTCTTTCTCAGTCTCCTTCTCTCTTTTCTCTTCTCTCAAGTTTTTCTCCTTCTTCTTCATCTCTTATTGCCAGTCCCAGAGGGTGGTATGTATTTTGTTCCAGTCCCATTCCGAGTCTCAGTCCCAGTCCCACTCCGAGTCTCAGTCTCAGTCCCAGTCCTAGTCCTAATCCCAGTCCCAGTCCTCTCTGGTATATTTCCTGGAAAAAATCATCGTAAATACTAATATAGGCAAATTTATATACGAAATTTCAGGCAAATCGAATAGGACGTATGTAAATAGGTATGTGGGTATTATTGATTCTTCTATTTATTTCGGCTTCGCATACATATTTATCAGTTTTGCCAGGTTGATGCGACTAAATCGAATATCACAATGAACTTTAGAGCTCTCAGCAACAGCTTTCATTTGATATCCATAATACACACACATTCTAGGGGTAACCGGGTCCATGTTTTGGCCTATATCCCGAGACCCTAGTCACTCAGCGGTGTAAAACTTACTCTGTATTATAGCACACATCAACAACTTCAATTTGATACCCATAATATAAAAACACATTCTAGATGTATCCGGGTCCATGTTTTGGCCTATATCTCGAGACCGTAGTCACCCAGCGGTGTAAAACTTACTCTGTACTAAAGCATACATCAACAGCTTCAATTTGATACCCATAATGTAAAAACACATTCTAGGTGTATCCGCGTCCACGTTTTGGGCTATATCTCGAGATCCTAGCCTCCCAGTTGTATGAAAATTATCCTGTACTATAGCAATCATCAACAGCTTTCATTTGATATCCATATTGTATAAACACATTCTAGGGGTACCTGGGTCCACCTTTTGGGCTATATCTCGAGACCCTAGCCTCCCAGTTGTATGAAAAGTATCCTGTACTATAGCACTCATGAACAGCTTTCATTTGATATCCATATTGTGGAAACACATTCTAGGGGTACCCGGGTCCACGTTTTGGCTATATCTCGAGACCCTAGCCTCCCAGTTGTATGAAAATTATCCTGTACTATAGCACTGATCAACAGCTTTCATTTGATATCCATATTGTATAAACACGTTCTAGGGGTAACCGGGTCCACGTTTTGGGCTATATCTCGAGACCCTAGCCTCACAAGAGGATTAAAATTATCCTGTACTATAGCACTCATCGACAGCTTTCATTTGATATCCATATTGTATAAACACATTCTAGGGGTACCTGGGTCCACGTTTTGGGCTATATCTCGAGACCCTAGCCTCCCAGTTGTATGAAAAGTATCCTGTACTATAGCACTCATCAAGAGTTTTCATTTGATATCCATATTGTATAAACACATTCTAGGGTACCCGCGTCCACGTTTTGGGCTATGTCTCGGGACCCTAGCCTCCCAGTTGTATGAAAATTATCCTGTACTATAGCAATCATCAACAGCTTTCATTTGATATCCATATTGTATAAAAACATTCTAGGGGTACCTGGGTCCACGTTTTGGGCTATATCTCGAGACCCTAGCCTCCCAGTTGTATGAAAAGTATCCTGTACTATAGCACTCATCAAGAGTTTTCATTTGATATCCATATTGTATAAACACATTCTAGGGTACCCGCGTCCACGTTTTGGGCTATGTCTCGGGACCCTAGCCTCCCAGTTGTATGAAAATTATCCTGTACTATAGCAATCATCAACAGCTTTCATTTGATATCCATATTGTATAAACACATTCTAGGGGTACCTGGGTCCACGTTTTGGGCTATATCTCGAGACCCTAGCCTCCCAGTTGTATGAAAAGTATCCTGTACTATAGCACTCATCAAGAGTTTTCATTTGATATCCATATTGTATAAACACATTCTAGGGTACCCGCGTCCACGTTTTGGGCTATGTCTCGGGACCCTAGCCTCCCAGTTGTATGAAAATTATCCTGTACTATAGCAATCATCAACAGCTTTCATTTGATATCCATATTGTATAAAAACATTCTAGGGGTACCTGGGTCCACGTTTTGGGCTATATCTCGAGACCCTAGCCTCCCAGTTGTATGAAAAGTATCCTGTACTATAGAACTCATCAGCAGCTTTCATTTGATATCCATATTGTGTAAACACATTCTAGGGGTACCCGGGTCCACGTTTTGGGCTATATCCCGAGACCCTAGCCTCCAAGTTGTATGAAAATGATCTTGTACTATAGCACTAATCAACAGCTTTCATTTGATATCCATATTGTATAAACACATTCTAGGGGTACCCGGGTCCACGTTTTGGCTATATCTCGAGACCCTAGCCTCCCAGTTGTATGAAAATTATCCTGTACTATAGCACTCATCAACAGCTTTCATTTGATATCCATATTGTATAAACACGTTCTAGGGGTAACCGGGTCCACGTTTTGGGCTATATCTCGAGACCATAGCCTCACAAGAGGATTAAAATTATCCTGTACTATAGCACTCATCAACAGCTTTCATTTGATATCCATATTGTATAAACACATTCTAGGGGTACCCGGGTCCACATTTTGATCTCAAGACCCTAGGCGCGTAGCGAAAAAAAGGTAGACGTTGGCCGATTCTCAGACCTACCCAATATGCTCAAAAAATTTCATGAGAATCGGTTTAGCCGTTTCGGAGGAGTTAAGCCTCTAAAACCGTGACAGGAGAATTTTATATATTAGATGTAGATAGACTGAAGCTAACAAATTTTTTTAACAGCGGCAGAATACTAAACGTCCAAAAGGAATAACAGGAAACCTCAACAATGCAGTAAAACTTTAGGTGTTAACTTAAACTAAGTTGGTACGGCAGCCATAGTTCTGAAAAATCCCATTTGTAGGGAAGGTGCCACGCCCCTTTTTTCCCAATTCCACATTTTACTGGAGGTCTTAGGACTTAACGTCATATAACTCCTCACCAATTTTCATTATCCTACCATCACTACATCCAGATATATGCAGTATGATACATTCCATTTGTATGGGAGGTGGCACGCCCCTTTTATATATCGAAATTATTTTTTGCCTAAAACCTTCGCGTTGATCGAAGGACCCTATAGCCAAAATTTGGTGATGATTGAAGTGTGGGAAATACGTTTCCATAGCGAACACACACACAGAATTTGATTTTTATATATATAGATGTAAAATTAATTTTAAGAAAATTCGGTGTTATTTTCTGAAACGCCGCACTTGCAAAAAGTGGTAACAAAATCAAATTTCCCCATGTGACAAAAAAAAGATATTGAAAAAAATTTCAAAACTATGTATGCGGGTCATATATGTTTAAAAAATATTATATTTTTTTCTGTCGATTTTCAATTACTAAAAGTAAACTGATCACTATTTTTAATAAAACTTAATCCTATTATAGATTTTTAGTTGCTGAACTCCTTTTTTTGATTGGAAAATACATATGTGAAATTTAAGGCAGTATTTAAATATTTCTTTAAAATTAATTGTTAATTAGAGCTCGCCACTTAACTGATAATAGTATACTTTGGTATACTTAGAAATGAAGTAAACTATTTTTTTTTAGTTTAAAGTTTTAAGCTTTAAATCACTGCGAATTATTTTTGTACTTATATTTAAAACATATAATTAGATTTAAAACTCGAAATATTTTTCACTTTCCTGTTGTATTCTCAAATAAGCTGCATTCAGTTCTCTATATATGATATGTTATTTAACAGTTATATCTTAATTAATTTAAGACAATGTCGACATCAGGCGTAAAATTAAGAGGTTCCAAGAATCGAAAAAGAAAACTTCAGCAAGAAAAAGAAGCTGTGAAATCTAAAGAAATAGTGGAATCATATTTAAGAAAAATTTCGCAAAAAAAAAAAAAATAGAGAAGATAAAATGGATGAAACTATAAAATCAGATTCTGTGTCAGAAACAGATCCAAGTTGCGCACCATCTGCAAATCTTTTGTATAATAATGACCAGACCTGTAAAAAGTAAGTACAATTACATGTAAAAGAATTAATGCCTGGGTAATAGTACTTGGAAAGGACAAGTATTACCACTGCAGTACTTGCAATTGAATTATTGAAGTACAAGTGCGGCACTTGTAAGTACTTGGTAAGTACAAGGGGTTTTTTCTGTGAAATTTTTTTAAGAAATTCCGATAAGTTTAATGAAATAAGTATATGTAATTTTATTTTCAAATTTAATGTGATACTTGTACTTTATACTTACCGTTTGAAGTACTTTTGTACTTGTGCTTATTTGGTCGTACTACATGTATACTCAGAATATACTTGTACTTTACAAGTCCGCCAATAACACAACTGAAATAATACTAGAATCCGACGAGGAAGGTCCAACTACACCAGAAAATGTGAATACATGTTCAACTATTATAGAAAGCACAGAAATACTTGCTGTAATTCCGGACGTTCTGAAGTACAAGGATGTTGCTTATTTAAAATTTAGCAATAATCTCCCTATAATATCGAGCCAACTGCGAAATGAAATGATAATTCAAGGTTCTTCCACATTTCAAAACGAGTTCAGCCTAAATGAAGCAACGACAACAACTAACCGAATAATGCCAAAAATCTTAGTTCTCTCGACGGGTCGGTAACGAAAATGAAGGGACTGCAGTGAGCCGAACTTGGTTGTTATACTCCCCAAAAAATAATGCAGCGTACTGTTTTTGCTGCATACTGTTTCCTACATTAAATTCCGCTTTACCATGGTCTTTCGTTAATTCTTCTGGTTTTAATAAATGTAGGAAAAAGATAAATTAATAAGCCATGAGAGAAGTACAAATCACTGAAAATCATTGGAAAGAAACAGAACGAACAGAACGGGAGTTGATGCATCATTACAACTTAATATACAGTCCGAAAATGAATGGTGGCGAAATATACTGCAAAGAATATTAGCTTGCATAAAATACTTAATAATACAAATCCTTCCTTTACGTGGCCATGTTGAAAAACTACCACTTCAAGATGGTAAAAATATAGGAAACCTATTACGGTTACTTAGACTTGTAGCTCAGATTGATCCGCTACTAGCAAATCATTTTAAACATGCCACAGAAAATCCAAAAAAAGTTGCATATTTGTCTCCACAGATTCAAAACGAATCCATTCACCTTCTGGCATCTACAGTTCGAAAATAACTGTTAAATGATATCAAATGAAATAAATATTATGGACTTTTGTTTGACTCAACTCCTGATATTTCCCATCGAGAACAAATGTCTCAAGTCGTTAGGTATGTAGAGGTTGATTTTATAAATAAAAAAGTTTGCATTAAAGAATCTGTTTTGGGCTTTGTTGAAATACATGCTAAAGACGCTGCCTCGATCGAAAATACAATTTTAGAAAAATTAAAGTCCGACGAAATTTTATTAGCGAACTGCAGATCACAATGTTCCGATAATGCTAACGTGATGGCAGGTCACATATCTGGCGTTCAACAAAGAATAAAGGAAATAAAATTAAAGAAAAAAAAACTTTTTTAAAAATAAGCTTTTATTATTTTGGTTAATAAAATTAACTAAAATGTAAACAATAAATTGACTCTAAAGAAATATAACACTTTATAAGTTCATTGTAAGCTTAAACGATAATTAGGCTTTTTCGTCTGCGACAAAAAAATTCAATATTGTACATAATTATATATTTTTAACATTAAAACTTTACGCCTAAATTATTAAATCTTACAGTTTATATCACAGTCCTAATTGTTCTAATAAAAAACGTGTTAAATTTTGATGGTATAATTAAGAACATTAAGATCTCCTTGCTATCGCAATGTAACACGCTTTTATTAGAACAATTAGGACTGTGATATAAACTGTAAGATTTAATAATTTAGGTGTAAAGTTTTAATGTTAAAAATATATAATTATGTACAATATAGAATTTTTTTGTCGCAGACGAAAAAGCCTAATTATCGTTTAAGCTTACAATGAACTTATAAAGTGTTATATTTCTTTAGAGTCAATTTATTGTTTACATTTTAGTTAATTTTATTAACCAAAATAATAAAAGCTTATTTTTAAAAAAGTTTTTTTTTTCTTAAATTTTATTTTTTACTTTTTAGTTCGTTTTATTAACAAGTAATAGAAGCTTGTTCTTATAAAAGCTTTAAATATAAGTATAGGGGGTGAAACAAAAACACATATATCAGTTACATCTGCGTATAATGCGTATTGGAATTTATTAGTACACATTTTATGCGCAGCAACTTCAGAGGTGTATTTAAAGTTTAAAGCATTGTAAATATAAGTATTGAAGTCATGAGCCTGGGCATTCGCGCAATTTTAGTGATGTAAATTGCATGGCGCCAGCGCCAATGCGGTGCCAGCTCAATGGTAGCTCATTGACGAAATTACTCCAAGCGAATTTTTGACGCTTCTTAGTAGTGAGTGCGTAGTACATTTTACTTGCGCTATTGAGTGAACGACTTTTGTGTGTCAGGCACGAGTTTGGTGTTATTGGCGCTACTGGCAGTGATGACACTGAGCTGTTGACGGTAGCGCTGGTAGTTCAGATTTTGAATCAGAGAAATAATTGATGACCCGTGTGAATTATTATGGCTTTGGCCGTGTAAATTATTATGGTGTATTTGTATATTTTAGATTTAATGCACAATTAATATTTGTGTGTTTGAGCGGCCAAATAATAACAGTAGTATTGCTAAAGTGCTGCTTAGTTGATGGAATGTCGCTAATTTCTTAGCGATGATCAGCAGATTGTCAATATTTCGTTCAACGGACGCGCGAAATTGCCACATCTGCTCAAATTTTCCAAAGATTTTCCATTCTTGATTTAACTTAAGCTGTTATGCCAATATTTTTCAGCCAGCTTTTTTCAAATAGGTAATTTTTCCAAAAGCAAAATAAATTACAGAAAAGATTACAGGGTTAAACAGCCTTAAAAATTCAGCTATGTTGGTTATACACAGAAATACAACAGAGGGTTGTGTCTCCGCTTTTCGCAAGCGATGAGATTCACCACGCGTGACACGTGATTCACCACGTCCAAATATCACAATCCACGGATAGGTACCGTCGTGTTTGCATGGGACTTAGCCTGTTATGCCAAAGTAAATACAAATCTTTACCGATAACTGTGTTATCGATTAATTTATCGAATTCTAACAAAGTAATATTGCATTGTCATGGGAGTTATACATGTGTGCAAAATTTCAGCTCAATCGGACACCGGGAAGTGTATCAAATTTAACTTGCAAGATTCCATTACAGACAACAAAAGTGAAAGTAAATAAAAGCTTATAAAAAAGCATAAAGCATTATTTGTAAATTGTGATAACCACTCCTTAAATTTAGTAGGCGTTACTGCAGCCAAACAAGATACAATCGTTGCGAAATGTTTTGGAATAATTGAAAACATATATCTTTTTTTCTCAGATACAACGTTACGACGGGAATTATTAAAAAATGCTTTAACAAAAACTGTCAAACGTGAATCTGAAACACGGTGGAGCGCGAGAATACAAGCGGTTAGCGATATCGTCGATAGGCTAGAGAATGTAGTAGAACTTTTAGAACAATTAGCAGAGGACAATAACACCTCAGTTGACACCAGAAGCGAAGCTACAATTCTGTTTCAAAACATACTACATTTTAGTTTCATAACATTAGCTCATTTCTGGTATGAAATCTTACGGAGGATTGATCGTGCAGCTGAGATTACAAGATCCGGGGATGAATTTTAGAGAAGCGTATCATGATCTTAAATCATTAGCGACTGAACTATCCGAAATTCGAGACACTCTCTGTGAAGGATCAATAGAAAAAGCTAAGTCTATTTGTGAAACATGGGATATTGTTATAGTAAAACGTGTAAGAAGGCGCCGCAAAATGCCCGGAGGATCGGCTACAGATGTTGGTCTTTCCGCAGAATATGAAAGCTCACGCGTTATGAAAAATGTTCTAGATCATCTCCAATAAGAAATGCGTACTAGATTTACATGACTAAATGACCTTAATTCTAAAATAGGTTTTCTCTTCGACGTTGGAAATTTGTTAAACAAGGATAATGTTGATAACGACTTAGAAATAAATTGTAACAATTTTGGTGAATTTTATAATACAGATTTCGCTGGAACAAACTTTTTATCGAAATATGTGACTGCAAATTTTTACTTTGCAGTAGAAAAGAAATTGAACCTAAAACTCCGTTAGAATTACTTACTTTTATAATCTCGTATGGAGAAGATGTTTTTCCAAACTTGCCAATGGCACTTCAAATAGTCTTGATTATCTCAGTATCAGTTCCTAGCTGCGAACGTTCATTCAGCACATTAAAACTGATTTTTACATATTTAAGATGAACGATGGGCAAGGTCGCCAAAGTGACCTCACATTTTTAAGTGGGGGGCAAAAAAATATTTTTCAATGGAATTTAATAAATGAAAATTTAATAAATGAAAATAGGAAATAAGACACATAGTAGGGGTAGTTTTCAAAATAGAAGACGAGAGAAAAGAAAAAGGAAGATATTTGCAGGAAGTGGTATGTAGTCAGAAGGCAAGATTTTAATAATCGGGGATTTGCCAATATTGCTTTTTTAAATGTATGAAAACATTTATTTGAAGCAATTTTTTAATTTTATAATTTATTTAATAATTTGGGAAAAATTTAAACAACGTGACATCAGGACGGACAAGGCGACAGCTGTTTCGATTATACCTTGTAAATCTCTTCAAAGCCTTTTCTCCCGGGAGTGGGAGTCGAACTCGCACTCCTACGATAGTTGAAATGGTTATAAACGCATTCAGCTACGTCATGCCTTAGTTGTTGTAAAGTTTTTCCCAATTGCCTTCTTTTTGCATATTTTAATCTTTTACACATTGCGTACTTCGTATGCAATTATGTGTTAAAGCTATGCTTGGTACGACAGTTTTCAAAGAAACTTTGGTTTTGTTGCTGTTTTTGTTCTATTTATAGAACTACAACGAATTAACAAGAACAAGATCACAAAAATATCTGTATATTTCCGATTTATAGTTTTGTCTATTCAAACGAGCTTTAACACTTTATGGAATCATGTTCCATATTTTGATAGCGCTAATGAAAAACATTCGGCTAGATGTACGAGTAGATTTGGACTCAGTTACTCTAATAATGACCCCTGGCATCAATTTTTCTTTTATATGTTCAATCTAAAGGCATAGGCCTGTTATAATTTTGTTATATGTAGGGATTAATTAGAACATTGCATTGGAAACAATCCAACGCAAAAGCACTTTCTCATGCTTTCGTGTGATGCCCATATTTTGAAAGGGCATTCTAGAGCTACTTCTTTAGGTGAATATTTTTTGAAGAAAGTAAGATATTGATGCCTTACTTTCTCAACCTCGTATCTTAAAAAAAGTAACTTTTCAGGAAACAAAAAAAGCTGTTTATTTTTAACACGCTTTTATTAGATGGCCTGTATGTAACGGAATTTTTGAGCTTAATTTTCACCGTTTTCTAGAAGTCTGATTAATTTGAAACTTTGCATACGTATCAGGGACCGATGACAATGCATTACTGTGGTGGTGTGGTGACATAAGGTCAACGGCCATAGGGTCAATTGGCGTTATTACCACTTTGGAAGGACATAAGTTTAATTGAAACTTTGCAAATGTATTGTCACGGATATTAGCATCCCTAAGCTATACCATCACTAAGGCGATGCTAAGCGATGTTCACGCCAATAATCAAATCATGTATACACATATATAAGGCAGCCGAGAGATGTCACACACAGATGCATTTACTTATACGCCTATGTGTGTGCGAGAGACTGTAAACTACAAACTCACATACATCTGAGAGACGCTGAAAAGTAGAAAATTGTAAACAAGTAGAAACTATATGAGAACTATAAACACTCGAAATAGTTGGTAAGTTCTGGAAATAGAAGAGCCTAGATGTATGCAGCGTAAACTATAAAAGCGGCACAAGCGAGTAAAATGGAATTCAGTTTGATTTGAATTGTCAAGCAGTTACGAGTAAGACGATATCTAGCGAGCAATAGCACTATTATTTTGAAAGTCAGTTTCCTTTAAGATATCAGTTTGGTTATTAAGCTATTCGTTGCACAGTTTTAGTGTTATTGTGAAGTACTTAATAAAGGCCATTTTTCCATCATTCAATATTGGAGTTATTTATTCAACAGTTTAGTGATTCGAACTTAGCGGAGGATTGCAAATAAGAGGATTTGCAAGTAAATTCGTTACAATTGGTGTCAGAAGAGGAATTGTTGAATAAATTCTAGAGGACAACAAGGACATGGCAAAGTTAAGTGAATTGAAGATCCCGCAACTGAAGAAGGAGTTGGAGAGCCGTGGATTGAATACAAGCGGCGTTAAACTCGAACTTCAGGCACGGCTACGAGAAGCAATGGAAGCAGAAGGAATTAATGTGGAAGAGCATGTCTTTCATCTTGATGGCGAGGAGACAACAAAAATTGAAGAGAAGAACGAAACATCGCAGACGGTTACCAGTACAGACTTGAACATGATTTTAGCTGCAATATCTGCTCAAACATCGACAGTGGCTTCTCAACTGGAATCGCAAAAGACAGATATAACATCTCAACTGTCATCTCAACTAGAAGAACAGAAAACGTATATGTCATCACAAATGGAAGCACAAGAAACGCGTATTTCAGAAATGTCGTCGCAAATGTCATCTCAACTGGAAGAACAGAAGACATATATGGCATCGCAACTGGAAGAACAGAAGACATATATGATATCTCAGTTGGCTCAGCAGTTGAAAGCGCAAGAGGATCGCATATCATCGCAGTTGGAGGGTTTTAGTGAACGACAAGATAAAATGGAAGCTGAGATGGATGCTTTAAAAGATCGGATTCAGCAGTTACAATTAAATCGTCCAGCAGTTTCAGCGAGTAATCCAAAGGTAAAAACACCATCCTTTGACGGTTCTGTTCCTTTCCAGGTCTTTAAGTTACAGTTTGAGAAGACCGCAGCAGTGAACAACTGGAATGTGGAAGATAAAGTTGCCGCACTCTTCGTAGCATTGAAAGGACCAGCTGCCGAAATTCTACAGACGATTCACGAAGGAGAGCGGAACAATTATGAAGCATTGATGGCTGCTGTAGAACGACGTTATGGAAGCGAGCATAGGAAACAGATATTCCAAATTGAGTTGCAAAACCGCTACCAAAAAGCAAATGAAACATTGCAGGAGTTTGCTTCAGATATTGAAAGATTGGCTCATCTTGCAAATGCAGACGCACCCGTGGAATACACTGAAAGGGTAAAAATCCAGAGCTTCATAAATGGCATACGAGACGTGGAAACGAAGCGAGCTACATACGCGAACCCAAAACTGACATTTGCTGAAACGGTATCGCATGCTCTGATTCAGGAAACAGCGTCGCTTCTGTGTAAGCCAGTTTTCAAAGCACGCCGTGTGGAAGTAGAAAGGCCAGATTGGGTAGACACAATTTTGGAAGCACTGAAGGGATCTCAACAGAAGAATGCCGGAGTTATTAAATGTTTCAAGTGCGGCAACCCAGGTCACATTGCACGTCATTGCGATCTTGGTCCTAATAGTTCCAACAATGTGGGTGGCCGTAAACGCAAAGCTGGCGGAAATGAGCAAGAGCGTGTCGAATGTAAAGAACGGAAACTTGCCCCGGCTGTTGAATGTCCTGTGATATCTGTGTCGCAAATTGGAAGGAAATCAAGCAGTCTTACCGTCAGAGGGAATGTGGATGGTAAAGAGCGTGTACTGACTGTAGATACGGGGGCATCTCATTCCTTGATTCGATCTGATTTGGTCTACAGGAGAGTAAAGTCATTACCTGGAGCAAGGTTGCGTACGGTAACAGGCGAATATAATCAAGTCCAAGGCGAAGTGGTATGTGAGGTATTAATTGGAAAAGTCATGGTTCTACACAAATTCGTTGTGGCGGAGATCGTTGATGAAGTCATATTGGGAGTGGACTTCTTGGTTGACCATGACGTCAGGATCGATATGCGGAGAAAAATTATGCGCTATAAGAACCAGGACATACCACTTAACTTTAGTTTGGAAAAAGGGTTCAGCAGTAATCGGGTACTGGTGGAGAAGACTCGACGAAAGCCACGAAATTCAAAGGTAAAGGTTGATGGAACAAATGGGCCAAACAAATCAAAACCGAAGGTACCTGTGAGAGAAACACTGGCATTAAAAAGCCCTAACGGACGTACTGAAACGAAGAAAGAATGCAAGGGTGGTTTCAAGCCAAGGCACACTACTGTTGTGAAGCGTCGGAACGATACTGATTATGCAAAGGAAATCCGTCCAGCGCAAGCTCTGCGAAGTAGTTCTTCATTGGTCAAGCAACAGAGTGCGAGGGAACGATTCAGGATAATGAGTAGTAAGATGAAACACAGGTACGACAAGGAAAATAATTCGAAAGGTTTCTTGGCGGGAGATTTGGTACTGTTATACAACCCTCACCGGCGGAAAGGTGTTCCATCCAAATTTCGGTGCAGTGGGGAAGGCCCGTACAAGGTTGTGAAGAAGATCAGTGATACTATCTACCGCATACAAAGCATTGAGAAACCACGGAGTAGAAGAGTGGTACATTTGGCGATGCTAGCAGCGTTTAGATCGAGAGATTTGTCTGATCGGGACGATCAGACTTAGGTGGAGGGCAGTGTCACGGATATTAGCATCCCTAAGCTATACCATCACTAAGGCGATGCTAAGCGATGTTCACGCCAATAATCAAATCATGTATACACATATATAAGGCAGCCGAGAGATGTCACACACAGATGCATTTACTTATACGCCTATGTGTGTGCGAGAGACTGTAAACTACAAACTCACATACATCTGAGAGACGCTGAAAAGTAGAAAATTGTAAACAAGTAGAAACTATATGAGAACTATAAACACTCGAAATAGTTGGTAAGTTCTGGAAATAGAAGAGCCTAGATGTATGCAGCGTAAACTATAAAAGCGGCACAAGCGAGTAAAATGGAATTCAGTTTGATTTGAATTGTCAAGCAGTTACGAGTAAGACGATATCTAGCGAGCAATAGCACTATTATTTTGAAAGTCAGTTTCCTTTAAGATATCAGTTTGGTTATTAAGCTATTCGTTGCACAGTTTTAGTGTTATTGTGAAGTACTTAATAAAGGCCATTTTTCCATCATTCAATATTGGAGTTATTTATTCAACAGTTTAGTGATTCGAACTTAGCGGAGGATTGCAAATAAGAGGATTTGCAAGTAAATTCGTATCAAGGCTCAATGACAATGCATTAATGTGATGGTGTGGTGACTTAAGGTCAACGGCCATAAAGTCAATTGGCCTTATTACAACTTTTAATGGCCATAAGTTTAATTGAAACTTTGCAGACGTATCAAGGCTCGATGACAATGCATTAATGAGATGGTGTGGTGACATAAGGTCAACGGCCATAAGGTCAGTTGGCGTTATTACCATTTTGGAAGCCCATAAGTTTGATTAAACTTTGCATACGTATCAAGGCTCGATGACAATGCATTAATGTGATGGTGCGTTGACATAAGTCAGGCCATAAGGTCAATTGGCCTTATTACGACTTTGAATGGCCACAAGTTTGATTGAAACTTTGCACACGTATCAAGGCTTGATAACAATGCATTAATGTGATGGTGTGGTGACACAAGGTCAACGGCCATAAGGACAATTGGCCTTATTACCACTTTGAATGGCCATAGATTTGATTGAAACTTTGCACACGTATCAAGACAAATGACAATGCAATAATGTGATGGTGGGGTGACATAAGGTTAGCGGAAATAAGGTCAATTGAACTTATGACCACCCCAAATGACCATAGATTTTAAACATTGCACATAATGCGAAAAACCCATTCCTTTATTAATGACTCTGGAGTGGCATTTTAAGATAGGTACTTTTAGCTAGTGCAGGCCACCAGACCAAGGCACCATAAAGAAGAATCGGGCGCAAAATGGCAGTGTAAATCCAGTAGGTAACCTTAGGGGAGGATCCTGAGGAGGTGCCTATTGCCCTCATGCAGGTGAACAGCTCTGCTTATGCCTTCTTGAATCGCTCCACTATATGGTCACTCCATAATAGCTTCCTATCCAGAATGACTCCCAAATACTTGACTTGATCGGTAAACGCTAAGAACGTACCCCCAATTCTTGGTGGTGTAAGATTTGGTACTTTGTACCTCGTGAAGAGGACAAGCTCGGTTTTATCCGGGTTGACTTCCAAAACTGTGGCGGGTTGTACTCCTGGAGCAACTCCAGGATGTCAGCTGGGTCCGTTGGCGTCACTGGAACTCAGGCTCTAGCCCTTGGTCGTGAGGGGATATTACGCGCCTCCACTACCTTGAGGCGCGCGCCCGGATATACCACCCCTATCAGCGTGACTGCGACCTGGCGTCGTCACAGGCAATTAGCTTGACATTGCCCTGGAACCACCCTGCATCGGTGTAAAATGGCGGTGGACCAGGGTTTTCTTTCTTAACCTTAACGGCCACCGTAGCGAGCGCAGCCTCGATCCACTTCCACTGTTGTTTCGGAATCCTGCCATCTACGCTGCTTTCGTCTATAATGCAAATGATCTGCCGATCCTTGGCAATTTCGGCGAAAGACCGCATCCAGCCTCCCTGCGTCTTGGCCCTTTTCGGTGCCGTGGGGTTGGATTCATCCATGGACCGCTGTCGTTTCGAGGTTTCATCCCTCTCGACTAAAACTTTTAAAATTACTTGAACTAAAAATTAAAAATAAATAATAGTTTAAAAAAACTAAAAAAACACGCTTTTATAGCTATAATTTACTATAATTTTATTTTGAGGTGATTAACTATAAATGATTGTTTGACCTCTTACTACTGTTATACAAAATTCTTTTTAATTGAAAATTATTTTCTATCTTTTAGTTCGGTTAGCTATAAAAGCGTGTTTTTTTTAGTTTTTTTAAACTATTATTTATTTTTAATTTTTTAGTTCAAGTAATTTTAAAAGTTTTAGTCGAGAGGGATGAAACTTCGAAACGACAGCGGTCCATGGATGAATCCAACCCCACGGCACCGAAAAGGGCCAAGACGCAGGGAGGCTGGATGCGGTCTTTCGCCGAAATTGCCAAGGGTCGGCAGATCATAGGCATTATAGACGAGAGCAGCGTAGATGGCAGGATCCCGAAACAACAGTGGAAGTGGATCGATGCTGCGCTCGCTACGGTGGCCGTTAAGGTTAAGAAAGAAAACCCTGGTCCACCGCCATCTTACACCGATGCAGGGTGGTTCCAAGGCAATGTCAAGCTAATTGCCTGTGACGACGCCAGGTCGCAGTCACGCTGATAGGGGTGGTATATCCGGGCGCGTGCCTCAAGGTAGTGGACTAGAGCCTGGGTTCCAGTGACGCCAACGGACCCAGCTGACATCCTGGAGTTGCTCCATGAGTACAATCCGCCACAGTTTTGGAAGTCAACCCGGATAAAACCGAGCTTGTCCTCTTCACGAGGTACAAAGTACCAAATCTTACACCACCAAGAATTGGGGGTACGTTCTTAGCGTTTACCGATCAAGTCAAGTATTTGGGAGTCATTCTGGATAGGAAGCTATTATGGAGTGACCATATAGTGGAGCGATCCAAGAAGGCAGCAGCAGAGCTGTTCACTTGCAAGAGGGCAATTGGCACCTCCTGGAGATTCTCCCATAAGGTGACCTACTGGATTTACAAAGCCATTTTGCGCCCGATTCTTCTTTATGGTGCCTTGGTCTGGTGGCCTGCACTAGCTAAAGTACCTATCTTAAAATGCTTGGGGCTCTCTGCCCCACTTCAGATTCATTAATAAAGGAATGCGTTTTTCGCATTATGTGCAATGTTTCAAATCTATGGTCATTTGGGGTGGTCATAAGTTTAATTGACCTTATGTCCGTTAACCTTATGTCACCCCACCATCACATTATTGCATTGTCATTTGTCTTGATACGTGTGCAAAGTTTCAATCAAACTTATGGTCATTCAAAGTGGTAATAAGGCCAATTTACCTTATGGTCGTTGACCTTATGTCACCACACCATCACATTAATGCATTGTCATCGAGCCATGATACGTTTGCAAAGTTTCAATTAAACTTATGGCCTTCCAAAGTGGTAATAACGCCAATTGACCTTATGACCGTTGACCTTATGTCACCACACTATCACATTAATGCATTGTCATCTAACCTTGATACGTGTGCAGAGTTTAATCAAACTTATGGCCTTCCAAAGTGGTAATAACGCCAATTGACCTTATGACCGTTGACCTTATGTCACCACACTATCACACTAATGCATTGTCATCGAGCCTTGATACGTGTGCAAAGTTTCAATTAAACTTATGGCCTTCCAAAGTGGTAATAACGCCAATTGACCTTATGACCGTTGACCTTATGTCACCACACCATCACATTAATGCATTGTCATCGAGCCATGATACGTTTGCAAAGTTTCAATTAAACTTATGGCCTTCCAAAGTGGTAATAACGCCAATTGACCTTATGACCGTTGACCTTATGTCACCACACTATCACATTAATGCATTGTCATCAAACCTTGATACGTGTGCAGAGTTTAATCAAACTTATGGCCTTCCAAAGTGGTAATAACGCCAATTGACCTTATGGCCGTTGACCTTATGTCACCGCACCATCACATTAATGCATTGTCATCGAGCCTTGATACGTGTGCAAAGTTTAATCAAACTTATGGCCTTCCAAATGGGTAATAACGCCAATTGACCTTATGTCACCACACTATCACATTAATGCATTTTCATCGAGCCTTGATACGTTTGCAAAGTTTCAATTAAACTTATGGCCTTCCACAGTGGTAATAACGCCAATTGAGTTTATGGCCGTTGACCTTATGTCACCACACCATCACATTAATGCATTGTCATCGAGCCTTGATACGTTTGCAAAGTTTCTATTAAACTTATGTCCATTCTAAGTTGTAATAAGGCCAATTGACCTTATGGCCGTTGACCTTATGTCACCGCACCATCACATTAGTGCATTGTATTGAGCCTTGATACGTGTGCAACGTTTCAATCAAACGTATGGCCATTCAAAGTGGTAATAAGGCCAATTGACCTTATGGCCGTTGACATTATGTCACCACAACACCACATTAATGCATTGTCCCTGATACGTGTGCAAAGTTTCAAATTAATCAGACTTCTAGAAAACGGTGAAAATTAAGCTCAAAAATTCCGTTACATACAGGCCAAACTAACAAAAGCGTGTTAAAAAGCGTGGGGTGCTTGATATTGAATGTTACAATCATTCTATTGGCAACTATCTGAGAGGAAAAATCTGAAATGTTGTCAAATGCACCCCTCCGCTTTTTACTGTGAATTAAGTTATTCTGTTAATAACTTAAATTTTACTATAATTTTATTTTGAGGTGATTAACTATAAATGATTGTTTGACCTTCTACTACTGTTATATAAAATTCTTTTTAATTGAAAATTATTTTCTATCTTTTAGTTCGGTTAGCTATAAAAGCGTGTATTTTTAGTTTTTTAAACTATTATTTATTTTTACCGTCGTTTTTTATGTAAAAATTTTAATGCAATTATTAACACATGAATTATAGCTATGTGCACAAGTAAAAATTATATACTTATCTATGTTAGTTTACGCATAAAACGAACTTTTTAAAATACGAGTTTTCTGCATTAACGATAATTTATTTTTTGAAACTTGATTTATAAGTTACTCGTTTGCTGCACTTATATGTATACAACGAAAATGCTTCAAAGCTATTAAATAAAAACAATATTTTGTTTGAAATTAAGGTTTTATTTGTTAGGATATTATAAAAAAACAGAATTCATATTAATTTAATTATATCATTGAGGTAGCAAATTGTCATAAAATGAATGATAGTCTGCTGGAATCATACGTTTTAAGTCCTGTAAGTCTTCATATTTTCTTTTAGAAATCGGTAGTTGCTGATTGTAGAGACCCGGTATTACTAAGTCATCATTGTGCTGCACTTATGGTCGCAATTTACGATGAGGTAATATATTCCTCTCTTCATCAAAACATAATTTATATTGAACTCCGTCATTTAAGTTATATTTAAGAGCTCGTAAATCAACAACACATGGGTCGCCCTTCTTTGTGCCTGGTCAATTTGACTTCAAGTAATTTATTTGAGAAAAATCGCGGAAAAACTTGTGATTTAAGTAATTAACGCGATAAGGTTGCGACAATCTGGATTGGTTTATAACCGTGTTAAAATCAGCTGCTCCAGTTGAAAGCAGAGGAATTGGTTGCACTGCTTGCAAGTCTACCGTGAAGATTTGGATATCCCCTTTACAACAAAGTTCCTTGTCTTTGGATTTCTCTTTCCTAGCACGCTTCTTATTTTTTATATGAATCTGATATTCAAATTCTGGCACATTTTTATTTTTGTACGCAAAACAGATATCACGTTGGTCTGTCTTGGGATTGTATATACTAATATTGGATTTGTGTACAGCGTCTAAAAGCATTTGTACTTTTTTTTCAGCCTCATTAATGTTGCTATCTTTCAAAAATTGTACACTTCTGTCCAAGTTTTGTACTGAACGTCTACATATTCTCTACTTGTACTTTGTCGGCAATAGTGTGAAGGCATTTTAGGCAAATTCTGTAGAAAACAGTTCACATGATTTACTTTGGCAATGTTTCTTTTGCTTTTTCGTTTTACTGTTTCACTTTTCTTTACCAAGCCAATGTCGGTTGTATGTAGATTGGCAGTAATCCATTTGGACACGCTCCACTCACTAAGAGACAGCGTGCCTAAAAAAATTTGTTTTGCAAACAAACTTGGCCTCTCCTAAAATTTTGAAAGTGTAGACTAATGTCTTTACTCGCCGGAAAATAGTACCAGTTGTTCTTGAAGTGACCGGCCTTTAGGACACCATAGCCATTGGTCGCGCTAAACCATCCAAAGCAGTGGGCCCAGACGGCATAGCCATGCCGATGCTTAAAAACCTAGGGAAAGAGGGTTTCAAATACTTAGTGCATGTCTTCAACCTGTCTCTTTCCACCTTCGTCATACCCGAGAAATGGAAAATGGCCAAGGTGGTCCCGCTACTAAAGCCTGGGAAACCAGCTAACGTAGGTGAGTCATATCGTCCGATATCTCTCCTATCGCAAGTGGCAAAGAGGCTTGAAGCCATTTTGCTCCCTTATTTCCAAGCACATTTGCAGCTAGCCCCTCATCAGCATGGCTTCAGAAAACTCCATAGCACTACCTCCGCGCTAAATGTCACTAGCACCCAGATAAATTGCGGTTTGAATCAATATCCCCACCATAGAACAGTACTCGTAGCGTTAGACCTATCAAAAGCTTTTGATACGGTCAACCATGGCTCGTTACTGCAAGACCTGGAAGGGTCTACCCTTCCCCCATGTCTTAAAAGGTGGACCGCAAATTATCTGGGTGGTCAGCAGGCATCGGTGCAATTCAGAAACGAAACATCAAAACAAAGGAGAATTAAACAAGGGGTGCCACAGGGTGGTGTCCTATCCCCGCTTTTGTTTAATTTCTACATATCTAAGCTACCTTCACCACCGGAAGGGGTTACAATCGTTTCCTATGCCGATGACGGCACAATAATGGCCACAGGCCCAGGCCCAGAGATCGATGAGCTGTGCAATAAAATAAACGGCTATCTCCCTGATCTCTACAGTTTTTTCGCCTCGCGAAACCTGGCATTGTCACCGACTAAATCTTCCGCGACCTTATTTACAACATGGACGCCCCAAATGTCGACAATATTGAACATCCACGTCTATGGCACTACGCTACCGACTGTCCTACACCCCAAAAGCTTGGGTGTGACGTTTGATCAGGATCTACATTTTGGCGCGCACGCAACCGCAATTGTTCCAAGAATTCCGAGCCGTAATAAAATCCTCAAATCCCTTGCTGGCAGTACCTGGGGAAAAGATAAAGAAACGCTCTTGACCACATACAAAGAAATTAGCCAGCCGATTACGTGCTACGCGTCACCCATATGGTCGCCAAGCCTAAAAACCACCCACTGGAAGAAACTACAGGCCTGCCAAAATACTACTCTCAGAATCGCCACGGGCTGTCTTCTTATGTCCCCAGAACACCATCTGCATAATGAGGCGAGAATACTCCCCATCAGGGAGCGAAATGAGATGCTGACCAAACAGTTTCTGTTGAATACCCAGAAACCTGGGCATCCCAACAGACATCTGATTGACGAACCAGCACCGCCTAGGGGCCTAAGGAGTCATCTCCGTAAGCATTTTGAGGAAATACGGCACCTGAGAACCCAGCCGTATGAAGCGGAAAAACACAAGCAGGTCCTTGGTGAACTCCATAGACAGGCGTCGGACCTTTATGTCGGGAATTGCCCGGTGAATCCAGTACTTGAAGAAAAATATCCAGAACTCACAGAAGAGGAACGCATACTCCCCAGGGAAACGCGTGTCACTCTTGCTCAACTTCGTTCTGGATACTGTAACAGGTTAAACTCTTACCTATCCAGAATCAACCCCGACATACAAAACGTTTGCCCTGCTTGCAATGTGTCCCCACATGACACCAACCATCTCTTTAATTGTAATGTGGAACCAACGCCTCTAACACCCCTTTCCTTACGGTCCACCCCTGTTGAAACGGCAAGTTTCCTTGGACTCCCGTTAGAGGATATTGATGACAATTTGTGATCGGTCGCGGCTATTAGGTGGGGCGAGCATTGCTACAACAACAACAACAACACCATAGCAACGACAAACGCTTTTTTTCTTCCCATGACAGTAACCAAAATATTTTAAAAATATCGCTCTTATTTTCTTCTGTAATTTCGTTGCACTGCTTACCAAATTTTTTGGCACATATTTCCGAACGGAAAAGAGCTTTCAAAGTTCTTTCTTTTCTTATTTCCATTATCCCAGTTTCTTTTTTGCTTCTTTTAATCGATGCATACTCCCGACCACACATTCGCTTTAGTTTTTGACAGTTTCTAGTCCAGTTTTGCTTATCTCCCTGGCCTTTCAGTGCTCTTTTTACTGTGATGACTCCAGAGGATTCTTAGGTAGATCTGAATCAGTGCTAGGATGATACTCGCTTCCACTTGCGGAAAAGTCGGATTCTGAGAAAATGCCAGAATTATCAGAGTCCACTGAGAGAAAACGTCCTGTTTTTTCATCCAAAATTACGTTTCCATTCTATTGTGTTGCAGGTTCGTGATTCTTGATAACAAAATGACCTGTTTCAGCATCAAGAACGGCGATTGTATTTTCATTCATATTAAGTGCAGATTGATTAAAATTTAAATTCACTTAAAAGTAACACTTCTTCACACATTCCGTTTGTGGAATTTTTTTAATAATGAAATAATAAAAAAAAATATTTAAGTTAAACGGTTTTATTGAATACAATACTTACATGAAGTAATAATAATACTAAAAGCTAGAAAATAATTAGGTAGGTGCTAGGTACTAGTCATCACACTCCTCATCACGTTTCCTTGGACTCCCGTTAGAGGATATTGATGACAATTTGTGATCGGTCGTGGCTGTTAGGTGGGGCGAAGCATTGCTACAACGACAACAACGCGTAAAATTTCTATTGACATATATAAGACCAACTGAACCTTAAACTGGTTATGCTACGCCTTTTTTAGAAATTTCACGCGCCCTACGCTTTTATTTAATTGTCTGATCAACGCCCTAGATTGATGAGGGGTGTGATGACTAGTACCTAGGACCTACCTTTGCTATTGCAAAAGAAAATAATAAGACACTTTTGGGTGATAGCGATTAATACGCCTTTAAATATACATGTATATTAAGATAAGGGTTTGACGCAGCTATGAAAAAAGCATTGGTTGAGATACCGAGATATGTATACCTATTTTTTTTTTACGATAGACACAATCTATTGAGATAGGAATTTGTTGCAGTTATAGAACAGAAAAATAGGAATCGTTTGATATGAAAATCTCAAAATCGCATTTTTTAAGATACGAGGTTGAGAAAGTAAGGCATCGATATTGAAATATAAGATATCATACGTTAATACCCCCGTCAACACCTTTTATGATTTTGTGAAAATACATACAGGGGTAACTCTGAGCTACTTTTCGTATATATCTTAGAAAGGGGTTGAGATATCGAAATCATAGTTTAACTGTTTTTAAGCCTTCACCAGGAGCTTTCATTTGATATCCATATTGTGCAAATACATTCTAGGGTTATCAGGGTCCATATTTTGGGGTCTAGACCCTATTGATCTACGGGTTAGGTTAGTTTAGGTTTGGTGGTAGCTACCCATTGTGACACCACATACAATAAAATAAAATAATGGTGACGTAGATATAGCTACTTACAGAGTCGTTGGGTTGTAACGATAAAGTTCCGAATGATACCGATCTCAACCTTGGATAAATCCTCGGGAGATCTAACTGAGTCGCGACCGAAGTACTTTCGCCATGTTTTGCCAAAAGCTGGGCAATAAATCATAAAATGATTTGATGATTCCACCTCATCATCCTCCATACAGCTACATCAAGATGGAGTTTCCAGTATATTGAGATGTACCGCATGGGTATCCATGGGACAGTGCCCTGTCAAAACGCCAATGCCCATTGATAGGTGAGCCTTAGTGAACCCTAGTACTTCGGCAGACCTCCTGCCATCCACTTTCGGCCAGAAAGATCTTGCTACCCTGCAAGAGATGGTGTCCCCCCAACGTTTGCTAAGCTGATTCGAGGACCAGCTATGGAGGAGCAAACCACAGGTTACCAGCGGAATCCCGAGATCCCTACAGCCATTTTCATCCGGTTAAGTTGTACCGATGCGAGCTAAGAGATCCGCTTGACAGTTGCCCGGCATATCACTAGGGCCAGGGACCCAGATAATCTTATTAATAAAATAGTTCGCTGCAATCGCAAGCGAGGTCAGGCACTCCCAGACCACCCTAGATCTCACTGAAGTTTAACTCAAGGTCTTGATAGCCGCTTGGCTATCAGAGTAGATGTTGAATTCCCTAACCGTAGCAACACTGGATAAATATACCGGTTAAAAATATACCATTACTTTAATTTCGGGCTCTAGTATAATAACGGCGAAAGTCCCATTAAATTCTATGCCGTGGTTTTTGAGTGCTGCCCGGTCAAACATACAGACAGAGAGACAAATATTAAAAAAAAAAAAACTGTTGATTTGGACTCAGTTGCTCTAATAATGACCCCTGGCATAAATTCTTTTTTTATATCTTCAATATACAGACAACGCCATATTACAATTATGTTGAGGTTATGAACACGCTTATGATTGGAGAATGAATTTTAAAAGCTACACCGACCAATGTGCATATGCATACCGATATTTATTGTTTAAGTGCAAGCTTCATGGTGCTCAGCAATGTCAAACAGCGTCCAGCAAACATCCCGCTAACAACCTACCCATTGGAAAAAACTGTTTGGGGACCACTGCACTCATGATATATCGTGACTTTCCAATATCAAATACATGGTCCACTTGTTCTTTTACTAACTACAAGCATATACATAAAGGTGAACAACATACATATGTATGAGGCAGTGCAAAAATTGAGGAGCCACTGAATGGGGAGCTTTTGTCAAATCGTATACAAAAGCTAGAGCAAAGTTTTGGGGAACACTCTGAATTTATTAAGCAGTTGTATGCGTACGCGGGTCAACAAGGTTTAGTAGATCCAGTAGATGATATATTGGACTACAAAGAGAAGTATTTTACTGACCACGCATTGCTCTCTACCGCACTGAAAGCAAGGCTCGAGAAGTGCCATGTTCACTTAACGAGGATTCTATCAACAAGTTGGTGGGTTAGCAAGTTACATTTCTTGAACGCATCCATAAAAAGACCTACAGCTACATAAAAATTCCATTATTTGAACTGCTACTCTTCGGACGGAGCCTTATACTGTTACGGATTATAGAATAATAAAGACAATTTTCTACATTGAAACGCTTATTGAGCTCAATCATCCCTACAAAATTCGAATCTATAATTATTTCATTAGTAGCTAATCGCATGCCTAATGAAGTCAACAGCACAATGCAACTCTGTTGGGAGCGTTTAGTTTCTTAGTTTTTGGTGTGTTCAGTGCTTAAAAATGTCATTTGTCAAAGTAAATGTCATTGTCTGCATTGCGGAACGATACAAGGTGGCCGCATCGAACAGCTGATTATAACCTCTTTTTATTTGATTTGATACATCAACTTCCGGTGCAGTACGATTTTGACATTTGTCCATCGAATTTACAAAAACAAAGTACATGGAATTCTTATTTATGTATGTAGGTATGTCACCATGCTGCCACCTTGTATAGTTCCGCCATGATTGTCTGTCATATAGCTTGACATTTCATCCTTCATACTAATCGAGCAGTTACTTCTGTGTGAAAGCAAAAAATTTACTATTTCATTAGAAGGTGAAATGAGATCATTAAGTTTCTGTGGGAAAACAGTATTGCAATTTGTGAAATATTAGGCTCTCACAGACTGTAATTACGTCGAAGCATTGGATCGCCTGGCACAACGGTAAGATCGTAAACCGTTGATCTTACGATGCTTTCTGCAATCGTTTTTATCCCTACCTACTTATTACAGTTTTTAGTTCGCACATATGATACTTTGGAAGTATGCTAATCTTCTGCATACTCAACAGATTGTCGGACAGCTGTGGTTAATTTTGCTAGTTCGTCCAAAGAGAAGTATAATAATAATTGTGCAATGCAACACTTGCGCATTGCCCTAAATCAGCGGTCATCTCCCCATGAGCGCTTTCACGCACTTGTTGTTGTAAAACGCTTAGGCAAGCGCACAACAAATCCCCGCGCACCCCCATTCTATCCCCTCGCCCACAACCGAAGTGTCCATTAGGAACTTAACTGCTATAATTGCGTGTAAAATGAGTTTTGAATTAATATTTTTGTGTATATTTTGGTTCACCTGTACGAAAACAATGAAGCTTTGCTTTATTGAATTGAACGCAAGTAAAAATATTTTTAAACAATGCGATCCGTTAACTTTGAAAGCTACCAAGTCCGAAAGTGTTTGTGTATGTGCCAGCGCTATCTCTGCTAACTGATTGGTTGTCGCTATTTATTTGTGAAAACAAAATGAAGAATACACATGAACTGAAAAAAATTTGTTCGTCTCACTTGAACTTAAAAATTGAATATGGAATATATTAGTGAAAAGTTTGAAGGTTGAAGTACATGGAAAGATAGATAATAGAAGGTTATCAGTGGCGTAGTGAACGGGGGCCATGCCCCGGGCGCTACTCACGGGGGGCCCAAATTGTCCGCAAAGTAGAACTTCTTAGATAATTTGTATTTTTATTATAACTGACTTCTGGAATATATTACTTCGCAGTAGAAAAGAAATTAAGCCTAAAACTCCGTTACAATTACTTACTGGTATAAGCTCGTATGGAGAAGATGTTCTTCCAAACTTACGAGTGGCACTTCAAAGAGTCTTGACTATCTCAGTACCAATTGCTAGCTGCGAACGTTCATTCAGCAAATTAAAACTGATTTTGCTGGGACAAGGTCGCCTAAGTGACCTAACATTTTTAAGTGTGGAAAAAGAAAAATTTAAAATGATAAATTTTGATAATATCATTGATATATTTGCTTCCTCAAAGGCAAGGAAAATTTGCACATAGATATTAGTTTTACTCATGTATTATAATTCATACCTGTTAAATTTGTATTAGCATAAGTAATCAATTAATTAGATGCATATTTTAATGGCCAATGATTATTTCAATTGTTTTCCGAAAAAAGCAATTACAAATTGATTACCATTGGGAAAAATCCAAATTTTTTACGATTGTTGAAAAAAAAAAATCAAAAGTAATCAAAAAAGGTTTTGATAATTTTTTTTTATTATTTTTGAATCCTTTTCCGGTTTCTTGAAAGAAAAATTCTCGTTTGTTGCCGGCACGGGATAATTTCTACATAAAAAATAAAATAAATGTAAGGCGCGATAACCTCCTAGGAGATTTTAGGCCGAGCTTCTTTTCCAATTTGCGTCGTGCTCCTTTTAATTTTTCACTACAAATTGGCGGGGCGGGACCTACTTTTTTTTATTCCCACTCCGAACGGCATCTGCAAGGCAGATGGGTTTTCACTGAGAGCTTTTAATGGCAGAAATACACTCGGAGTGCTTGCCAACCACTGTCGATGGGCGACCCCGCTTAGAAACATTTCCGTCTAATTGAAAAAACTTGTTTCCAAAATTTTTAAGTTGCTTTGCCCGGGGAGTGAACCCAGGATCTTCGGTGTGGTAGGCGGAGCAAGCTACCATTAAATCACGGCGGCCAACTTTTAGATTTTAGGATGCAATAGTAAATCGTAAGCGCTTATCGAGGCGAATATATACATGCAACATATAGGGTACATGGTATATGAGCGATGATCTATACCAGGGCTATTCAAAACTAAAAGTGCACCTGCATTAGTGAGAGCGCAATCGTCGCAATGATCGTGCGGGTGAATTAATTTTTCATTTAGTCGCTTACTAGCAAGCAACGAGCTAACAACAAGCATATGTATCGCGCATAATTTTTCATACATATTTTGACACCGATCAGCCAATACACATCACCAATGTTCCTACGCCAAGTGCCAAGCGACGCCTAACACAATTAACGACGACAGAGCGAATCATATGCGTGTGAATTGAGAGGGCATAATTGTGCTATGAAATGAATAGCCCTGATCTAAACATATTCTCTGGTAAGTACCTATATATACATGTGCATATTCTAATACACGCGTTATATAATATAATATGGGATCGAAACGGCGATTTGTCTAATTGCCCAGACAATATGTAAAAAAATGTTGGATTCACAGGTTGGTGTCCAAAAGCGTTCATTTAGCAACGATCCTTTATGGTCTAGCCAATTTTGTTATATCTTAAGAAATATATCCACAATTTGGATTACGTTATGGTTATGCACTGATTGTTTTGTACATACAGTTACAATGGTGGATGTAGCGGTATATCTTGAGCGCTTATCTAGACATATGGGTACATACATACCCACCTACAAAAAAATATTTCGCCTGGGCGCAAGATAACCTCATTACGCCACTGTGGCGAATTTATCTAATAGAACAGAATAAATCTATAATATAAAATAAGTCGCTGAATTCAGTGGCGGATCCAGGGGGTGGCGAGGGGGGCGATTGCCCACGCCGTGTCGTGAATTGGCCTAATTGACATATTTAAAATTTTTCAAAACGTGTATAAGAGCTTTCAATACACGACCCGAAAAAACGGAATAATAAGATATCCTTTCCAACAGGCTGTTTGGGGTTCACGTAAATTTTTCACGAAACATATACTTTCTCATCAAGATCAATACAAAATGAGGGTTTTCCCAAAACAAAGTGAACACTTTTTATTTTCATCTTATAATTATTTAACCGGAATTTAAGCTTAACTTATTGCTTCTGCTGGTTCAAGACTCTGGCGGCGCGTGGTGTAGTGGTAGCGTACTCCGCCTACCACACCGAGGGTGATGGGTTCAAGGCCTGCGCAAAAGCAACATCATAATTTAAGAAAAAAGTTCATTCAATTACAAAAAAGCATTTCTAAGCGGGGTCGCCCTCGACAGTGGTTTGGCAAACACTCCGAAAAGTTTCTGCCATTAAAAACCTTCTCTGTGAAAATTCATTTGTTTACCAGGTGCCGTTCGGAGTCGGCATAAAAAATTAAAGCCCCGTCCCCTATATTTGTAGGAAAAATTAAAAAGGGGCAAGATGCAAACTTGAAGAGATGCTCAGCCTAAATATTTTCTGAGATAAATCGCGCCAAGTATATATTTGTTTTTAATTATTTTTTATCACGACTCATCCTGCTTATTCAGTCGTTTATTTGTCAGCTTAGCAATGTCTGCCTCCGTCTTAAAATGCTGTGATAATTATTTATTGGTGCTAAAAAATCTGAGAACGTGTGTTACGTGATCCTATTGCCCTACTATGGAAAAAGATAGGCACACATAAAAATAAATCTTTTATTTCATAGTTTTGATATCGGCTGACACTTCGGCCAAAAAGCCGCCTGAATATGCATTGCAATGTCATATCTTGGAGAAAAATCTATAATTTTGTTAATTGGTCTTGGTTTAAGTATATATTTTAGTGCCGCAAACAAATCTACTTTTTTATCACTTTTGTTCTCGCTTCCGTACAAAGAACCAGACTGGAGGATAAGTGGCCATCAGACCAAACCTAAACAAAAAGCACCAGTTTTTATAAATGGATCGAGGTGGTAACCATAGCCGCTGTGTCAAAAGTACCGTTCTTCGAATCTGCTGTGAACAGTGTTGTCGTTGAGAATTTTCAAAAAGCGGTCAATAGGGATTTTACTTTTATGCTACACTTCCACACAGAAGCGTGCCACAAACTTTGTGTAGCAAGACCGCACCAAAATTATGCATTGAACTGATCCGTTAAAGTCAAGCTCTTAGCAATGCACCTTTTAATTGAAATTTTTAACAGCTGTAAGCTGTAAATCAATTTAAAAGGATTAATAAAAATCCTTCTCTACATTAAAATACCCAAAAAACTATGGTGATATTCACAATCAATGTTATGTAGGTAGGCTTTTTAAAATAATTTGCTATGGACAATATGTCAAAAAAGGTGTGATCAGATTTGAAGTATAATAATAATAATAATAATAATAATAATAATAATAATAATAATAATAATAATAATAATAATAATACTAATAATAATAATAATAATAATAATAATAATAATAATAAATATAGCGGCCCAACTTAAAAGAAATGAGCCAAACAATTGAAATGCGTAAAAGTAACGATGTTAATGATAGCGGCGTAACCGCTTTCCAAAGGAGCAGCAAGGTGCTCCCATCGCCGGTGTTAAAAGCCGCTACCAATGCGACCATAGCACCAGCAGAGAAACAAGGTGGCGGGTCAGCAATGGCCAGGGACACCCCACGACGAACGCAAGGGGGGAAAAAGCTAGGGAAAACAGTAGGAAGTTAGATGTCACCCCATCTACCCCTGGACAGCAAGGTGACGGCAATGACGGGCGGAAAACCTCCGTATGCGGTGCAACACCGGGGAGGACAAGTCAAGTTGACCTCCTCGATTATGCAAGAGTTGTGCTGCGCAGCATGCAGGCTGCTGCGGCCAAACAGAAAAATGTGCCGATGGACATAAATACATATACATAAAGAACGGCATGGCACAACTTGAAGAGACACTGAGTCGCATGCGCTCTTTATTAGAGGGTAAAAGCGCAGAGTACACCGAACCGAAAGCGGCTCGTGGGAAGAAAAGAGCACGAACGAAATCTGGCTCGCAACCGGGGGCCTCGGAGGCCAAGAAGAAGTGCGATGAGGGTTCTGCGAAGACAATCTCGGGTTAGGCCTGGACGACCGTAAGGAACCGGAAAGCCAAACCACGCCCTGAGAAGGAACAAAGGACACCACCTGGGCAAGCCAAGAAGGCAAAATGAAAAGGCAAGCACAGAAACAGATGGGCCGCAACTTTCGTAGTTAGACTAGGCCAGGGAAAGAACTACGCCGAAGTCGGAGGAGTCATCCGGGGCGAGGTTCGGCCTGAAGATACAGGGACCGTCATACGCTCCGTCCGAAAAACAAAATCCGGGAGTGTACTTATCGAAACTGCACGTTGCGGCGATAAATCAGCGTTCATCCAAGCGATAGGAAGCGCTGTTGGAGAAGCGGGCGAAACCAAGCAGCTTACACGGCGAATGCGGATAGAGGTTCTGGGCATGGACTGTCTGGAAACCGCCGAAGAAGTTGCCGAGGCTGTTGTGAAAGCTACTGACGGGGAAATGAGGGGACAGGTCCGTGTGTCTATTTTCTCAGCAAACCAGCGTGAACAGAAGATAGCAGCCATTGAAGTGGACGAAGCTGTTGGCGTCCTTTTACTAGCCAAGGGCAAGATCTGTATCGGCTGGCTGCAATACAGGCTTAGACAGAGGGTAGACGTGCAGCGATGCTTCAGGTGTCTAGGCTACGGACACCAAAAAGCAGACTGCAAAGGCCCTGATAGAAGCAGTGCTTCCTGGAAGTGCGGACAGAGTGGCCACCAGGCCTCGGCCTGCACGGAAACTCCAAAGTGCTTTTTATGCCAGTCAGAGAAGGTCGACCACCTTCCCGGGTCTGGAACATGCAGCACCTTCAGGGAGGCACTCGCTGCCGCAAAGGCCAAACAGGCGCGCAAGTGACCAGTTTCATCCAAGGCAACCTGAACCGAAGCAGGTTAGCCGATAGTCTGCTGGACCAACTGGTTCTTGAAAACAGAGCCAGCTATGCCATCATCAGCGAACCTTATAGAGTCAGGAGTGACTGGCACGTAGACTTAACAGGTGCTGCTGCTATCTGGATCCTAGACGCTGGCACCCACGTACGAAGCCGTGTTGTCGGAAACGGCTACGTACGCGTAACAGTGGCGCACACCACACTAGTGAGCTGCTACTTGTCCCCAAATGATCCAATTCAAGGGTTTAAAGATAAGCTAGAACTACGCGAAGACGATTTGCGTGATGAAACCGGTAACGTGGTCGTCGCTGGAGATTTCAATGCTAGGGCTATTGAGTGGGGAATGCCCCAGACTAACTCCAGAGGAAGGCTAGTGCTTGAAATGGCTGCCAGACTTGGATTGGTCATTCTGAATACCGGAACGACCCCAACATATCGGCGACCAGGCTTTGGACACTCTATCCCTGATATTACATTAGTATCCGAAAACCTGCTGTCAATGGCGGCTGGATGGAGGGTGATGGAGGATCTTACGGGTAGTGGACATAACTACATCATCTTCCATCTTAATGACTCAGGGCAAAGTCGGACAGGGAGACCGCCCCGTATGAAAACAAAATGGGACGCCTCTAAGGTTGACGCTGCAAAGTCTCCGCTGTTGGACAAGCGAGCGCACGACAGATAGTCGACAGTGCCGAAGCGGCGAACGCTATGGTAGAAGCCACCATGCTTTGCCTGAACCACGCATGCAAGACCTCAATGCCACGAAAAGGGCCTAGGAGAGGTAAAAAACAAGTGCACTGGTGGAGTAGCGAAATCGCCGAACTACGCAGTGTATGCCACAGAAAGCGAAGGCTGGCAACCCGCGCACGCAGCAGGCCTGACGCGCTAGAGCATGCGGATGCATACAAAAGAGCAAAAAAGGTTCTCTGTTCCGCCATTAAACAAAGAAACTTGATAGCTGGAAAAAGCTTTGCAAAGAAGTTGATCGTGATCCTTGGGGACAAGGGTATAAAATAGTAATAGGGAAATTTTGCCCACCGAACCAAACGATGGATGAGGGAAAGATGCGAAGTATAATAGATGCTCTGTTCCGCACTCGCACAAGCAGAGAGGGTGACCACGTCACCCACGAATGCCACGACGTGCAGCGGTTCAGTGAAAGTGAGCTAAAAGCGGCCCTACACAGAATGAAGCCCGGTAAAGCGCCAGGACCGGATGGGATACCAGCTGAAGCAATAAGACTGGCTGCTAAGAGCAGTTCTGAGTTGCTGTTGCACATGTATAACAAATGCCGGGAAGCCAGGATCTTTCCTACAAGGTGGAAGACAGCGCACCTCGTGCTAATCCCGAAAGGCAAGGGAGACCCAAACTCCCCGTCGTCTTTTCGACCATTATGCATGCTCGACACGGCCGGGAAAATGATGGAAAGCCTCCTTAAACAACGGCTGATAGTAGCCATTGAAGATGGAGGTGGTCTGTCCCATCGGCAGCATGGGTTCCGGAAAGATCACTCCACAATAGATGCCATAGCCGAGGTTATAAATGCGGTAAGGAAAGCCGAAACCACGTGCCACCAAGCTAGGCCGGTTGTCTTCTGATCACGCTGGACGTGAAAAATGCCTTCAATTCCGTCAGGTGGGACGACATGCTCGATGCGCTGAAACACTCTTTCAAGGTACCTCCTTATTTACTAGCCATATTAAGGGACTACCTAAAAGATCGCTGGATCAGGTAGGAAACAAATCAAGATCAGAGAAAGGTGAGAATAACAGGCGGAGCAGCCCAGGGATCGGTGTTAGGTCCCGACTTCTGGAATGCTTCGTATGACAGCCTCCTTCGTTTGTACATGCCAGAAAGTGATTTTCTTGTCGCTTTCGCAGACGACGTGGCTGCCGTAATTACAGCACGGAACTGCGAGCTGGCGCAGCTTAAATTAAACCAAGTAATGCGCGGTGTAAATAGATGGATTAGTGACCATGGACTTCAGCTCGCGACAGCGAAAACTGAGATCGTAATCCTCACGAAGAGACGAATTCCCACCATTATGAATATGATGGTTGGAGAACAACAAGTACAAACACGCAGCTCCACGAAATACCTTGGGGTGAGGCTAGATAGCAAACTAACCTTCTCGGAACACTTTCAAGGAGCCTGTGAGAAAACTGCACGGACCATAAGATACTTATGTCGATTAATGGCAAACACAGGCGGGCCAAGGCCATGTATAAGAAAGCTGCTTGCTTCCGCTTCGGATTCTATACTCTTGTACGGTGCAGAAATTTGGGCGGGTGCAATGAAATTCCGAAAGTATCGAGCAGCTATTACTTCTGTCCAACGCAGAGGGGCGCTACGAATTGCCTCAGCTTACCGCACGGTTTCCGCAGATGCAGTTCTTGTTATTGCGGGAACCATACCGATACATCTTTTCGCTGAGGAGAAGTACGTAGAGATGTTGCTGCCGCGCAGGCGCGAAAAGATTTTATCCGACGCTGGAAACAACAATGGAGCTGCAGTACTGTGGGCTCATAGACGACGTACGCCACATCTTTTTCGAATGCGATCACTTCGCACAGCAACGAAAAAGAGTGGAAGTAACACTAGGCGACCTATCCCCGGGCAGTGTCATCCACAAAATGACCTGCGGAAATGACAGATGGGACATGGTCAGCAGATATGCAAGGAATATTCTCTTCGCTAAACGGAAAGATGGTTGCTTAGCCCAATAACGTGAGAGTAGCCAAATAGCTCACGTAGCGTGCTTCCGTACCCGAAGCTATGCTAAACGCGGTCCCAGGTGCGGAAAATGCGCGGGCCGTGGGAGGTTAGATTTTAGTGGGTAGCCCATGAAGAAAAAGAAAGGGAGTCCTACACTCGGAGAGGCTTGCTGCTACAGAGAGTAACACCGAGGCTTAACAACCTGCATAAAGCATTTCCTCCTTCCACGGAACAAAAAAAAAAACAATTATGATAATAATAATAATAATCATAATAATAATAATAATAATACCCAACGGATTAATCCCTCAAAAGCCCGCCTGACCGGCGCGAGGGGCGCATCCGCATGACGCACGGATTTGTTTTTGTTTTTGCCGCGCTGTTGATAGGCGGAGGTTTGTTAAGCGTCGAGATCTAAAACTGCTCAGCTACACAGAATAAAAATCTTCAGCTGAGTACTATACATAACAGTTAGAAATTACATAACAGAAATTATACTTATACATACTACATTGTTAAGTTACAGTACATTTTTAGGTTATTCGATTGTTTTCTTTTTTTTTTTTGTTACGAGTTAAGATAGTTAAGACAGTTTTCTTTATGGTAAAAAAGTGAATCCGTTATATCAAATGAATTAGAATGAGTGTTAAAATCATGACACAAACACCGAAAAGTTCATTCAATTCGAAGTTAGTTCTAAATTGCTTCAAAACAAGAGGTTTGTAATAACACTCGTGACGGGACGTTGAAATTTACTTCGTTTAAAAGAACTGGACTAGAAATCAATCCATTCAGGAGCTTAGTCATAAATATAACGCCTAGCATTTCTCTACGACTTGCAAGAGTTGGAAGATTGATAAGCTTCAACCGACTAATATAAGGCGGAAGATTATACGCAGAGTCCCACTGAAAATTCCTTAAAGAGAAAAGTAGAAATTGCTTTTGTATTGATTCAAGTCTATCTGCATGAAATCGATATTGTGGATTCCAGACTATTGCGCCGTATTCTAGTATCGGTTCAACTAAAGTGATGAAAAGCGCTTTAGTTACATAAGGGTCACTAAATTCTTTAGACCATCGTTTCACGAATGATAGAACACCTCTATCCTTATTGACAGTAGCATTAATATCAAGGTTGAAACTAAGTTTCGCATCTATTGTGACTCCCAAGTCCACAAAATAGTTTACTGATAGAAGACAAAATTTATTAATTACGTAAGAGGCTGCTGGCAAATACCTTCGAGCGAGGGACATGAATCTGCATTTATTAAGGTTCAGCGGCATTGAGCTTACGTTGCACCAATTAACTAGGCAGTTTAAATACGCTTGAAGCAAGGGACGTTTTTCGATAGACGCAGAAGACCTAAAAAGTTTTACATCATCAGCATTCATTAAGATTTTGGAATATTTTATAGTGGTACAAATATCATTAATAAATATCAAGAACAGAATTGGACCAAGGTGACTGCTTTGTGGGACGCCAGAGGGAACATGGATGACATTTGAAAGAGTATTTTTAAAAATAACTTTTTGCGTTCGACTGCAGAGATACGACGAGATCCACTGGGTGAGATCAGGTTGGAAGCCAAGCCGATCCAGCTTGTAGATAAGTAAAGAGTGGGATACTTTGTCAAATGCTTTACTGAAATCAGTATAAATAACATCGGTGTGAAGATTTTTCTAAATCCGTTAGAAACATGAGTTGTGAATTGAAGTAGATTTGTAACAGAATCCGTGTTGCGGTTCTTCAATTAAAGTAGAAATGGAAAATGTTAGCTCATTGGTAACGATAGCTTCAAACAACTTTGGGATGGCCAACAACTTTGCTATTCCTCGATAGTTTTCTACACACGACCTACTACCACTTTTGTGCAGGGGTATGAGAAAAGATTCCTTCCAAGCAGAAGTAAAACTCCACGTTTTAGGAACGGGTTGAATAAATCAGTTAGAGGCTGATAAATGTGTTCAGCGCATTTTTAAGAAAACAAGTGGGAACTAAATCAGAACCGTACTTGTAAGATTCCTTCAAAGACTTTAAATATGAAAAAACTTGATCAGGAGATATTGTTGGAATATCAATTGTGTTAAGTGAGTTAAGTTGAAATGGATATTCATTTGAAAAAGGATTAAATTCAGTGGAATAGTTGGACTTGAAAAATTGTACGAAGAAGTTAGCAATATCTTGACAAATCACCCTGGTATTTTAAAGCAGAGGGAAACACTTTAACCCTACGTTTAGAGTTCACGAAATCATAGAAGGCTTTCGGGTTGCAAGTTATTTTCCTTTTTATCTTACAGACGTACGTATTATAGCATTTTTTTTTTTTCTAAATATTTATGACTGCAAGTAATCGGAGTGACAGCCCGACCTTTTGAATAATTTGAAGAAGCGCGATTTTCTGTTTTTTAAAGACCTCAGCTCTTTAGTGAACCATATTTGGATTGGTTTGGTAGACACACGTTTTCGCAGGTACGTGTTTTTCCAAAATACCGCAAATGGTGGAATAAAAGTCAGAAACATTTGTGTAAATATCTACACCGTATTTGGGCCAAGCTACTGTAGATAAAGTTTGATTAAGCTTCCTAAAATTAGCCTTCGAAAGTCAAATCTGAAACTAGAGTCGTATTTATTAGCAATGCTACTCGGATAATTTCTTTCAAATTCGTATGCTATTTCCAGGGAAGGATGGTATAGGTAACTAAATTTCGACTTTGAATACGCACCTTTATTTTTAAGTTATTGTTTTTTTATAAATTCGAAAGGATATAATTTCTGAATCATATTTCTATAGATACTTCTAAAATAATAAAGTGCATTTTTATACTCAGCTGAGCAGAGGTCACAGAGTATATTAACTTTGTTCGCATAACGGAAATCCGTAACGGCATAAACTAATCGACATAGATATATATCAAAGTGATCTGGGCGAAAAAAGAAATTTATTTAGCCATGTCCGTCCGTCCGTCCGTCCGTAAAGACGACAACTTGAGTAAATTTGGAGGCATCTTGATGAAATTTGGTATGTAGGTTCCTGGGAACTCATCTCAGATCGCTATTTAAAATGAACGAAATCGGATTATAACCACGCCCACTTTTTCGATATCGAAAATTTCGAAAAACCCAAAAAGTGCGATAATTCATTACCAAAGACGGATAAAGCGATGAAACTTGGTAGGTGGGTTGACCTTATGACATAGAATAGAAAATTGATAAAATTTTGTAAAGTAGGCGTGGCACCGCTCACTTTTGAAAGAAGGTAATCTGAAAGTTTTGCAAGCCGTAATTTGGCAGTCGTTGAAGATATGATGAAATTTGGCAAGAGCAAAATCGGATGACGAACACGCCCACTTTGAAAAAAAATTTTTTTTTAAGTCAAATTATAACAAAAAATTCAATATCTTTACAGTATATAAGTAAATTATGTCAACATTCAACTCCAGTAATGATATGGTGCAACAAAATGCAAAAATAAAAGAAAATATTAAAATGCGCGTGGCTCCGCCCCTTTTCATTTAATTTGTCTAGAATACATTTAATGCCATAAGTCGAACACAAATCAACCAATCCTTGTGAAATATAATAGGGGCATAGAGTCTATGACGATAACTGTTTTCTGTGAAAATGGGCGAAATCGGTTAAAGCCACGCCCACAGTCGACCGTCTGTCCTTCCGCTCAGCCGTTAACAATATAACTTGAGCAAACTTAGTACACGTACTTATCTGAACTCAGTTTATCTTGGTATAAAAAATGGCCGAAATCCGATTATGACCACGCACACATTTTCGATATCGAAAATTACGAAAAATGAAAAAAAAATTGCCATAAATCTATACCAAATATGAAAAAAGGGATGCAATATTGTAATTTGATTGGTTTATTGACGCAAATTATAGCTTTAGAAAAAACTTTGTAAAATGGGTGTGACACCTTCCATATTAAGTAGAATAAAATGAAAAGGTTCTGCAGGGCGAAATCAAAGCCCTTGGAATCTTGGCAGGAATACTGTTCGTTGTATTATATATATAAATGAATTAGCGGTACCCGACAGATGGTGTTCTGGGCCACCCTGGTCCACATTTTGTTCGGTATTTCGAAAACGCCTTCACATATACAACTAAAGGCCACTCCCTTTTAAAACCCTCATTAATACCTTTAATTTGATACCCATATCGTACAAACATATTCTGGAGTCACCCCTGGTTCTCCTTTAGGGCGATATCTCGAAGCGGCGTCCACCTATAGAACTAGGCCAACTCCCTTTTAAAATACTCATTAACGCCTTTCATTTGATTCCCATATCGTACAAGCACATTCTAGAGTCACCCCTGGTCCAGTTTTATGGCGATATCCCGAAATGGCGTCCACCTATAGAACTATGACCCACTTCCTTTTAAAATAGTCTTCAATACCCTATATTTGATACCCATTTCATACAAACACATTCCAGGGTTACCCTAGGTTCATTTTCCTACATGGTTATTTTCCCTTATTTTGTCTCTCAGCTGAGTGTGTAATGTTTGGTTACACCCGAACTTAGCCTTCCTTACTTGTTAATTTTGATGTTTATGACAGCGTAAAATATAGAGCCCCAAAATAGTTCTAAAAATATTTGAAATAGTTTTCAAAGGAGCAAAATGTTCTAAAAAGGATGAAATCTCTGCGAAGCGACACAAGGGCAACACCGTATGCATGTACATATGTATTTCAAAAAATCTCTCTTTGATTGCCCGCAAACGTTCATGCAAAACCCCATCTGAGAGATAAATTCTAAAAATTCTTACTGAAAGCTAAAAATTTGCATGAAAATTCGCGGAATTTTCCCGAATTTTCTAAAAAGTCTTAAGTGTATATTGTGATTGTTGGCGTTATATAATAATACATAGTTTTATAAAAATATCGAAAATAATGAAGGTGGAAGTAAAACTTAGTAAAAACTGGAAAAATCTGAGTGATGATGAATTTTGTAGATGAGTGTAGATATGTATGTGTGTTTGTATGAATAATTTTAAGGTCACTTAATCTTACTTGAAAAGTTGACTTAAATCTCCCCCTACCAAATCGTGGTGGATCCGCCCTTGGCTGAATTGTGAAATAAGCGATAATCTCGAGAACGGTTGGATGGATTCCGCTAATTCTTTTTTTTTAAATATTCCTTGAGGTACGAGGATGGTTCTAAGGGAGAGAAAAATTCTAAAAATTGCCTAAAAAGACTAAAAACTCCCTTTTGAAGTAAAATATCATACAATTTTTCTTTACACAGCTTTAAATTCAAAACGGAATTATTCGATTGGAATATTTCTTCTTTGCCATAAAATTTTACTTGATACCTTTCTTACCAACCATGTGCGGATAAAAATTTGGGTAATCATATACTGACGCTGTCCAAAAAATTGGATAATATGTTGTATAATGGACAATGGCGTGGCACCGCCCACTTTTAAAAGAAGATAATTTAAAAGTTTTGCAAGCTGTAACTTGGCAGTCGTTGAAAATATCATGATGAAAGTTGGCAGGAACGTTACTCCTATTACGATATGTGCGCTAAATAAAAATTAGCAAATAAAAATTCAAAAACAAATTTTATTAAGTCAAATTTTTACAAAAAATTGAATATCTTTACAGTATAAAAGTAAATTATGTCAATATTCAACTCCAGTAATGATATGGTGCAACAAAAACAAAAATAAAATAAAATTTCAAAATTGGCGTGGCTCCGCCCTTTTTCGTTTAATTCTTCTAGAATACTTTTAGTGCCATAAGTCGACCAATAATAAACCAAAAGCCCTTGCAATCTTGGTAGGAATATTACATATTAAATAAATTAGCGGTACCCGACAGATGATGTTCTGGGTCACCCTGGCACATATTTTGGCCGATATCTCGAAAACGATTTCACATATAAAACTAAGGGCCACTCCCTTTTAAAAGTCTCATTAATACCTTTAATTTAATACCAATATCGTACAAACACATTATAGAGTCACCCCTGGTCCACCTCTATGGCGATATCTCGAAAAGGCGTCCACCTATAGAACTTAGATCCACTCCCTTTTAAATAATCATTAACACCTTTCATTAGATACCCATATCGTACAAACGCATTCTAGAGTCACCCCGGTCCACCTTTATGGCCATATCTCGAAAAGGCGTCCACCTATAGAACTAACGCCCACTCCCTTTTAAAATACGCATTAACAACTTTCATTTGATACCCATATCGTACAAACACATTCCAGAATCACCCCTGGTCCACCTTTATGGCGATATCTCGAAAAGGCGTCCACCTATAGAACTAAGGCCCACTCCCTTTTAAATAATCATTAACACCTTTCATTAGATAACCATATCGTACAAACTCATTCTAGAGTTACCCCTGGTCCACCTTTATGGCTATATCTCGAAAAGGCGTCCACCTATAGAACTAACGCCCACTCCCTTTTAAAATACGCATTAACAACTTTCATTTGATACCCATATCGTAAAAACACATCCCAGAATCACCCCTGGTCCACCTTTATGGCGATATCTCGAAAAGGCGTCCACCTATAGAACTAAGGCCCACTCCCTTTTAAAATACGCATTAACAACTTTCATTTGATACCCATATCGTACAAACACATTCCAGAATCACCCCTGGTCCACCTTTATGGCGATATCTCGAAAAGGCGTCCACCTATAGAACTAAGGCCCACTCCCTTTTAAAATACTCATTAACACCTTTCATTTGATACCCATATCGTGCAAACACATTCTAGAGTGACCCCTGGTCCACCTTTATGGCGATATCTCGAAAAGGCGTCCACCTATAGAACTAAGGCCCACCCCCTTTTAAATAATAATTAACACATTTCATTTGATACCCATGTCGTACAAACACATCCTAGAGTCACCCCTGGTCCACCTTTATAGCGATATCTCGAAAAGGCGTCCACCTATAGAACTAAGGATCACTCCCCTTTAAAATACTCATTAACACCTTTCATTTGATGCCCATATCGTACAATTGCATTTTAGAGTCACCCCTGGTCCACCTTTCTGGTGGACGTCCACCTATGGAACTAAGGCCCACTCCCTTTTAAGTAATCATGAACAACTTTCTTTTGATATCCATATCGTACAAGCGCATTCTAGAGTCACCTCTGCTCCACCTTTGTGGCGATATCTCGAAAGAGTGTCCACCTATAGAACTAAGGACCACTCCCTTTTAAAACACTCATTACCACCTTTAATTTCTTCCGCTATGGCAGGCAACTTGTCGCGGCGCGGGGGCTTACGCCGCTTCCACGAGGCGCTGAACATACAAAAGGAGATGCTCCGGCATCCTCCGCACGGCATCTCTTGTCCACCAGATGCGTCTGTTTCCTCATGTTAGGGGTGGCATCTGGTACACACAGCCTTAGCTGGTCAATAAGTCGTCAGATACGTCTGTTTCGCCAGGTCAAGGACGGCACCTGTCACACATAGCCTTAACGGCACGTGTGCGTCTGTTCCCCATGTCAGGGGCGGCACACAACGACGTCTGTTTTCCCCAGGTTAGGGGCGGTCGAGTTCGAGTCTTTTGGGAGGAGTGGTAGACTTAAAAGAATATCCAAGGGTAATGGCGAGTTCGGTTCGTACGGTATGAGTGAAAACGAAGGGAGAAAAGTTACGGTGCAGGGGGTCGGATCCCCAGTATCAGCGGTAGATGGTGGACGAGAAGTCAATCTGCCGTCGAGATCCAGCGACCTCTCAGGTTGTGGAGCGGAACCCCAGGGTACAGGCGTCTAGAGTCACCCCTGGTCCACTTTATGGCGATATCTCGAAAAGGCGTCCACCTATAGAACTAAGGCCCACTCCCTTTTATATAATTATTAACACCTTTCATTAGATACCCATATCGTACAAACGCATTCTAGAGTCACCCCTGCTCCACCTTTATGGCCATATCTCGAAAAGGCGTCCACCTATAGAACTAAGGGCCACTCCGTTTTAAAATACTCATTAACAACTTTCATTTGATACCCATAACGTACAAACACAATCCAAAATCACCCCTGGTCCACCTTTATGGCGATATCTCGAAAAGGCGTCCGCCTATAGCACTAAGGCCCATTCCCTTTTAAAATACTCATTAACACCTTTCATTTGATACCCATATCGTACAAACACATTCTAGAGTCACCCCTGGTCCACCTTTATGGCGATATCTCCAAAAGGCGGCCACCTATAGAACTAAGGCCCACTCCCTTTTAAAATACTTATTAACACCTTTCATTTGATACCCATATCGTACATACACATTCTAGAGTCACCCCTGGTCCACCTTTATAGCGATATCTCGAAAAGACGGCCACCTATAAAACTAAGGCTCACTCCATTTTAAAACACTCATTAACACCTTTCATTTGATACCCATATCGTACAGACACATTCTAGAGTCACCCCTGGTCCACCTTTATGGCGATATCTGGAAAAGGCGTCCACCTATAGAACTAAGGCCCACTCCCTTTTAAATAATTATTAACACCTTTCATTAGATACCTATATCGTACAAACGCACCTTTATGGCGATATCTCGAAAAGGCGTCCACCTATAGAACTAAGGCCCACCCCCTTTTAAATAATTATTAACACTTTTCGTTAGGTACCCATATCGTACAAACGCATTCTAGAGTCACCCCTGGTCCACCTTTATGGCGATGTTTCGAAAATGCGTCCACCTATGGAACTAAGGCCCACTCCCTTATCAAAGACTCATTAACGCCTGTCATTTGATACCCATATCGTACAAACACATTCTGGAATCACCCCTGGTCCACCTTTATGGCGATATCTCGGAAAGGTGTCCACCTATAGAACTAATGGCCACTCCCTTTTAAAATACCCATTAACACCTTTCATTAGATACCCATATCGTACAAACGCATTCTAGAGTCACAGCTGGTCCACCTTTATGGCGATGTCTCGAAAAGGCGTCCACCTATGGAATTAAGGCCCACTCCCTTTTAAAAGAATAAGTAACACCTTTCATTTGATACCCATATCGTACAAACACATCCTAGAGTCACCCCTGGTCCACCTTTAAGGCGATATCTCGAAAAGGCGTCCACCTATAAAACTAAGGCCCACTCCCTTTTAAATTACTAATTAACACCTTTCATTTGATACCCATATCGTACAAACACATTCTAGAGTCACCCCTGGTCCACCTTAAAGGCGTCCACCTATAGAACTAAGGCTCACTCCCTTTTAAATAATCATTAACGCCTTTCATTAGATACACATGTCGTACAAACGCATTCTAGAGTCACCCCCGGTCCACCTTTATGGCCATATCTCGAAAAGGCGTCCACCTATAGAACTAAGGCCCATCCCTTTTAAAATACTCATTAACAACTTTCATTTGATATCCATATCGTACAAATACATTCTAGAGTCACCCCAAGTCCACCTTTATGGCGATATCTCGAAAAGGCGTCCCCCTATAGAACTAAGGCCCACTCATTTTTAAAATACTCATTAACACCTTTCATTTGATACCCATATCGTACAGACACATTCTTGAGTCTCCCCTGGTCCACCTTTATGGCGATATCTCGAAAAGGCGTCCACCTATAGAACTAAGACCCACCCCTTTTAAAATACTCATTAACCACTTTCATTTGATACCCATATCGTACAAAAACATTCTAAAGTCACCTTTATGGCGATATCTCGAAAAGACGTCCACCTATAGAACTAAGGCCCACTCCCTTTTAAAATACTCATTAACACCTTTCATTTGATACCAATATCATACAATTGCATTTTAGAGTCACCCCTGGTCCACCTTTCTGGTGGGCGTCCACCTATGGAACTAAGGCCCACTCCCCTTTAAATAACCATGAACACCTTTCTTTTGATACCCATATCGTACAAACGCATTCTAGAGTCACCTCTGGCCCACCTTTGTGGCGATATCTCGAAAAGGCGTCCACCTATAGAACTAAGACCCATCCCTTTTAAAATACTCATTAACAACTTTCATTTGATACCCATATCATACAAACACATCATAGAGTCACCCCTGGCCCACCTTTATGGAGATATCTCGAAAAGGCGTCCACCTATAGAACTAAGGATCACTCCCTTCTAAAATACTCATTAACACCTTTCATTTGATACCCATATCGTACAATTGCATTTTAGAGTCACCCCTGGTCCACCTTTGTGGTGGACGTCCACCTATGGAACTAAGGCCCACTCCCCTTTAAATAATCATTAACAACTTTCATTTGATACCCATATCGTACAAACACATCCTAGAGTCACCCCTGATCCACCTTTATGGAGATATCTCGAAAAGGCGTCCACCTATAGAACTAAGGATCACTCCCTTTTAAAATTAGATTAGATTAGATTAGATTAGATTTATTCATTCTTTCAATAAGTTTTTTACATATATGTATACAATAGGAACTTAACTTAAAAAATTATAAATACTCATTAACACCTTTCATTTGATACCCATATCGTACAAACACATTCTAGAGTCACCCCTGGTCTACCTTAAAGGCGTCCACCTATATAACTAAGGTCCACTCCCTTTTAAATAATCATTAACGCCTTCCATTAGATACCCATATCGTACAGACATGTTCTTTAGTCTCCCCTGGTCCACCTTTATGGAGATATCTCGAAAAGGCGTCCACCTATAGAACTAATACCCATCCCTTTTAAAATACTCATTAGCAACTTTCATTTGATACCCATATCGTACAAACACATTCTAGAATCACCCCAAGTGCACCTTTATGGCGATATCTCGAAAAGGCGTCCACCTATAGAACTAAGGCCCACTCCCTTTTAAAATACTCATTATCACCTATCATTTGATACCCATATCGTACAGACACATTCTAGAGTCACCCCTGGTCCACCTTTATGGCGATATCTCGAAAAGGCGTCCACCTATAGAACTAAGGCCCACTCCCTTTTAAATAATTATTAGCACATTTCATTAGATACCCATATCGTACAAACGCATTCTAGAGTCACCCCTGGTCCACTTTTATGGCGATATCTCGAAAAGGCGTCCACCTATAAAACTAAGGCCCATCCCTTTTAAAATACTCATTAACAACTTTCATTTGATACCCATATAGTACCAACACATTCTAGAGTTATCCCAAGTCCACCTTTATGGCAATATTTCGAAAAGGCGGCCACCTATAGAACTAAGGCCCACTCCTTTTTAAAATACTCATTAACACCTTTCATTTGATACCCATATCATACAAACACATTCTATAGTCACCCCTGGTCCACCTTTATTGCGATATCTCGAAAAGGCGGCCACCTGTAGAACTAAGGCCCACTCCCTTTAAAAATACTCATTAACACCTTTCATTTGATACCCATATCGTACAAACACATTCTAGAGTCACCCCTGGTCCACCTTTATAGCGATATCTCGAAAAGACGGCCACCTATAAAACTAAGGCTCACTCCATTTTAAAACACTCACTAACACCTTTCATTTGTTACCCATATCGTACAGACACATTCTAGAGTCACCCCTGGTCCACCTTTATGGCGATATCTGGAAAAGGCGTCCACCTATAGAACTAAGGCCCACTCCCTTTTAAATAATTATTAACACCTTTCATTAGATACGCATATCGTACAAACGCACCTTTATGGCGATATCTCGAAAAGGCGTCCACCTATAGAACTAAGGCCCACTCCCTTTTATATAATTATTAACACCTTTCATTAGATACCCATATCGTACAAACGCATTCTAGAGTCACCCCTGGTCCACCTTTATGGCCATATCTCGAAAAGGCGTCCACCTATAGAACTAAGGGCCACTCCGTTTTAAAATACTCATTAACAACTTTCATTTGATACCCATAACGTACAAACACAATCCAAAATCACCCCTGGTCCACCTTTATGGCGATATCTCGAAAAGGCGTCCACCTATAGCACTAAGGCCCATTCCCTTTTAAAATACTCTTTAACACCTTTCATTTGATACCCATATCGTACAAACACATTCTAGAGTCACCCCTGGTCCACCTTCTGCAGGGCGAAATCAAAGCCCTTAGAATCTTGGCAGGAATACTGTTCGTTGTATTATATATATAAATGAATTAGCGGTACCCGACAGATGGTGTTCTGGGTCACTCTGGTCCACATTTTGTTCGGTATTTCGAAAACGCCTTCACATATACAAATAAAGGCCACTCCCTTTTAAAACCCTCATTAATACTTTTAATTTGATACCCATATCGTACAAACACATTCTTGGGTCACCCCTGGTTCACCTTTATGGCGATATCTCGAAAAGGCATACACCTATAGAACTAAGGCCCACTCCCTTTTAAAATGCACATTAACACTTTTCATTTGATTCCCATATCGTACAAACACATTCTAGAGTCACCCCTGGTCCACCTTTATGGCAGTATCTCGAAAAGGCGTCCACCTATAGAACTAGGGCCAACTCCCTATTAAAATACTCATTAACGCCTTTCATTTGATTCCCATATCGTACAGGCGCATTCTAGAGTCTCCCCTGGTCCAGTTTTATGGCGATATCCCGAAATGGCGTCCACCTATAGAACTATGACCCACTTCCTTTTAAAATACTCTTTAATACCCTATATTTGATACCCATGTCATACAAACACATTCCAGGGTTACCCTAGGTTCATTTTCCTACATGGTTATTTTCCCTTATTTTGTCTCCAAAGCTCTCAGCTGAGTATGTAATGTTCGGTTACACCCGAACTTAGCCTTCCTTACTTGTTAATTTTGATGTTTATGACAGCGTAAAATAAAGAGCCCCAAAATAGTTCTAAAAATATTTGAAATAGTTTTCAAAGGAGCAAAATGTTCTAAAAAGGATGAAATCTCTGCGAAGCGACACAAGGGCAACACCGTATGCATGTACATATGTATTTCAAAAAATCTCTCTTTGATTGCCCGCAAACGTTCGTGCAAAACCCCATCTGAGAGATAAATTCTAAAAACTCTTACTGAAGGCTAAAAATTTGCATGAAAATTCGCGGAATTTTCCCGAATTTTCTAAAAAGCCTTAAGTGTATATTTGGATTGTTGGTGTTATATAATAATACATAGTTTTATAAAAATGTCGAAAATAATGAAGCTGGAAGTAAAACTTAGTAAAAACTGGAAAAATCTGAGTGATGATGAATTTTGTAGATGAGTGTAGATATGTATGTGTGTTTGTATGAACAATTTTAAGGTCACTTAATCTTACTTGAAAAGTTGACTTAAATCTCCCCCTACCAAATCGTGCTGGATCCGCCCTTGGCTGAATTGTGAAATAAGCGATAATCTCGAGAACGGTTGGACGGATTCCGCTAATTCTTTTTTTTTAGAATATTCCTTGAGGTACGAGGATGGTTCTAAGGGAGAGAAAAATTCTAAAAATTGCCTAAAAAGTCTAAAAACTCCCTTTTGAAGTAAAATATTATACAATTTTTCTTTACACAGCTTTAAATTCAAAACGGAATTAATCGATTGGAATATTTCTTCTTTGCCATAAAATTTTACTTGATACCTTTCTTACCAACCATGTGCGGATAAAAATTTGGGTAATCATATACTGACGCTGTCCAACAAATTAGATAATAAGTTGTATAATGGACAATGGCGTGGCACCGCCCACTTTTAAAAGAAGATAATTTAAAAGTTTTGCAAGCTGTAACTTGGCAGTCGTTGAAGATATCATGATGAAAGTTGGCAGGAACTTTACTCCTATTACGATATGTGCGCTAAATAAAAATTAGCAAATAAAAATTCAAAAACAAATTTTATTAAGTCAAATTTTTACAAAAAATTGAATATCTTTACAGTATAAAAGTAGATTATGTCAATATTCAACTCCAGTAATGATATGGTGCAACAAAAACAAAAATAAAATAAAATTTCAAAATTGGCGTGGCTCCGCCCTTTTTCATTTAATTCTTCTAGAATACTTTTAATGCCATAATTCGACCAAAAATAAACCAAAAGCCCTTGCAATCTTGGTAGGAATACTGTTCGTGGTATTACATATATAAATAAATTAGCGGTACCCGACAGATGATGTTCTGGGTCACCCTGGCACATATTTTGGTCGATATCTCGAAAACGATTTCACATATACAACTAAGGGCCACTCCCTTTTAAAAGCCTCATTAATACCTTTAATTTAATACCCATATCGTACAAACACATTATAGAGTCACCCCTGGTCCACCTCTATGGCGATATCTCGAAAAGGCGTCCACCTATAGAACTTAGATCCACTCCCTTTTAAATAATCATTAACACCTTTCATTTGATACCCATATCGTGCAAACACATTCTAGAGTCACCCTGGTCCACCTTAAAGGCGTCCACCTATAGAACTAAGGCCCACTCCCTTTTAAATAATCATTAACGCCTTTCATTACATACCCATATCGTACAAACGCATTCTACAGTCACCCCCGGTCCACCTTTATGGCCATATCTCGAAAAGGCGTCCACCTATAGAACTAAGTCCCACTCCTTTTTAAAATACTCATTAACACCTTTCATTTGATACCCATATCGTACAGACACATTCTTGAGTCTCCCCTGGTCCACCTTTATGGCGATATCTCGAAAAGGCGTCCACCTATAGCACTAAGGCCCATTCCCCATTAAAACACTCATTAACACCTTTCATTTGATACCCATATCGTACAAACACATTCTAGAGTCACCCCTGGTCCACCTTTATGGCGATATCTCCAAAAGGCGGCCACCTATAGAACTAAGGCCCACTCCCTTTTAAAATACTTATTAACACCTTTCATTTGATACCCATATCGTACAAACACATTCTAGAGTCACCCCTGGCCCACCTTTATAGCGATATCTCGAAAAGACGGCCACCTATAAAACTAAGGCTCACTCCATTTTAAAACACTCATTAACACCTTTCATTTGATACCCATATCGTACAAATACATTCTAGAGTCACCCCAAGTCCACCTTTATGACGATATCTCGAAAAGGCGTCCACCTATAGAACTAAGGCCCACTCATTTTTAAAATACTCATTAACACCTTTCATTTGATACCCATATCGTACAGACACATTCTTGAGTCTCCCCTGGTCCACCTTTATGGCGATATCTCGAAAAGGCGTCCACCTATAGAACTAAGACCCATCCCTTTTAAAATACTCATTAACAACTTTCATTTGATACCCATATCGTACAAAAACATTGTAGAGTCACCCCAAGTGCACCTTTATGGCGATATCTCGAAAAGGCGTCCACCTATAGAACTAAGGCCCACTCCCTTTTAAAATGCTCATTAACACCTTTCATTTGATACCAATATCGTACAATTGCATTTTAGAGTCACCCCTGGTCCACCTATGGAACTAAGGCCCACTCCCCTTTAAATAATCTTGAACACCTTTCTTTTGATACCCATATCGTACAAACGCATTCTAGAGTCACCTCTGGTCCACCTTTGTGGCGATATCTCGAAAAGGCGTCCACCCATAGAACTAAGACCCATCCCTTTTAAAATACTCATTAACAACTTTCATGTGATACCCATATCGTACAAACACATCCTAGAGTCACCCCTGGTCCACCTTTATGGAGATATCTCGAAAAGGCGTCCACCTATAGAACTAAGGATCACTCCCTTTTAAAATACTCATTAACATCTTTCATTTGATACCCATATCGTACAATTGCATTTTAGAGTCACCCCTGGTCCACCTTTCTGGTGGACGTCCACCTATGGAACTAAGGCCCACTCCCCTTTAAATAATCATTAGCAACTTTCATTTGATACCCATATCGTACAAACACATCCTAGAGTCACCCATGGTCCACCTTTATGGAGATATCTCGAAAAGGCGTCCACCTATAGAACTAAGGATCACTCCCTTTTAAAATACTCATTAACACCTTTCATTTGATACCCATATCTTACAAACACATTCTAGAGTCACCCCTGGTCCACCTTAAAGGCGTCCACCTATATAACTAAGGCCCACTTCCTTTTAAATAATCATTAACGCCTTTCATTAGATACCCATATCGTACATACACGTTCTTGAGTCTCCCCTGGTCCACCTTTATGGAGATATCTCGAAAAGGCGTCCACCTATAGAACTAAGACCCATCCCTTTTAAAATACTCATTAACAACTTTCATTTGATACCCATATCACACAAACACATTCTAGAGTCAACCCAAGTGCACCTTTATGGCGATATCTCGAAAAGGCGTCCACCTATAGAACTAAGGCCCACTCCCTTTTAAAATACTCATTAACACCTATCATTTGATATCCATATCGTACAGACACATTCTAGAGTCACCCCTGGTCCACCTTTATGGCGATATCTCGAAAAGGCGTCCACCTATAGAACTAAGACCCACTCCGTTTTAAATAATTATTAGCACCTTTCATTAGATACCCATATCGTACAAACGCATTCTAGAGTCACCCCTGGTCCACTTTTATGGCGATATCTCGAAAAGGCGTCCACCTATAAAACTAAGGCCCATCCCTTTTAAAATACTCATTAACAACTTTCATTTGATACCCATATAGTACCAACACATTCTAGAGTTACCACAAGTCCACCTTTATGGCAATATCTCGAAAAGGCGGCCACCTATAGAACTAAGGCCCACTCCTTTTTAAAATACTCATTAACGCCTTTCATTTGTTACCCATATCATACAAACACAGCCTAGAGTCACCCCTGGTCCTCCTTTATGGAGATATCTCGAAAAGGCGTCCACCTATAGAACTAAGGTCCACTCCCTTTTAAAATACTCATTAACAACTTTCATTTGATACCCATATCGTACAAACACATCCTAGAGTCGCCCCTGGTCCACCTTAAAGGCGTCCGCCTATAGAACTATGGCTCACTCCCTTTTAAATAATCGTTAACAACTTTCATTTGATACCCATATCGTACAAACACATTCCAGAATCACCCCTGGTCCACCTTTATGGCGATATCTCGAAAAGGCGTCCACCTATAGAACTAAGGCCCACTCTCTTTTAAAATACGCATTAACAACTTTAATTTGATACCCATATCGTGCAAACACATTCTAGAGTGACCCCTGGTCCACCTTTATGGAGATATCTCGAAAAGGCGTCCACCTATGGAACTAAGGCCCACCCCCTTTTAAATAATCATTAACACCTTTCATTTGATACCCATGTCGTACAAACACATCCTAGAGTCAACCCTGGTCCACCTTTATGGAGATATCTCGAAAAGGCGTCCACCTATAGAACTAAGGATCACTCCCTTTTAAAATACTCATTAACACCTTTCATTTGATACCCATATCGTACAATTGCATTTTAGAGTCACCCCTGGTCCACCTTTCTGGTGGACGTCCACCTATGGAACTAAGGCCCACTCCCCTTTAAATAATCATGAACACCTTTCTTTTGATACCCATATCGTACAAACGCATTCTAGAGTCACCTCTGGTCCACCTTTGTGGCGATATCTCGAAAAGGCGTCCACCTATAGAACTAAGACCCATCCCTTTTAAAATACTCATTAACAACTTTCATTTGATACCCATATCGTACAAACACATCCTAGAGTCACCCCTGGTCCACCTTTATGGAGATATCTCGAAAAGGCGTCCACCTAGAGAACTAAGGATCACTCCCTTTTAAAATACTCATTAACACCTTTCATTTGATACCCATATCGTACAATTGCATTTTATAGTCACACCTGGTCCACCTTTCTGGTGGACGTCCACCTATGGAACTAAGGCCCACTCCCCTTTAAATAATCATGAACACCTTTCTTTTGATACCCATATCGTACAAACGCATTCTAGAGTCACCTCTGGTCCACATTTGTGGCGATATCTCGAAAAGGCGTCCACCTATAGAACTAAGACCCATCCCTTTTAAAATACTCATTAACAACTTTCATTTGATACCCATATCGTACAAACACATCCTAGAGTCACCCCTGGTCCACCTTTATGGAGATATCTTAAAAAGGCGTCCACCTATAGAACTAAGGATCACTCCCTTTTAAAATACTCATTAACACCTTTCAGTTGATACCCATATCGTACAAACACATTCTAGAGTCACCCCTGGTCCACCTTAAAGGCGTCCACCTATAGAACTAAGGCCCACTCCCTTTTAAATAATCATTAACGCCTTTCATTAGATACCCATATCGTACAGACACATTCTTGAGTCTCCCCTGGTCCACCTTTATGGAGATATCTCGAAAAGGCGTCCACCTATAAAACTAAGACCCATCCCTTTTAAAATACTCATTAACAACTTTCATTTGATTCCCATGTCGTACAAACACATCCTAGAGTCACCCCTGGTCCACCTTTATGGCGATATCTCGAAAAGGCGTCCACCTATAGAACTAAGGATCACTCCATTTTAAAATACTCATTAACACCTTCAATTTGATACCCATATCTTACAATTGCATTTTAGAGTCACCCCTGGTCCACCTTTCTGGTGGACGTCCACCTATGGAACTAAGGCCCACTCCCCTTTAAATAATCATGAACGCCTTTCTTTTGATACCCATATCGTACAGACACTGATCCACCTGATCACTGAAACTGAAAACAAGTGATCGTGGGGCGCTCACTTTTAAATTTAATTAATAAGAATTTCTAAATTGTTATATCTCTATAATAAACTGCTTGGTGTGCAAAGAAAAAATCGAACGTAATAGTTCAAATAAAATTGATTGTTCAGATTGCATGAATTTCTTTCATTGCAAGTGTGTAAATATAAAAGCCGCGGATATCGAATTCTTCAAGGTAAACAACAAAAAATATCGCTGTGACAAATGCACTGCTATGCGTAGGAAAACACTGCAGGCAACAACAACGCCGGCTCATTATGCTAATGCTACAAGTGCATCAAATGGAAAAAAACAATATGGTGCATTTGAGTGCGCGCGAACCTGTGCGAACAAGGAACAGCAAAATAAGCAAAAACTGGGGAAGCAGCACAAAGCAACAAACATTTCGGAGCAGATAATAAATCTGAATTTGCCTGAAAAAGAAAACACGGTATGCGATAGCGAATTTGAGGGAAAAGTTACTCTGCAGCTTTTATACGAAGAGATACTAAGCCTCAAACAAGTAAATATTGAATGTTTAAATACAATACAACAGTTGAGAGATAAAAATGCGGAGTTGAAACAAAGAGTGAATAAGCTTGAAAGTAGGTTGAATTGGAAAGAACAAAGCCAATTAGAGAGCTCCATCGAAGTTGTGGGTGTTCCGAATGTCAGCATAGAGAACGCAAAAGAATGTGTTGAGAAAATTTTCAGAGATGCTTTAAATGTGCAGGTGTCTGAAAATAAAATTGAAAATATCAGCGTTAAGCACATCAATGCGCGACAATCCCAACCCTCCAATAATAACGTCAGTAGTATTGTTTGCATAAAGCTCAGATCAGTGGAAGTAAAGAAAAAAATTATGATGGCCAAACGGAATGCAGGGAAGAGGCTTAATACGTCGCTATTTTCTGATACTAGCAACAGGAGAATTTATATAAATAATATCTTTACTAATTATTATAGAGCTTAGCTGCTAGTAAAGTAAAAAGGGAAAAATTATAAATATTTATGGTTCAACAATTCGAAGCTTTTAATGAAAAAAAATGAAATAATTATTATAGAGCTTAGCTGCTAGTAAAGTAAAAAGGGAAAAATTATAAATATTTATGGTTCAACAATTCGAAGCTTTTAATGAAAAAAAATGAAAATGAAAGAGCTGTTATTGTAAAAACTTTCGATGATCTTCTTGAATTTAGCTAAACTAAATTTATTATTACGTTTATTAAGTTTACAACTAATTAAATTATGAACACAAAATCAGTTTTTATAAATAACAGCCCTATAATAAATGTTGTTAATGACCCTTATTTATTAGCAACAAAGGACAACCAATTCACTGTTTTACATCAGAATGTGAGAATTCTAAGGCGGAATTTTGACTCCTTAGTTTGTAATCTTGAATCCATTAGTAACCTTCCTGATATTTTATTTGTTTCTGAAATTTGGATCTTTTCTTACGAGATAACGGATTACATCATTCCTAATTATAAATTTTTTGCTAATACCAATGACTCGTACTCCGCTGGCGGTGTTGGAGTTTTTATACGTGATTATTACGAATGTGAGGTTACATGCCTTAGTTTGACAAGCGCTGATATTATAAAAGTTTCTTTGAAGATATGCAATGTACCTTATACTTCTGTGTGTCTGTATAGATTTCATTTTGGGAGACTTTAATTTTGACCTATTAACAACTAACGTTTTATTAGATAGCTATCTTGCGCTTCTAGCAGACCATGGTTTAGTTTCTTTCATTCAAGAGCCAACACGTCCAGACTCAGGGACCTGTATTGATCATCTATATGTTAGAGGGAATAATATGGATGATAATATGTATATTGGAATAAACCTTGATCTTGGAATTTCCGATCATTGCATGACTGGTGTTCAGCTAAGGAATCTTAATGTAAATAGGCGAGTTAACAATACTATATTATCAGCCACAAGAAAAATAAATTTCAATGTCCTAAGTGAATCTCTTCGCCATGAAAATTGGGGAGCTGTTTTTGCTGAAAGCAACGTAAGCCGGGCTTACAATTTGTTCACAAAAACACTCACTGACTATATAAACTATGCAAGTATTTCATTTTTTCCTAACCGTAACACTTTACCTCTCAAACCTTGGATAAGTCATACCTTAGTGAAAAAGATTAATTTGAAGAATATGTTAAGGAACAAAAGCAATAAACATCCGATGAACACCAAGCTCAGGAAACGGGTACGTCGCTTGACATATAGATTAAATAAAGATATACGCAAAAGTCGCGATGAATATTTTCAACGTATAATAATTGCAGCAAATGGCAACTCAAAAAAGGAATGGGATGCTGTGAATAAAATTATAAACCCTAGCTCTAAGAGAAAGCCTGACTCTATTGTGTTAAGTGTGGATGGTGTTGATGTCTCTGACTCTCTCGAAATTTCAAATGTATTTAATAACTTTTTTGTGAATGTAGGTACCGTCTCTGGAACGTTAAGCAATACAAATCATTTCATTTGCCAAGCAGATCCAATGTACGCAGAGTTCATACCTCCTAGTAGCAGCTTTTTCTTTGATCCCATATCAGGTTCAGAAATTCTTAATATTATCAAGAATTTAAACAATTCCGGTTCAAGTGGTATTGACAACATTTCGAATCGCGTGCTAAAGAACATAGCTCTTTATATCGTCGATATTTTAAAATATTTATTTAGCTTAAGTATATCTTCGGGAGTTTTTCCAGACGCCTTAAAATGCGCCACCGTGATACCGCTTTTCAAAAAGGGTAACAAAAAAGACAAAAATAACTACAGGCCCATATCACTACTGTCGTCAGTATCAAAAGTTTTTGAAAAAGCAGTGAAAAGTAGGATTTTATTTTATTTAAGTAAAATAAATCTTTTTAGCCCAATGCAATTTGGATTTAGGTCGGGACTGTCAACTAAAGACGCCCTTCTTGACTTTTGTTCTTCTATTTACAAAGCAATTGACGAAAGGAAAAGCTGTGCTAGTCTTTTTGTAGATATAACAAAAGCGTTTGATATGGTAGATCACAGTATTTTAAAGAATAAGCTCAGTTCGGCTGGTTTTCGTGGTAACTTTCTTAGTTGGCTTGAGTCATACTTAACGAGCAGAGTTCAGAGAGTTAAAGTTAATAATATTCTAAGCGAACCCAGATCTATAAACTTAGGTGTGCCACAGGGTTCGGTTCTTGGGCCAATTTTGTTTTTAATTTACATAAATTAGGTATTCTCATTGCCTTTAATTGGTAAAGTTACAGCCTTTGCTGATGACCTAGCCATCGCATATGGTTCAGAAAATTCTTTTTATCTTAATGCTGATATTAACCACGATGTCTTTTTGTTAAGAACTTGGTTCGCAACCCACAAACTCGTGGTAAGCAGTAAAACAAAGTTAATATATTTTAACTTAAGTGGAAGGGAACCAGCAAGCAACGATATTATCTTTCATGCTTCCAATTGCAAGAGACACAAATTGTGCGCTAATAATTGTTCTCAACATAGCACTACACTCAGTTTAAACGAGGCAATAAACTGTGTCAGTAAATGCTTTAAGATCGAAATTGTCTCAAATTTCAAATATTTAGGAGTTATAATTGACCAAAATTTAAGTTGGTCATCGCATATATCTGCTATGAAGGTTTATATGCTGCCAGCCGTACGCTCTTTTTATAATTTAAAAAGATTGTGCTCAAATAGGGTTTTGGCTATGGTTTATTATGGACTATTTCACTCAAAATTACAATATGGTGTTAGTTGTTGGGGTGGTGCCTATGCTTGTAAAATTCATTCGCTTTTAATTCTACAAAAATGTCTTATCAGAAGAATGTGCAACGTTGGTCGTCTAACGCATTCTATAGAGCTTTTCAAAACACTGAATATTCTTCCCGTGAGACATTTATACTATTATAAAGTTCTAAAAATTTTTTTTATAAGGAGCGGGTATGCACATAGTCCAATATACAATATTCACAATCTAAGAAGGGCATTGCTACCTCTAGTAAGAGTTCCTAGATTTCGCACCACACTTTTTCGTAACTTCTACACCGTTGTCTCGTGTAAACTATACAATAAACTACCTGCTGGGATACAGCTTATTAGAAACTTACCAGCGTTTCTGAGGGAAGTGAAGAAATGGCTTCTTGGTTTCAATCGTGAGGAGATAGAAATTCTGCTGTCTCCTATTTCATAATTCTTTATTGTTTATTAAGATCTGATGTACTTTTATAGTAGAAAAAAAAAATATAACTTAATATCTTTAATTATTGTTTGAATTTATAATAGTTGTATCATTGAATCTCTCTACTCATGCTTATCTTATATATTGTACCTTTTTATTGTAATGCGCCCCACAAGCATTTTAAAAAACCGAATACCGAATGGAAGAAATGGCATTTCCACTACTCATAATATGAGTATTTAATGTCATTATCTATTTTCTTATTTAATTATTAACTTATATTGTAATACTGTATAATTATAAATGTTTATAAGAAAATAAAGAAAGCAAACAAACAAAAAAAAAAACAAACACATTCTAGAGTCACCCCTGGTCCACCTTTATGGCGATATCTGGAAAAGGCGTCCACCTATAGAACTAAGGCCCACTCCCTTTTAGATAATTATTAACACCTTTCATTAGATACCCATATCGTACAAACGCACCTTTATGGCGATATCTCGAAAAGGCGTCCACCTATAGAACTAAGGCCCACTCCCTTTTAAATAATTATTAACACCTTTCATTAGATACCCATATCGTACAAACGCATTCTAGAGTCACCCCTGGTCCACCTTTATGGCTATATCTCGAAAAGGCGTCCACCTATAGAACTAAGGCCCAATCCCTTTTAAAATACTCATTAACACCTTTCATTTGATACCCATATCGTACAAACACATCCTAGAGTCACCCCTGGTCCACCTTTATGGAGATATCTCGAAAAGGCGTCCACCTATAGAACTAAGGATCACTCCCTTTTAAAATACTCATTAACACCTTTCATTTGATACCCATATCGTACAATTGCATTTTATAGTAACACCTGGTCCACCTTTCTGGTGGACGTCCACCTATGGAACTAAGGCCCACTCCCCTTTAAATAATCATGAACACCTTTCTTTTGATACCCATATCGTACAAACGCATTCTAGAGTCACCTCTGGTCCACCTTTGTGGCGATATCTCGAAAAGGCGTCCACCTATAGAACTAAGACCCATCCCTTTTAAAATACTCATTAACAACTTTCATTTGATACCCATATCGTACAAACACATCCTAGAGTCACCCCTGGTCCACCTTTATGGAGATATCTTGAAAAGGCGTCCACCTATAGAACTAAGGATCACTCCCTTTTAAAATACTCATTAACACCTTTCAGTTGATACCCATATCGTACAAACACATTCTAGAGTCACCCCTGGTCCACCTTAAAGGCGTCCACCTATAGAACTAAGGCCCACTCCCTTTTAAATAATCATTAACGCCTTTCATTAGATACCCATATCGTACAGACACATTCTTGAGTCTCCCCTGGTCCACCTTTATGGAGATATCTCGAAAAGGCGTCCACCTATAAAACTAAGACCCATCCCTTTTAAAATACTCATTAGCAACTTTCTTTTGATTCCCATATCGTACAAACACATTCTAGAGTCACCCCAAGTGTAACTTTATGGCGATATCTCGAAAAGGCGTCCACCTATAGAACCAAGGCCCAATCCCTTTTAAAATACTCATTAACACTTTTCATTTGATACCCATATCGTACAGACACATTCTAGAGTCACCCCTGGTCCATCTTTATGGCGATATCTCGAAAGGGCGTCCACCTATAGAACTAAGGCCCACTCCCTTTTAAATAATTATTAGCACCTTTCATTTGATACCCATGTCGTACAAACACATCCTAGAGTCACCCCTGGTCCACCTTTATGGCGATATCTCGAAAAGGCGTCCACCTATAGAACTAAGGATCACTCCATTTTAAAATACTCATTAACACCTTCAATTTGATACCCATATCTTACAATTGCATTTTAGAGTCACCCCTGGTCCACCTTTCTGGTGGACGTCCACATTTTTGGTGGACGTCCACCTATGGAACTAAGGCCCACTCCCCTTTAAATAATCATGAACGCCTTTCTTTTGATACCCATATCGTACAGACACTGATCCACCTGATCACTGAAACTGAAAACAAGTGATCGTGGGGCGCTCACTTTTAAATTTAATTAATAAGAATTTCTAAATTGTTATATCTCTAAAATAAACTGCTTGGTGTGCAAAGAAAAAATCGAACGTAATAGTTCAAATAAAATTGATTGTTTAGATTGCATGAATTTCTTTCATTGCAAGTGTGTAAATATAAAAGCCGCGGATATCGAATTCTTCAAGGTAAACAACAAAAAATATCGCTGTGACAAATGCACTGCTATGCGTAGGAAAACACTGCAGGCAACAACAACGCCGGCTCATTATGCTAATGCTACAAGTGCATCAAATGGAAAAAAACAATATAGTGCATTTGAGTGCGCGCGAACCTGTGCGAACAAGGAACAGCAAAATAAGCAAAAACTGGGTGAGCAGCACAAAGCAACAAACATTTCGGAGCAGGTAATAAATCTGAATTTGCCTGAAAAAGAAAACACGGTATGCGATAGCGAATTTGAGGGAAAAGTTACTCTGCAGCTTTTATACGAGGAGATACTAAGCCTCAAACAAGTAAATATTGAATGTTTAAATACAATACAACAGTTGAGAGATGCAAATGCGGAGTTGAAACAAAGAGTGAATAAGCTTGAAAGTAGGTTGAATTGGAAAGAACAAAGCCAATTAGAGAGCTCGATCGAAGTTGTGGGTGTTCCGAATGTCAGCATAGAGAACGCAAAAGAATGTGTTGAGAAAATTTTCAGAGATGCTTTAAATGTGCAGGTGTCTGAAAATAAAATTGAAAATATCAGCGTTAAGCACATCAATGCGCGACAATCCCAACCCTCCAATAATAACGTCAGTAGTATTGTTTGCATAAAGCTCAGATCAGTGGAAGTAAAGAAAAAAATTATGATGGCCAAACGGAATGCAGGGAAGAGGCTTAATACGTCGCTATTTTCTGATACTAGCAACAGGAGAATTTATATAAATAATAGCTTTACTAATTATTATAGAGCTTAGCTGCTAGTAAAGTAAAAAGGGAAAAAAAGTATAAATATTTATGGTTCAACAATTCGAAGCTTTTAATGAAAAAAAATGAAAATGAAAGAGCTGTTATTGTAAAAACTTTCGATGATCTTCTTGAATTTAGCTAAACTAAATTTATTATTACGTTTATTAAGTTTACAACTAATTAAATTACGAACACAAAATCAGTTTTTATAAATAACAGCCCTATAATAAATGTTGTTAATGATTATAAGGATTATTGATTTATTAGCAACAAAGGACAACCAATTCACTGTTTTACATCAGAATGTGAGAATTCTAAGGCGGAATTTTGACTCCTTAGTTTGTAATCTTGAATCCATTAGTAACCTTCCTGATATTTTATTTGTTTCTGAAATTTGGATCTTTTCTTACGAAGTAACGGATTACATCATTCCTAATTATAAATTTTTTGCTAATACCAATGACTCGTATTCCGCTGGCGGTGTTGGAGTTTTTATACGTGATTATTACGAATGTGAGGTTACATGCCTTAGTTTGACAAGCGCTGATATTATAAAAGTTTCTTTGAAGATATGCAATGTACCTTATACTTTTGTGTGTCTGTATAGATTTCATTTTGGGAGACTTTAATTTTGACCTATTAACAACTAACGTTTTATTAGATAGCTATCTTGCGCTTCTAGCAGACCATGGTTTAGTTTCTTTCATTCAAGAGCCAACACGTCCAGACTCAGGGACCTGTATTGATCATCTATATGTTAGAGGGAATAATATGGATGATAATATGTATATTGGAATAAACCTTGATCTTGGAATTTCCGATCATTGCATGACTGGTGTTCAGCTAAGGAATCTTAATGTAAACAGGCGAGTTAACAATACTATATTATCAGCCACAAGAAAAATAAATTTCAATGTCCTAAGTGAATCTCTTCGCCATGAAAATTGGGGAGCTGTTTTTGCTGAAAGCAACGTAAGCCGGGCTTACAATTTGTTCACAAAAACACTCACTGACTATATAAACTATGCAAGTATTTCATTTTTTCCTAACCGTAACACTTTACCTCTCAAACCTTGGATAAGTCATACCTTAGTGAAAAAGATTAATTTGAAGAATATGTTAAGGAACAAAAGCAATAAACATCCGATGAACACCAAGCTCAGGAAACGGGTACGTCGCTTGACATATAGATTAAATAAAGATATACGCAAAAGTCGCGATGAATATTTTCAACGTATAATAATTGCAGCAAATGGCAACTCAAAAAAGGAATGGGATGCTGTGAATAAAATTATAAACCCTAGCTCTAAGAGAAAGCCTGACTCTATTGTGTTAAGTGTGGATGGTGTTGATGTCTCTGACTCTCTCGAAATTTCAAATGTATTTAATAACTTTTTTGTGAATGTAGGTACCGTCTCTGAAACGTTAAATCATTTCATTTGCCAAGCAGATCCAATGTACGCAGAGTTCATACCTCCTAGTAGCAGCTTTTTCTTTGATCCAATATCAGGTTCAGAAATTCTTAATATTATCAAGAATTTAAACAATTCCGGTTCAAGTGGTATTGACAACATTTCGAATCGTGTGCTAAAGAACATAGCTCTTTATATTGTCGATATTTTAAAATATTTATTTAGCTTAAGTATATCTTCGGGAGTTTTTCCAGAAGACTTAAAATGCGCCACCGTGATACCGCTTTTCAAAAAGGGTAACAAAAAAGACAAAAATAACTACAGGCCCATATCACTACTGTTGTCAGTATCAAAAGTTTTTGAAAAAGCAGTGAAAAGTAGGATTTTATTTTATTTAAGTAAAATAAATTTTTTTAGCCCAATGCAATTTGGAATTAGGTCTAGACTGTCAACTAAAGACGCTCTTCTTGACTTTTGTTCTTCTATTTACAAAGCAATTGACGAAAGGAAAAGCTGTGCTAGTCTTTTTGTAGATATAACAAAAGCGTTTGATATGGTAGATCACAGTATTTTAATGAATAAGCTCAGTTCGGCTGGTTTTCGTGGTAACTTTCTTAGTTGGCTTGAGTCATACTTAACGAGCAGAGTTCAGAGAGTTAAAGTTAATAATATTCTAAGCGAACCCAGATCTATAAACTTAGGTGTGCCACAGGGTTCGGTTCTTGGGCCAATTTTGTTTTTAATTTACATAAATTAGGTATTCTCATCGCCTTTAATTGGTAAAGTTACAGCCTTTGCTGATGACCTAGCCATCGCATATGGTTCAGAAAATTCTTTTTATCTTAATGCTGATATTAACCACGATGTCTTTTTGTTAAGAACTTGGTTCGCAACCCACAAACTCGTGGTAAGCAGTAAAACAAAGTTAATATATTTTAACTTAAGTGGAAGGGAACCAGCAAGCAACGATATTATCTTTCATGCTTCCAATTGCAAGAGACACAAATTGTGCGCTAATAATTGTTCTCAACATAGCACTACACTCAGTTTAAACGAGGCAATAAACTGTGTCAGTAAATGCTTTAAGATCGAAATTGTCTCAAATTTCAAATATTTAGGAGTTATAATTGACCAAAATTTAAGTTGGTCATCGCATATATCTGCTATGAAGGTTTATATGCTGCCAGCCGTACGCTCTTTTTATAATTTAAAAAGATTGTGCTCAAATAGGGTTTTGGCTATGGTTTATTATGGACTATTTCACTCAAAATTACAATATGGTGTTAGTTGTTGGGGTGGTGCCTATGCTTGTAAAATTCATTCGCTTTTAATTCTACAAAAATGTCTTATCAGAAGAATGTGCAACGTTGGTCGTCTAACGCATTCTATAGATCTTTTCAAAACACTGAATATTCTTCCCATGAGACATTTATACTATTATAAAGTTCTAAAAATTTTTTTTATAAGGAGCGGGTATGCACATAGTCCAATATACAATATTCACAATCTAAGAAGGGCATTGCTACCTCTAGTAAGAGTTCCTAGATTTCGCACCACACTTTTTCGTAACTTCTACACCGTTGTCTCGTGTAAACTATACAATAAACTACCTGCTGGGATACAGCTTATTAGAAACTTACCAGCGTTTCTGAGGGAAGTGAAGAAATGGCTTCTTGGTTTCAATCATGAGGAGATAGAAATTCTGCTGCGTCCTATTTCATAATTCTTTATTGTTTGTTAAGATCTGATGTACTTTTATAGTAGAAAAAAAAATATAACTTAATATCTTTAATTATTGTTTGAATTTATAATAGTTGTATCATTGAATCTCTCTACTCATGCTTATCTTATATATTGTACCTTTTTATTGTAATGCGCCCCACAAGCATTTTAAAAAAGCGAATACCGAATGGAAGAAATGGCATTTCCACTACTCATAATATGAGTATTTAATGTCATTATCTATTTTCTTATTTAATTATTAACTTATATTGTAATACTGTATAATTATAAATGTTTATAAGAAAATAAAGAAAGCAAACAAAAAAAAAAAAAACAAACACATTCTAGAGTCACCCCTGGTCCACCTTTATGGCGATATCTGGAAAAGGCGTCCACCTATAGAACTAAGGCCCACTCCCTTTTAGATAATTATTAACACCTTTCATTAGATACCCATATCGTACAAACGCACCTTTATGGCGATATCTCGAAAAGGCGTCAACCTATAGAACTAAGGCCCACTCCCTTTTAAATAATTATTAACACCTTTCATTAGATACCCATATCGTACAAACGCATTCTAGAGTCACCCCTGGTCCACCTTTATGGCTATATCTCGAAAAGGCGTCCACCTATAGAACTAAGGCCCAATCCCTTTTAAAATACTCATTAACACCTTTCGCTTGATACCCATATCGTACAAACATATTCTAGAGTCACCCCTGGACCACCTTTATGGCGATATCTCGAAAAGGTGGCCACCTATAGAACTAAGGCCCACTCCCTTTTAAAATACACATTAACACCTTTCATTTGATACCCATATCATACAAACACATTCTATAGTCACCCCTGGTCCGCCTTTATTGCGATATCTCGAAAAGGCGGCCACCTGTAGAACTAAGGCCCACTCCCTTTTAAAACACTCTTTAACAACTTTCATTTGATACCCATATCGTACAAAGACATCCTAGAGTCACCCCTGGTCCACCTTAAAGGCGTCCACCTATAGAACTAAGGCCCACTCCCTTTTAAATAATCATTAACGCCTTTCATTAGATACCCATATTGTACAAACGCATTCTAGAGTCACCCCCGGTCCAACTTTATGGCCATATCTCGAAAAGGCGTCCACCTATAGAACTAAGGCCCACTCCCTTTTGAAATACTCATTTACAACTTTCATTTGATACCCATAACGTACAAACACATTCCAGAATAACCCCTGGTCCACCTTTATGGCAATATCTCGAAAAGGCGTCCACCTATAGAACTAAGGCCCACTCTCTTTTAAAATACTCATTAACACCTTTCATTTGATACCCACATCGTACAAACACATTCTAGAGTCAGCCCTGGTCCACCTTTATGGCGATATCTCGAAATGACGGCCACCTATAGAACTAAGGCGCACTCCGTTTTAAAATACCCATTAATACCTTTCATTTGATACCCATATCGTACAAACACATTCTAGAGTCAGCCCTGGTCCACCTTTATAGCGATATCTCGAAAAGGCGGCCACCTATAGAACTAAGGCCCACTCCCTTTTAGAATACACATTAACACCTTTCATTTGATACCCATATCATACAAACACATTCTATAGTCACCCCTGGTCCACCTTTATTGCGATATCTCGAAAAGGTGGCCACCTGTAGCACTAAGGCCCACTCCCTTTTAAAACACTCTTTAACAACTTTCATTTGATACCCATATCGTACAAACACATCCTAGAGTCACCCCTGGTCCACCTTAAAGGCGTCCACCTATAGAAATAAGGCCCACTCCCTTTTAAATAATCATTAACGCCTTTCATTAGATACCCATATCGTACAAACGCATTCTAGAGTCACCCCCGGTCCACCTTTATGGCAATATCTCGAAAAGGCGTCCACCTATAGAACTAAGGCCCACTCTCTTTTAAAATACTCATTAACACCTGTTATTTGATACCCATATCGTACAAACACATTCTAGAGTCAGCCCTGGTCCACCTTTATGGCGATATCTCGAAAAGGCGGCCACCTATAGAACTAAGGCCCACTCCCTTTTAAATAATCATTAACACCTTTTATTAGATACCCATGTCGTACAAACGCATTCTAGAGTCACCCCCGGTCCACCTTTATGGCCATATCTCGAAAAGGCGTCCACCTATAGAACTAAGGCACACTCCTTTTTAAAATACTCATTTACTACTTTCATTTGATACCCATATCGTACAAACACATCCTAGAGTAACCCCTGGTCCACCTTAAAGGCGTCCACCTATAGAAATAAGGCCCACTCCTTTTTAAATAATCATTAACGCCTTTCATTAGATACCCCTATCGTACAAACGCATTCTAGAGTCACCCCCGGTCCACCTTTATGGCGATATCTCGAAAAGGCGTCCACCTATAGAACTAAGGCCCACTCCCTTATAAAAGACTCATTAACACCTGTTATTTGGTACCCATATCATACAAACACATTCTAGAGTCACCCTGGTCCACCTTTATGCCGATATCTCGAAAAGGAGTCCACCTATAGAACTTAGATCCACTCCTTTTTAAATAATCATTAACACCTTTAATTTGGTACCCATATCGTACAAACGCATTCTAAAGTCACCCCTGGTCCACCTTAAAGGCGTCCACCTATAGAACTAAGGCCCACTCCCTTTTAAATAATCATTAACGCCTTTCATTAGATACCCATATCGTACAAACATATTCTAGTCACCCCCGGTCCACCTTTATGGCGATATCTCGAAAAGGCGTCCACCTATAGAACTAAGGGCCACTCCCTTATAAAAGACTCATTAACACTTGTTATTTGATACCCATGTTGTACAAACACATCATAGGGTCACCCCTGGTCCACCTTTATGGCGATATCTCGAAAAGGCGTCCACCTATAGAACTAAGGCGCACTCCGTTTTAAAGTACTCATTAACAACTTTCATTTGATACCCATATCGTACAATTGCATTTTAGACTCACCCCTGGTCCACCTTTCTGGTGGACGTCCACCTATGTAACTAAGGCCCACTCCCCTTTTAATAATCATGAACACCTTTCTTCTGATACCCATATCGTACAAACGCATTCTAGAGTCACCTCTGGTCCACCTTTGTGGCGATATCTCTAAAAGGCGTCCACCTATAGAACTAAGACCCATCCCTTTTAAAATACTCATTAGCAACTTTCATTTGATACCCATATCGTACAAACACATCCTAGAGTCACCCCTGGTCCACCTTAAAGGCGTCCACCTATAGAACTAAGGCACACTCCCTTTTAAATAATCATTAACGCCTTTCATTAGATACCCATATCGTACAAACGCATTCTAGAGTCACCCCCGGTCCACCTTTATGGCCATATCTCGAAAAGGCGTCCACCTATAGAACTAAGGCCCATCCCTTTTAAAATACTCATTAACAACTTTCATTTGATACCCATATCGTACAAATACATTCTAGAGTCACCCCAAGTCCACCTTTATGGCGATATCTCGAAAAGGCGTCCACCTATAGAACTAAGACCCACTCCGTTTTAAATAATTATTAGCACCTTTCATTAGATACCCATATCGTACAAACGCATTCTAGAGTCACCCCCGGTCCACCTTTTCGGCGATATCTCGAAAAGGCGTCCACCTATAGAACTAAGACCCACTCCGTTTTAAATAATTATTAGCACCTTTCATTAGGTACCCATATCGTACAAACGCATTCTAGAGTCACCCCTGGTCCACTTTTATGGCGATATCTCGAAAAGGCGTCCACCTATAAAACTAAGGCCCATCCCTTTTAAAATACTCATTAACAACTTTCATTTGATACCCATATAGTACCAACACATTCTAGAGTTACCACAAGTCCACCTTTATGGCAATATCTCGAAAAGGCGGCCACCTATAGAACTAAGGCCCACTCCTTTTTAAAATACTCATTAACGCCTTTCACTTGTTACCCATATCATACAAACACAGCCTAGAGTCACCCCTGGTCCACCTTTGTGGAGATATCTCGAAAAGGCGTCCACCTATAAAACTAAGGTCCACTCCCTTTTAAAATACTCATTAACAACTTTCATTTGATACCCATATCGTACAAACACATCCTAGAGTCGCCCCTGGTCCACCTTAAAGGCGTCCGCCTATAGAACTAAGGCTCACTCCCTTTTAAATGATCATTAACAACTTTCATTTGATACCCATATCGTACAAACACATTCCAGAATCACCCCTGGTCCACCTTTATGGCGATATCTCGAAAAGGTGGCCACCTGTAGCACTAAGGCCCACTCCCTTTTAAAACACTCTTTAACAACTTTCATTTGATACCCATATCGTACAAACACATCCTAGAGTCACCCCTGGTCCACCTTAAAGGCGTCCACCTATAGAAATAAGGCCCACTCCCTTTTAAATAATCATTAACGCCTTTCATTAGATACCCATATCGTACAAACGCATTCTAGAGTCACCCCCGGTCCACCTTTATGGCAATATCTCGAAAAGGCGTCCACCTATAGAACTAAGGCCCACTCTCTTTTAAAATACTCATTAACACCTGTTATTTGATACCCATATCGTACAAACACATTCCAGAATCACCCCTGGTCCACCTTTATGGAGATATCTCGAAAAGGCGTCCACCTATAGAACTAAGGCCCACCCCCTTTTAAATAATCATTAACACCTTTCATTTGATACCCATGTCGTACAAACACATCCTAGAGTCAACCCTGGTCCACCTTTATGGAGATATCTCGAAAAGGCGTCCACCTATAGAACTAAGGATCACTCCCTCTTAAAATACTCATTAACACCTTTCATTTGATACCCATATCGTACAATTGCATTTTAGAGTCACCCTTGGTCCACCTTTCTGGTGGACGTCCACCTATGTAACTAAGGCCCACTCCCCTTTAAATAATCATGAACACCTTTCTTTTGATACCCATATCGTACAAACGCATTCTAGAGTCACCTCTGGTCCACCTTTGTGGCGATATCTCGAAAAGGCGTCCACCTATAGAACTAAGACCCATCCCTTTTAAAATACTCATTAACAACTTTCATTTGATACCCATATCGTACAAACACATCCTAGAGTCACCCCTGGCCCACCTTTATGGAGATATCTCGAAAAGGCGTCCACCTATAGAACTAAGGATCACTCCCTTTTAAAATACTCATTAACACCTTTCATTTGATACCCATATCGTACAATTGCATTTTATAGTCACACCTGGTCCACCTTTCTGGTGGACGTCCACCTATGGAACTAAGGCCCACTACCCTTTAAATAATCATGAACACCTTTCTTTTGATACCCATATCGTACAAACGCATTCTAGAGTCACCTCTGGTCCACCTTTGTGGCGATATCTCGAAAAGGCGTCCACCTATAGAACTAAGACCCATCCCTTTTAAAATACTCATTAACAACTTTCATTTGATACCCATATCGTACAAACACATCCTAGAGTCACCCCTGGTCCACCTTTATGGAGATATCTTGAAAAGGCGTCCACCTATAGAACTAAGGATCACTCCCTTTTAAAATACTCATTAACACCTTTCAGTTGATACCCATATTGTACAAACACATTCTAGAGTCACCCCTGGTCCACCTTAAAGGCGTCCACCTATAGAACTAAGGCCCACTCCCTTTTAAATAATCATTAACGCCTTTCATTAGATACCCATATCGTACAGACACATTCTTGAGTCTCCCCTGGTCCACCTTTATGGAGATATCTCGAAAAGGCGTCCACCTATAAAACTAAGACCCATCCCTTTTAAAATACTCATTAGCAACTTTCATTTGATTCCCATATCGTACAAACACATTTTAGAGTCACCCCAAGTGTAACTTTATGGCGATATCTGGAAAAGGCGACCACCTATAGAACTAAGGCCCACTCCCTTTTAAAATACTCATTAACACCTTTCATTTGATACCCATATCGTACAGACACATTCTAGAGTCACCCCTGGTCCATCTTTATGGCGATATCTCGAAAGGGCGTCCACCTATAGAACTAAGGCCCACTCCCTTTTAAATAATTATTAGCACCTTTCATTTGATACCCATGTCGTACAAACACATCCTAGAGTCGCCCCTGGTCCACCTTTATGGCGATATCTCGAAAAGGCGTCCACTTATAGAACTAAGGATCACTCCATTTTAAAATACTCATTAACACCTTCAATTTGATACCCATATCTTACAATTGCATTTTAGAGTCACCCCTGGTCCACCTTTCTGGTGGACGTCCACCTATGGAACTAAGGCCCACTCCCCTTTAAATAATCATGAACGCCTTTCTTTTGATACCCATATCGTACAGACACTGATACACCTGATCACTGAAACTGAAAACAAGTGATCGTGGGGCGCTCACTTTTAAATTTAATTAATAAGAATTTCTAAATTGTTATATCTCTAAAATAAACTGCTTGGTGTGCAAAGAAAAAATCGAACGTAATAGTTCAAATAAAATTGATTGTTCAGATTGCATGAATTTCTTTCATTGCAAGTGTGTCAATATAAAAGCCGCGGATATCGAATTCTTCAAGGTAAACAACAAAAAATATCGCTGTGACAAATGCACTGCTATGCGTAGGAAAACACTGCAGGCAACAACAACGCCGGCTCATTATGCTAATGCTACGAGTGCATCAAATGGAAAAAAACAATATAGTGCATTTGAGTGCGCGCGAACCTGTGCGAACAAGGAACAGCAAAATAAGCAAAAACTGGGTGAGCAGCACAAAGCAACAAACATTTCGGAGCAGATAATAAATCTGAATTTGCCTGAAAAAGAAAACACGGTATGCGATAGCGAATTTGAGGGAAAAGTTACTCTGCAGCTTTTATACGAAGAGATACTAAGCCTCAAACAAGTAAATATTGAATGTTTAAATACAATACAACAGTTGAGAGATGAAAATGCGGAGTTGAAACAAAGAGTGAATAAGCTTGAAAGTAGGTTGAATTGGAAAGAACAAAGCCAATTAGAGAGCTCGATCGAAGTTGTGGGTGTTCCGAATGTCAGCATAGAGAACGCAAAAGAATGTGTTGAGAAAATTTTCAGAGATGCTTTAAATGTGCAGGTGTCTGAAAATAAAATTGAAAATATCAGCGTTAAGCACATCAATGCGCGACAATCCCAACCCTCCAATAATAACGTCAGTAGTATTGTTTGCATAAAGCTCAGATCAGTGGAAGTAAAGAAAAAAATTATGATGGCCAAACGGAATGCAGGGAAGAGGCTTAATACGTCGCTATTTTCTGATACTAGCAACAGGAGAATTTATATAAATAATAGCTTTACTAATTATTATAGAGCTTAGCTGCTAGTAAAGTAAAAAGGGAAAAAAAGTATAAATATTTATGGTTCAACAATTCGAAGCTTTTAATGAAAAAAAATGAAAATGAAAGAGCTGTTATTGTAAAAACTTTCGATGATCTTCTTGAATTTAGCTAAACTAAATTTATTATTACGTTTATTAAGTTTACAACTAATTAAATTATGAACACAAAATCAGTTTTTATAAATAACAGCCCTATAATAAATGTTGTTAATGACCCTTATTTATTAGCAACAAAGGACAACCAATTAACTGTTTTACATCAGAATGTGAGAATTCTAAGGCGGAATTTTGACTCCTTAGTTTGTAATCTTGAATCCATTAGTAACCTTCCTGATATTTTATTTGTTTCTGAAATTTGGATCTTTTCTTACGAAGTAACGGATTACATCATTCCTAATTATAAATTTTTTGCTAATACCAATGACTCGTACTCCGCTGGCGGTGTTGGAGTTTTTATAGGTGATTATTACGAATGTGAGGTTACATGCCTTAGTTTGACAAGCGCTGATATTATAAAAGTTTCTTTGAAGATATGCAATGTACCTTATACTTTTGTGTGTCTGTATAGATTTCATTTTGGGAGACTTTTATTTTGACCTATTAACAACTAACGTTTTATTAGATAGCTATCTTGCGCTTCTAGCAGACCATGGTTTAGTTTCTTTCATTCAAGAGCCAACACGTCCAGACTCAGGGACCTGTATTGATCATCTATATGTTAGAGGGAATAATATGGATGATAATATGTATATTGGAATAAACCTTGATCTTGGAATTTCCGATCATTGCATGACTGGTGTTCAGCTAAGGAATCTTAATGTAAATAGGCGAGTTAACAATACTATATTATCAGCCACAAGAAAAATAAATTTCAATGTCCTAAGTGAATCTCTTCGCCATGAAAATTGGGGAGCTGTTTTTGCTGAAAGCAACGTAAGCCGGGCTTACAATTTGTTCACAAAAACACTCACTGACTATATAAACTATGCAAGTATTTCATTTTTTCCTAACCGTAACACTTTACCTCTCAAACCTTGGATAAGTCATACCTTAGTGAAAAAGATTAATTTGAAGAATATGTTAAGGAACAAAAGCAATAAACATCCGATGAACACCAAGCTCAGGAAACGGGTACGTCGCTTGACATATAGATTAAATAAAGATATACGCAAAAGTCGCGATGAATATTTAACGTATAATAATTGCAGCAAATGGCAACTCAAAAAAGGAATGGGATGCTGTGAATAAAATTATAAACCCTAGCTCTAAGAGAAAGCCTGACTCTATTGTGTTAAGTGTGGATGGTGTTGATGTCTCTGACTCTCTCGAAATTTCAAATGTATTTAATAACTTTTTTGTGAATGTAGGTACCGTCTCTGAAACGTTAAGCAATACAAATCATTTCATTTGCCAAGCAGATCCAATGTACGCAGAGTTCATACCTCCTAGTAGCAGCTTTTTCTTTGATCCCATATCAGGTTCAGAAATTCTTAATATTATCAAGAATTTAAACAATTCCGGTTCAAGTGGTATTGACAACATTTCGAATCGCGTGCTAAAGAACATAGCTCTTTATATTGTCGATACTTTAAAATATTTATTTAGCTTAATTATATCTTCGGGAGTTTTTCCAGAAGACTTAAAATGCGCCACCGTGATACCGCTTTTCAAAAAGGGTAACAAAAAAGACAAAAATAACTACAGGCCCATATCACTACTGTCGTCAGTATCAAAAGTTTTTGAAAAAGCAGTGAAAAGTAGGATTTTATTTTATTTAAGTAAAATAAATTTTTTTAGCCCAATGCAATTTGGATTTAGGTCTGGACTGTCAACTAAAGACGCTCTTCTTGACTTTTGTTCTTCTATTTACAAAGCAATTGACGAAAGGAAAAGCTGTGCTAGTCTTTTTGTAGATATAACAAAAGCGTTTGATATGGTAGATCACAGTATTTTAATGAATAAGCTCAGTTCGGCTGGTTTTCGTGGTAACTTTCTTAGTTGGCTTGAGTCATACTTAACGAGCAGAGTTCAGAGAGTTAAAGTTAATAATATTCTAAGCGAACCCAGATCTATAAACTTAGGTGTGCCACAGGGTTCGGTTCTTGGGCCAATTTTGTTTTTAATTTACATAAATTAGGTATTCTCATTGCCTTTAATTGGTAAAGTTACAGCCTTTGCTGATGACCTAGCCATCGCATATGGTTCAGAAAATTCTTTTTATCTTAATGCTGATATTAACCACGATGTCTTTTTGTTAAGAACTTGGTTCGCAACCCACAAACTCGTGGTAAGCAGTAAAACAAAGTTAATATATTTTAACTTAAGTGGAAGGGAACCAGCAAGCAACGATATTATCTTTCATGCTTCCAATTGCAAGAGACACAAATTGTGCGCTAATAATTGTTCTCAACATAGCACTACACTCAGTTTAAACGAGGCAATAAACTGTGTCAGTAAATGCTTTAAGATCGAAATTGTCTCAAATTTCAAATATTTAGGAGTTATAATTGACCAAAATTTAAGTTGGTCATCGTATATATCTGCTATGAAGGTTTATATGCTGCCAGCCGTACGCTCTTTTTATAATTTAAAAAGATTGTGCTCAAATAGGGTTTTGGCTATGGTTTATTATGGACTATTTCACTCAAAATTACAATATGATGTTAGTTGTTGGGGTGGTGCCTATGCTTGTAAAATTCATTCGCTTTTAATTCTACAAAAATGTCTTATCAGAAGAATGTGCAACGTTGGTCGTCTAACGCATTCTATAGATCTTTTCAAAACACTGAATATTCTTCCCATGAGACATTTATACTATTATAAAGTTCTAAAAATTTTTTTTATAAGGAGCGGGTATGCACATAGTCCAATATACAATATTCACAATCTAAGAAGGGCATTGCTACCTCTAGTAAGAGTTCCTAGATTTCGCACCACACTTTTTCGTAACTTCTACACCGTTGTCTCGTGTAAACTATACAATAAACTACCTGCTGGGATACAGCTTATTAGAAACTTACCAGCGTTTCTGAGGGAAGTGAAGAAATGGCTTCTTGGTTTCAATCATGAGGAGATAGAAATTCTGCTGCGTCCTATTTCATAATTCTTTATTGTTTATTAAGATCTGATGTACTTTTATAGTAGAAAAAAAAATATAACTTAATATCTTTAATTATTGTTTGAATTTATAATAGTTGTATCATTGAATCTCTCTACTCATGCTTATCTTATATATTGTACCTTTTTATTGTAATGCGCCCCACAAGCATTTTAAAAAAGCGAATACCGAATGGAAGAAATGGCATTTCCACTACTCATAATATGAGTATTTAATGTCATTATCTATTTTCTTATTTAATTATTAACTTATATTGTAATACTGTATAATTATAAATGTTTATAAGAAAATAAAGAAAGCAAACAAACAAAAAAAAAAAACAAACACATTCTAGAGTCACCCCTGGTCCACCTTTATGGTGATATCTGGAAAAGGCTTCCACCTATAGAACTAAGGCCCACTCCCTTTTAGATAATTATTAACACCTTTCATTAGATACCCATATCGTACAAACGCACTGTTACCTGACTCAACTCCAAATCAGGCCGTGTTGAACTCATTGTGAAAATTCGGGTACGCTTGCCTACCGCATGAGCCAGCTCGTCGGTGTTTGGTAGGGTCTGTTTTATTCACGGTCCATACACGTACAATCAGAACATTTAATCGTACACTGCTCCACGGGACGCCGACTGATCCGTCCCGCATCCTTGCTTCCTCACTGTGAATAGCAACTGATCATCGCCTCCTTGGTTTGTCTCAATTGCGAGAGACCGGCCATTCCATCCCTCCACACCTTTGCTAATCATGGCCTGTAAGATTAGCCCCTGTAATAACCCTTGCCCCAATCCATTTACTGAAAGCCCCGAAAATCACTCATCACACACCCTGTTTCTTCTTAACAATTCATTTTATTAACTTAAGCCTATTTTACACTATTATTTATGCGCTCATGAACATACATTTCAATGTGAGACAGGTTATTTTCTCATCCCGGTAGTTATCAGGCGCATGAGTAGGGAAAGCAGCGGAGTATTCCCAATCTGGGGTTATAGCCTCTGAAGCAATCTGAACCTGGAACCTAAGACGTCTTGGTTTGGGGCTCATAAATGAGCGGGCCGTTTGAGCCCTTGTGACAACAAAATTTTCTACTCACTCCCTCTCCCTCGCATTACACCACAGATTATACCGACCTCAAAATAATTTGCCTCCTCTATATAAACTTCAATACTTCTAATCTATATTCGTATAAAGATTCCAACGCATTAACATTGATGAAAAGGATCACTAACTTATGCTAGCTAGGTATATATCTAATACATCGCCTTCATTGGTACTTGACTCTATTATTCTATCTATTTCATTTAAATTTCAGCAAAGTGTGTGGATCATCTGTATTGTTCATTGCCCCAGTGGCTGAATAATTATCAAATATGTATTTTATCTGGAGATATATGTGCAGCAACTACGGAACCCGCAGACGTCATCGATGAATATTTCGCTTAGGGTGTATTGGGGATTCTAATCCCTTCCTGACCAAAGCAGGCCTCTATTCGCGCTTACGCTCTTCAAGTGTATATGATATTCCTTACCCACTGATGAGTTTTCATTGTGTTCAGACGAGGAGTAGGGATGTTTTATATTTCGTTGGCAAAACGCGAATATGGCACTTTACTGTGTCCAATAAAACTTTTGTATAAAATTTCTTTTTTTTACTCTTGAGTTAAAGTAGATCAAAGTTGTAATAGGTGCTGTCTGGCTGACGTATCCACGAAAAAAAAGGCCGAGCCAACCTCGGAAGGAAACATCAAACTTTTTTCTCATGGCAGTCGTGCTGTCAAACACGTTTTCACAGAGTTCTCACAATATTCACCTTTTGATCGCTAACCAACGCATTCACATGAACTGCGTTACCCGTTAACGCTTACGGGAAACGTCATTATACCTATCGTAACAGAGCGAGCCAAACGATGCGAACTACGTATGCATGGTTGGTTCGAAAAACGAATTATACGTCTATTACATCTACGTCCGTATATCCTTGCCATGGAAAATGCCTACCGGTTTACCTTTCATGTCGCCCAGTTCATATAAACAGTTTCCCACAGGTTTCAGAACAATCGATCTGATGAACTTACTTGACAGTTTCGCATTAAAATTGCGCGCAGCGTCGCTTTGCCTGAAGCTTCTCCTATAAACGATTTGGCCTGTTCTAAACACAATTGGCTTGGCCCTGGTGTTGTAAACCCGTTTGCCCTTTTCGTAGGCAGTTTTCATGGCTTGGATGATCTTATCTCTTAGCACTCTCAGCCGCATGTCTCGAGGTAAGACCTCGACGTCCGAATCTGCAACACTTTCTATTTTACGTAAAATGGAATAAGATTCTGCGTGCTGTACCATAGTCTGCCCAAAGACCGCCCTATACGGCTCCATCTGTATCGCTTCATGAACCGCACTTCGAAGAGCAAATGCCGCCTTAGACAGATGGATGTCCCACGACCTCTGGTCTGACTCCCCGACATAAGATCTTATGATGGCTAAAAGGGATCTATTAATTCGTTCCGAGGCGTTAGCCTGTGGGGAGTAAAGCGCTGTTCTAATGTGTTTAACCCCATAATCTTTCAGGAATGCTGTGAAGTGTTCGGACACAAATTGCCATCCGTTATCCGAATGTATGACCTCAGGCACTCCAAAGATGTGAAATATTTCCTGTTCCAAATATCTAACCACTTCTTTTGAGGTGGCCTTTCTCATTGCTTTTACAAGTAAGAACTTCGAATAGTGATCCAAGACCACAAATATGTACGCATTTCCGTCCCGAGATCTGGGGTACGGCCCACAGAAATCAATATAAAGCCTCTGAAACACTCTCTCTGTCTCAGTTTGTTTCCCCATGAGTGGTCGAGTTATCACATTAGGTGCCTTGCAGCACTTGCACACCTCGCAATTCTTAACGAACTTCTTCACTGCAACCACCATCCCCGGCCAATAATAACTGTTACGCAGACGATAAACTGTTTTTGCCACTCCTGCATGCCCTGCTGAAGCACTACCGTGCATTCTTTGGAGTAGAAGCTCTCTTAATCCCTGTGGTACCCATATCTTCCACACCGCCTCCTCGGCTTCGTCCTCCCGTTGGAACCGCGTTCGTTTATATATTATCCCGTCTTGTATCCTGACATCCGGAAATCTGCCAGCCTCTGCCTCAATCGCCAACTTTAAGCGATTATAATCTTCCGAATTGAATTCTGGGTCTGTCAGGGATAAGTCTGTCCTAACTCCCATGTCTTCCAATTCCTCCATATACATTCGACTGAGTACGTCAGGAACAACATTTCTTGATCCTTTGCGATGCGTTATCTCAAAGTCGAATCCCTGTAATTTCATGCTCCATCGAGCGAGTCTACCCGACAAATCCTTTTGACCCATGAGCCATTTGAGGCTCATATGATCAGTTATTATAGTAAATCGTGTTCCATCTATATAAGGGCGAAATTTTTGAACACTTACGACCGCAGCCAGGCACTCTAGCTCGGTCACTGTATAATTTCTCTGGGCCGAGTTCAGTTTCTGAGATATATATGATATGGGTCGCTCATTTGCTTGTTCATCTAACTGGAATAAAACTCCGCCGATGCCTATGGTAGATGCATCGCATTGCACATAAAAGTGTTTTGTGAAATCGGGATTGACCAATACCGTCGGTGATGCCAAATCATTCTTTAATGAGTTGAAAGCTGTAATGGCTTCCGGGGTCATTTCGAACTGGCCCTTTCCTTTTAGACAATCCGTCAAAGGTGCGGTGATGGTGGCAAAGTTTGGGATGAACCTCCGGTACCATCCGGTCAATCCCATGAACCTTCGCAGCTGTTTAACTGTGCTTGGAACTGGAAATTGTAGCATCGCATCCACCTTTGATGGATCCGTCCTTAACTCCCCTTGACCAATAATGAACCCCAGATAGGGTATCTGCTTCTGACAGAACTTAGATTTCTCCATATTTATCGTCAATCCTGCATTAGAGAGACACTCAGCAATCTCCGACAAATGATGCAAGTGGGTCTCAAAGTCAGGGGAGCACACTAGGAGGTCATCTATATATATAAAAATATTGTCTCTGAGTCTTGAGGGAACCACACGATCCATCAGGCGGCACAACCTCTGACTGGCATTGCACAGCCCGAAGGGCATGACCCTGAATTGGTACAATGGCCGCCCTGGCACCGTGAAGGCAGTTTTTTCTCGGGAAGACTTTTCCAAAGGGATCTGCCAAAAGGCATCCTTTAAGTCCAACCCCGTTATAAAGAATGTATCTTTCAGTCGGCTTAGGATTCCCTCCACGTGCTGTGTAGGGTACGCGTCCTTCTTCGTGCGCTCATTAAGTTTGCGCATGTCCACACATAGCCGATTTTTCCCTGGCTTTTGCACTAAAACTATGGGGGAGCTCCACGCACTATCGCTTTCCTCTATTACCCCTAATTTTAGCATCCTATCAATTTCCTCATATGCGCCTTTTTGCTTGGCTGGGGACATGGGAAAATAGCGTTGCTTGATTGGTATGGTCTCGTCATAAACTTCAATTACGTGTTCCATTAAATGCGTTCTTCCCAATCCGAGCTTCGCCGATGAGGGGAATAAGTTCTTCACATGCTCCAATCGGCGCTTTTGCTCTGCTGATAATTCAACCATGTTCGAACTGTCCAGGCTAATTTCGGAAACTACGGCCGGAGCAAGTTCGAATTTCGCCCAGAAGTCTATGCCTAAATATAAACTCTGTTTTAAGTTTGGCACCAAATACAAGGTAAGTTCTGCTGTTTTCTGTCGCCATTGCACTTTTGCCCTTACTCTCCCGACAATGGCTTGCCCTTTACCGTCAGCCGTCTTCAAAACCTCGTCCATCAATTCTACATCTCGCTTATTAAACATTTTCATTGCGTTGCCCCCTAAACAACTTACCGAAGCGCCACTATCTAATAAGCCCCTTATTGGCATACCGTCTATTGTTACCTCCACGTAGGGTCGGTTATCCTCCTCATTACGAATAATTGTTGCCTCCAAGGCCCGCTTTGTGTCTTTCCTATCCTTGGCCTTTTCCCGTAGTTTTGCAATTTTTATCTTATTCCTCTTCTTACTTTCAAGTCTTTTTCCCTTTTCCCTCGCCCCAAATATTCTGTTTCTAATCTCCTGATATCGTGACTTTCTTTCATCGTAAGACTTGAACCACCCTTGCGTTACTGGCAGCTCCCGACATCTCGTGTTTTGTAGCAAGGTCACAGGCTTCAATTGGTTTCCGGGATCGTCCGATCCTGACGGCATTTCCCGGTTTTGCCGCCATTCTTCTGGTTTTCCGACCTGCATCTATCACACAGTGCACAATTTGAGCTCATCCGGTTACATTTGTAGCAAGACAGCTCGTGAAAGTGCGAATCACATGGCTTTTTCTTCAGAATGTCCTCTCTTTTCGCGGACGTCCCCCCTTTTTGCTCCCGCTCTGTCCGATTTGGCTCGTTCCTACGGAACTTTTCCCTGCTCTGTCCCTCCAGCGCTTCTACGACAATTTCTTCCTTGGCATTTCCGCTATGTTCCTGTTGTATTTGTTCTATCTCCTCGACCTGTTTTTTTCTCGGGAATTTGGGGTCTTGCTCCTTCAAATGCTTCTCTGCCCTTCTGCATTCCTGTTTTAGCTGCTCTAAGGTCTCTATATGGCATCCAAAGATGAGGTTTTTTATCCTTGGTTTTAAATTTCGCCTCATCAGGCTCAGAAGGCTGGACTCCGGCATCTTCGCTTTCATGGTAAATGCCATGCCCTTTATGCATGCGTAGAATTCATCGAAGGTCTCGTTAGACTCCTGTTTTCGCTCATTCATAGCCATTCGGATTTCTTCATCACAATCGGCTTTCCTGTATTGGTCCAGCAGTGCTTTGCGCAGCTCCTCAAAGCCTCCGTTTTTGTCATCAGCATGCTCTTCCATATAAAGCCAAAACCATTCTTGGGCAGCCCCCTCCAAGAGTAAGTGAAAATTGGCATATAGGTCTTCGGCGGAAATATTATGTCGTTTCTGTAACGTTTCGACCCGGAAAAAAAAACCGCTCAACCGGTATTGATTTCGCATTTCCATCATATCTTAAGCCCCAGTCTTTGATAACCTTGAACTTTAATTTGTTGGACCTGCCATGATCACCCTCTGGTGATGAGGGCAAGAAGAGTTTTCGACCGATAGGTGGCCTTTGGCCACCATTTGAGATCTGCTCACGTTCCACCTCTGGCGGTTCTCGTCCGTTCTCAGAAGTGTGCGAGATGGTATTGGACCCATTTGTGCCTTGCTTAAGTTCTTGACGTTCCTCCACCCGGGAAACTCGATTCCCCAGGTTTCGTACATCTCTTCGAATTTCGGCCATTGCTTCGTGAACCGCCTTCGAGGTGGCTTGATTCACATCCATCTGATATTGGAATAGCATTGACTCAAATTTTTGTAGTATTTCACCACTTATCTTATCTACCATGGTGGTCTCTGGTGTGGAGACGTCTGCTATTGGTATCTTTCGTTGGTTTGTGGATGCCTGTGGAGGCGTTTCCTCGCCCGTATGTTGTGTGTGTATGCCACTCTCGTCGTTCGCCTCGTGCTCGTGTTGAACACCGACGGGGCTCTCACCCGAGTTTCCAAGGGCTGAGGTGGCCATGTGCACTACTTCGATTTGCTTTTTACCGCTACTACGTAGACCCTTTCGCTTGGAACTTCTTCTTGGCATAATAATCAATTCAATTATTTTAAAACTCTAGTTTCTTATAGACCTCGTTTTAACCTGCTCTTCCCTTTATGGTATAATTTACCACTTTCCTATAAAATTATTTATTTCGTGTTGTTGATGGTGTGTGATGAGCTTCTTTCTTTTGGGGGCCTTCGTTAACGGATTCTTTTCCCCCTTTGTGTCCGATATTCACCCTTCCACGACCAGATGGTACTAAACTTCTCCCTCTGGGTTGGACTGGTCTAACATCATCCCTCCAGAAGGCAGGTGCAGAGCTACCTCAAGCGTTTCCTGTCCAACAATGCTGTAGCCGCCCTTACATCCCCGCCTTCATTACTCCCGTATTCTGTAAACGGTTATCGACCAACGCTTTCATCTAGCTTATGTCGCCAGGTGAGACATGGGTGTGATAACTAAACCCGCCCTATTCAGATAATCAGTTGCACTTGGTGCTGCCGCTAGCGGCAGAAACATCAACTATTTTGGCCTCTTCGGGCTCCACGTTGGGCGCCATTTTCTTTTTGTTAACTGACTCAACTCCAAATCAGGCCGTGTTGAACTCATTGTGAAAATTCGGGTACGCTTGCCTACCGCATGAGCCAGCTCGTCGGTGTTTGGTAGGGTCTGTTTTATTCACGGTCCATACACGTACAATCAGAACATTTAATCGTACCCTGCTCCACGGGACGCCGACTGATCCGTCCCGCATCCTTGCTTCCTCACCGTGAATAGCAACTGATCATCGCCTCCTTGGTTTGTCTCAATCGCGAGAGACCGGCCATTCCATCCCTCCACACCTTTGCTAATCATGGCCTGTAAGATTAGCCCCTGTAATAACCCTTGCCCCAATCCATTTACTGAAAGCTCCGAAAATCACTCATCACACACCCTGTTTCTTCTTAACAATTCATTTTATTAACTCAAGCCTATTTTACACTATTATTTATGCGCTCATGAACATACATTTCAATGTGAGACAGGTTATTTTCTCATCCCGGTAGTTATCAGGCGCATGAGTAGGGAAAGCAGCGGAGTATTCCCAATCTGGGGTTATAGCCTCTGAAGCAATCTGAACCTGGAACCTAAGACGTCTTGGTTTGGGGCTCATAAATGAGCGGGCCGTTTGGGCCCTTGTGACAACAAAATTTTCTACTCACTCCCTCTCCCTCGCATTACACCACAGATTATACCGACCTCAAAATAATTTGCCTCCTCTATATAAACTTCAATACTTCTAATCTATATTCGTATAAAGATTCCAACGCATTAACATTGATGAAAAGGATCACTAACTTATGCTAGCTAGGTATATATCTAATACGTCGCCTTCATTGGTACTTGACTCTATTATTCTATCTATTTCATTTAAATTTCAGCAGAGTGTGTGGATCATCTGTATTGTTCATTTCCCCAGTGGCTGAATAATTATCAAATATGTATTTTATCTGGAGATATATGTGCAGCAACTACGGAACCCGCAGACGTCATCGATGAATATTTCGCTTAGGGTGTATTGGGGATTCTAATCCCTTCCTGACCAAAGCAGGCCTCTATTCGCGCTTACGCTCTTCAAGTGTATATGATATTCCTTACCCACTGATGAGTTTTCATTGTGTTCAGACGAGGAGTAGGGATGTTTTATATTTCGTTGGCAAAACGCGAATATGGCACTTTACTGTGTCCAATAAAACTTTTGTATAAAATTTCTTTTTTTTACTCTTGAGTTAAAGTAGATCAAAGTTGTAATAGGTGCTGTCTGGCTGACGTATCCACGAAAAAAAAAGGCCGAGCCAACCTCGGAAGGAAACATCAAACTTTTTTCTCATGGCAGTCGTGCTGTCAAACACGTTTTCACAGAGTTCTCACAATATTCACCTTTTGATCGCTAACCAACGCATTCACATGAACTGCGTTACCCGTTAACGCTTACGGGAAACGTCATTATACCTATCGTAACAGCACCTTTATGGCGATATCTCGAAAAGGCGTCCACCTATAGAACTAAGGCCCACTCCCTTTTAAATAATTATTAACACCTTTCATTAGATACCCATATCGTACAAACGCATTCTAGAGTCACCCCTGGTCCACCTTTATGGCTATATCTCGAAAAGGCGTCCACCTATAGAACTAAGGCCCAATCCCTTTTAAAATACTCATTAACACCTTTCGCTTGATACCCATATCGTACAAACATATTCTAGAGTCACCCCTGGACCACCTTTATGGCGATATCTCGAAAAGGTGGCCACCTATAGAACTAAGGCCCACTCCCTTTTAAAATACACATTAACACCTTTCATTTGATACCCATATCATACAAACACATTCTATAGTCACCCCTGGTCCGCCTTTATTGCGATATCTCGAAAAGGCGGCCACCTGTAGAACTAAGGCCCACTCCCTTTTAAAACACTCTTTAACAACTTTCATTTGATACCCATATCGTACAAAGACATCCTAGAGTCACCCCTGGTCCACCTTAAAGGCGTCCACCTATAGAACTAAGGCCCACTCCCTTTTAAATAATCATTAACGCCTTTCATTAGATACGCATATTGTACAAACGCATTCTAGAGTCACCCCCGGTCCAACTTTATGGCCATATCTCGAAAAGGCGTCCACCTATAGAACTAAGGCCCACTCCCTTTTGAAATACTCATTTACAACTTTCATTTGATACCCATAACGTACAAACACATTCCAGAATAACCCCTGGTCCACCTTTATGGCAATATCTCGAAAAGGCGTCCACCTATAGAACTAAGGCCCACTCTCTTTTAAAATACTCATTAACACCTTTCATTTGATACCCATATCGTACAAACACATTCTAGATTCAGCCCTGGTCCACCTTTATGGCGATATCTCGAAAAGGCGGCCACCTATAGAACTAAGGCGCACTCCGTTTTAAATACTCATTAACACCTTTCATTTGATACCCATATCGTACAAACACATTCTAGAGTCAGCCCTGGTCCACCTTTATGGCGATATCTCGAAAAGGCGGCCACCTATAGAACTAAGGCCCACTCCCTTTTAGAATACACATTAACACCTTTCATTTGATACCCATATCATACAAACACATTCTGTAGTCACCCGTGGTCCACCTTTATTGCGATATCTCGAAAAGGCGGCCACCTGTAGCACTAAGGCCCACTCCCTTTTAAAACACTCTTTAACAACTTTCATTTGATACCCATATCGTACAAACACATCCTAGAGTCACCCCTGGTCCACCTTAAAGGCGTCCACCTATAGAACTAAGGCCCACTCCCTTTTAAATAATCATTAACACCTTTTATTAGATACCCATATCGTACAAACGCATTCTAGAGTCACCCCCGGTCCACCTTTATGGCCATATCTCGAAAAGGCGTCCACCTATAGAACTAAGGCCCAATCCTTTTTAAAATACTTATTTACAACTTTCATTTGATACCCATATCGTACAAACACATCCTAGAGTCACCCCTGGTCCACCTTAAAGGCGTCCACTTATAGAAATAAGGCCCACTCCCTTTTAAATAATCATTAACGCCTTTCATTAGATACCCATATCGTACAAACGCATTCTAGAGTCACCCCCGGTCCACCTTTATGGCGATATCTCGAAAAGGCGTCCACCTATAGAACTAAGGCCCACTCCCTTATAAAAGACTCAATAACACCTGTTATTTGATACCCATATCATACAAACACATTCTAGAGTCACCCTGGTCCACCTTTATGGCCATATCTCGAAAAGGCGTCCACCTATAGAACTTAGATCCACTCCTTTTTAAATAATCATTAACGCCTTTAATTTGGTACCCATATCGTACAAACGCATTCTAAAGTCACCCCTGGTCCACCTTAAAGGCGTCCACCTATAGAACTAAGGCCCATTCCCTTTTAAATAATCATTAACGCCTTTCATTAGATACCCATATCGTACAAACGCATTCTAGAGTCACCCCCGGTCCACCTTTATGGCGATATCTCGAAAAGGCGTCCACCTATAGAACTAAGGTCCACTCCCTTATAAAAGACTCATTAACACCTGTTATTTGATAGCCATATCATACAAACACATTCTAGTCACCCCCGGTCCACCTTTATGGCGATATCTCGAAAAGGCGTCTACCTATAGAACTAAGGGCCACTCCCTTATAAAAGATTCATTAACACTTGTTATTTGATACCCATGTTGTACAAACACATCATAGGGTCACCCCTGGTCCACCTTTATGGCGATATCTCGAAAAGGCGTCCACCTATAGAACTAAGGCGCACTCCGTTTTAAAGTACTCATTAACAACTTTCATTTGATACCCATATCGTACAATTGCATTTTAGACTCACCCCTGGTCCACCTTTCTGGTGGACGTCCACCTATGTAACTAAGGCCCACTCCCCTTTTAATAATCATGAACACCTTTCTTCTGATACCCATATCGTACAAACGCATTCTAGAGTCACCTCTGGTCCACCTTTGTGGCGATATCTCTAAAAGGCGTCCACCTATAGAACTAAGACCCATCCCTTTTAAAATGCTCATTAACAACTTTCATTTGATAGCCATATCGTACAAACACATCCTAGAGTCACCCCTGGTCCACCTTAAAGGCGTCCACCTATAGAACTAAGGCCCACTCCCTTTTAAATAATCATTAACGCCTTTCATTAGATACCCATATCGTACAAACGCATTCTAGAGTCACCCCCGGTCCACCTTTATGGCCATATCTCGAAAAGGCGTCCACCTATAGAACTAAGGCCCATCGCTTTTAAAATACTCATTAACAACTTTCATTTGATACCCATATCGTACAAATACATTCTAGAGTCACCCCAAGTCCACCTTTATGGCGATATCTCGAAAAGGCGTCCACCTATAGAACTTTTTTGTGAATGTAGGTACCGTCTCTGAAACGTTAAGCAATACAAATCATTTCATTTGCCAAGCAGATCCAATGTACGCAGAGTTCATACCTCCTAGTAGCAGCTTTTTCTTTGATCCCATATCAGGTTCAGAAATTCTTAATATTATCAAGAATTTAAACAATTCCGGTTCAAGTGGTATTGACAACATTTCGAATCGTGTGCTAAAGAACATAGCTCTTTATATTGTCGATATTTTAAAATATTTATTTAGCTTAAGTATATCTTCGGGAGTTTTTCCAGAAGACTTAAAATGCGCCACCGTGATACCGCTTTTCAAAAAGGGTAACAAAAAAGACAAAAATAACTACAGGCCCATATCACTACTGTCGTCAGTATCAAAAGTTTTTGAAAAAGCAGTGAAAAGTAGGATTTTATTTTATTTAAGTAAAATAAATTTTTTTAGCCCAATGCAATTTGGATTTAGGTCTGGACTGTCAACTAAAGACGCTCTTCTTGACTTTTGTTCTTCTATTTACAAAGCAATTGACGAAAGGAAAAGCTGTGCTAGTCTTTTTGTAGATATAACAAAAGCGTTTGATATGGTAGATCACAGTATTTTAATAAATAAGCTCGGTTCGGCTGGTTTTCGTGGTAACTTTCTTAGTTGGCTTGAGTCATACTTAACGAGCAGAGTTCAGAGAGTTAAAGTTAATAATATTCTAAGCGAACCCAGATCTATAAACTTAGGTGTGCCACAGGGTTCGGTTCTTGGGCCAATTTTGTTTTTAATTTACATAAATTAGGTATTCTCATTGCCTTTAATTGGTAAAGTTACAGCCTTTGCTGATGACCTAGCCATCGCATATGGTTCAGAAAATTCTTTTTATCTTAATGCTGATATTAACCACGATGTCTTTTTGTTAAGAACTTGGTTCGCAACCCACAAACTCGTGGTAAGCAGTAAAACAAAGTTAATATATTTTAACTTAAGTGGAAGGGAACCAGCAAGCAACGATATTATCTTTCATGCTTCCAATTGCAAGAGACACAAATTGTGCGCTAATAATTGTTCTCAACATAGCACTACACTCAGTTTAAACGAGGCAATAAACTGTGTCAGTAAATGCTTTAAGATCGAAATTGTCTCAAATTTCAAATATTTAGGAGTTATAATTGACCAAAATTTAAGTTGGTCATCGCATATATCTGCTATGAAGGTTTATATGCTGCCAGCCGTACGCTCTTTTATAATTTAAAAAGATTGTGCTCAAATAGAGTTTTGGCTATGGTTTATTATGGACTATTTCACTCAAAATTACAATATGGTGTTAGTTGTTGGGGTGGTGCCTATGCTTGTAAAATTCATTCGCTTTTAATTCTACAAAAATGTCTTATCAGAAGAATGTGCAACGTTGGTCGTCTAACGCATTCTATAGATCTTTTCAAAACACTGAATATTCTTCCCATGAGACATTTATACTATTATAAAGTTCTAAAAATTTTTTTTATAAGGAGCGGGTATGCACATAGTCCAATATACAACATTCAGAATCTAAGAAGGGCATTGCTACCTCTAGTAAGAGTTCCTAGATTTCGCACCACACTTTTTCGTAACTTCTACACCGTTGTCTCGTGTAAATTATACAATAAACTACCTGCTGGGATACAGCTTATTAGAAACTTACCAGCGTTTCTGAGGGAAGTGAAGAAATGGCTTCTTGGTTTCAATCATGAGGAGATAGAAATTCTGCTGCGTCCTATTTCATAATTCTTTATTGTTTATTAAGATCTGATGTACTTTTATAGTAGAAAAAAAAATATAACTTAATATCTTTAATTATTGTTTGAATTTATAATAGTTGTATCATTGAATCTCTCTACTCATGCTTATCTTATATATTGTACCTTTTTATTGTAATGCGCCCCACAAGCATTTTAAAAAAGCGAATACCGAATGGAAGAAATGGCATTTCCACTACTCATAATATGAGTATTTAATGTCATTATCTATTTTCTTATTTAATTATTAACTTATATTGTAATACTGTATAATTATAAATGTTTATAAGAAAATAAAGAAAGCAAACAAACAAAAAAAAAAAAACAAACACATTCTAGAGTCACCCCTGGTCCACCTTTATGGCGATATCTGGAAAAGGCGTCCACCTATAGAACTAAGGCCCACTCCCTTTTAGATAATTATTAACACCTTTCATTAGATACCCATATCGTACAAACGCACCTTTATGGCGATATCTCGAAAAGGCGTCCACCTATAGAACTAAGGCCCACTCCCTTTTAAATAATTATTAACACCTTTCATTAGATACCCATATCGTACAAACGCATTCTAGAGTCACCCCTGGTCCACCTTTATGGCTATATCTCGAAAAGGCGTCCACCTATAGAACTAAGGCCCAATCCCTTTTAAAATACTCATTAACACCTTTCGCTTGATACCCATATCGTACAAACATATTCTAGAGTCACCCCTGGACCACCTTTATGGCGATATCTCGAAAAGGTGGTCACCTATAGAACTAAGGCCCACTCCCTTTTAAAATACACATTAACACCTTTCATTTGATACCCATATCATACAAACACATTCTATAGTCACCCCTGGTCCGCCTTTATTGCGATATCTCGAAAAGGCGGCCACCTGTAGAACTAAGGCCCACTCCCTTTTAAAACACTCTTTAACAACTTTCATTTGTACCCATATCGTACAAAGACATCCTAGAGTCACCCCTGGTCCACCTTAAAGGCGTCCACCTATAGAACTAAGGCCCACTCCCTTTTAAATAATCATTAACGCCTTCCATTAGATACCCATATTGTACAAACGCATTCTAGAGTCACCCCCGGTCCAACTTTATGGCCATATCTCGAAAAGGCGTCCACCTATAGAACTAAGGCCACTCCCTTTTGAAATACTCATTTACAACTTTCATTTGATACCCATAACGTACAAACACATTCCAGAATAACCCCTGGTCCACCTTTATGGCAATATCTTGAAAAGGCGTCCACCTATAGAACTAAGGCCCACTCTCTTTTAAAATACTCATTAACACCTTTCATTTGATACCCATATCGTACAAACACATTATAGAGTCAGCCCTGGTCCACCTTTATGGCGATATCTCGAAAAGGCGGCCACCTATAGAACTAAGGCGCACTCCGTTTTAAAATACTCATTAATACCTTTCATTTGATACCCATATCGTACAAACACATTCTAGAGTCAGCCCTGGTCCACCTTTATGGCGATATCTCGAAAAGGCGGCCACCTATAGAACTAAGGCCCACTCCCTTTTAGAATACACATTAACACCTTTCATTTGATACCCATATCATACAAACACATTCTATAGTCACCCGTGGTCCACCTTTATTGCGATATCTCGAAAAGGCGGCCACCTGTAGCACTAAGGCCCACTCCCTTTTAAAACACTCTTTAACAACTTTCATTTGATACCCATATCGTACAAACACATCCTAGAGTCACCCCTGGTCCACCTTAAAGGCGTCCACCTATAGAACTAAGGCCCACTCCCTTTTAAATAATCATTAACACCTTTTATGAGATACCCATATCATACAAGCGCATTCTAGAGTCACCCCCGGTCAACCTTTATGGCCATATCTCGAAAAGGCGGCCACCTATAGAACTAAGGCCCACTCCTTTTTAAAATACTCATTTACAACTTTCATTTGATACCCATATCGTACAAACACATCCTAGAGTCACCCCTGGTCCACCTTAAAGGCGTCCACCTATAGAAATAAGGCCCACTTCCTTTTAAATAATCATTAACGCCTTTCATTAGATACCCATATCGTACAAACGCATTCTAGAGTCACCCCCGGTCCACCTTTATGGCGATATCTCGAAAAGGCGTCCACCTATAGAACTAAGGCCCACTCCCTTATAAAAGACTCATTAACACCTGTTATTTGATACCCATATCATACAAACACATTCTAGAGTCACCCTGGTCCACCTTTATGGCGATATCTCGAAAAGGCGTCCACCTATAGAACTTAGATCCACTCCTTTTTAAATAATCATTAACACCTTTAATTTGGTACCCATATCGTACAAACGCATTCTAAAGTCACCCCTGGTCCACCTTAAAGGCGTCCACCTATAGAACTAAGGCCCACTCCCTTTTAAATAATCATTAACGCCTTTCATTAGATACCCATATCGTACAAACGCATTCTAGAGTCACACCCGGTCCACCTTTATGGCGATATCTCGAAAAGGCGTCCACCTATAGAACTAAGGCCCACTCCCTTATAAAAAACTCATTAACACCTTTTATTTGATAGCCATATCATACAAACACATTCTAGTCACCCCCGGTCCACCTTTATTGCGATATCCCGAAAAGGCGTCCACCTATAGAACTAAGGGCCACTCCCTTATAAAAGACTCATTAACACTTGTTATTTGATACCCATGTTGTACAAACACATCATAGGGTCACCCCTGGTCCACCTTTATGGCGATATCTCGAAAAGGCGTCCACCTATAGAACTAAGGCGCACTCCGTTTTAAAGTACTCATTAACAACTTTCATTTGATACCCATATCGTACAATTGCATTTTAGACTCACCCCTGGTCCACCTTTCTGGTGGACGTCCACCTATGTAACTAAGGCCCACTCCCCTTTTAATAATCATGAACACCTTTCTTCTGATACCCATATCGTACAAACGCATTCTAGAGTCACCTCTGGTCCACCTTTGTGGCGATATCTCTAAAAGGCGTCCACCTATAGAACTAAGACCCATCCCTTTTAAAATACTCATTAACAACTTTCATTTGATACCCATATCGTACAAACACATCCTAGAGTCACCCCTGGTCCACCTTAAAGGCGTCCACCTATAGAACTAAGGCCCACTCCCTTTTAAATAATCATTAACGCCTTTCATTAGATACCCATATCGTACAAACGCATTCTAGAGTCACCCCCGGTCCACCTTTATGGCCATATCTCGAAAAGGCGTCCACCTATAGAACTAAGGCCCATCCCTTTTAAAATACTCATTAACAACTTTCATTTGATACCCATATCGTACAAATACATTCTAGAGTCACCCCAAGTCCACCTTTATGGCGATATCTCGAAAAGGCGTCCACCTATAGAACTAAGGCCCACTCCTTTTTAAAATACTCATTAACACCTTTCATTTGATACCCATATCGTACAGACACATTCTTGAGTCTCCCCTGGTCCACCTTTATGGCGATATCTCTAAAAGGCGTACACCCATAGAACTAAGACCCATCGCTTTTAAAATACTCATTAACAACTTTCATTTGATACCCATATCGTACAAACACATTCTAGAGTCACCCCAAGTGCACCTTTATGGCGATATCTCGAAAAGGCGTCCACCTATAGAACTAAGGATCACTCCCTTTTAAAATACTCATTAACACCTTTCATTTGATACCCATATCGTACAATTGCATTTTAGAGTCACCCCTGGTCCACCTTTCTGGTGGACGTCCACCTATGGAACTAGGGCCCACTCCCCTTTAAATAATCAGGAACACCTTTCTTTTGATACCCATATCGTACAAACGCATTCTAGAGTCACCTCTGGTCCACCTTTGTGGCCATATCTCGAAAAGGCGTCCACCTATAGAACTAAGACCCATCCCTTTTACAATACTCATTAACAACTTTCATTTGATACCCATATCGTACAAACACATCCTAGAGTCACCCCTGGTCCACCTTTATGGAGATATCTCGAAAAGGCGTCCACCTATAGAACTAAGGATCACTCCCTTTTAAAATACTCATTAACACCTTTCATTTGATACCCATATCGTACAATTGCATTTTAGAGTCACCCCTGGTCCACCTTTCTGGTTGACGTCCACCTATGGAACTAAGGTCCACTCCCCTTTAAATAATCATGAACACCTTTCTTTTGATACCCATATCGTAAAAACGCATTCTAGAGTCAACTCTGGTCCACCTTTGTTGCGATATCTCTAAAAGGCGTCCACCTATAGAACTAAGACCCATCCCTTTTAAAATACTCATAAGCAAATTTGATTTGATACCCATATCGTACAAACACATCCTAGAGTCACCCCTGGTCCACCTTTATGGAGATATTTCGAAAAGGCGTCCACCTATAGAACTAAGGATCACTCCCTTTTAAAATACTCATTAACACCTTTCATTTGATACCCATATTGTACCAACACATTCTAGAGTCACCCCTGGTCCACCTTAAAGGCGTCCACCTATATAACTAAGGCCCACTTCCTTTTAAATAATCATTAACGCCTTTCGTTAGATACCCATATCGTACAGACACATTCTTGAGTCTCCCCTGGTCCACCTTTATGGAGATATTTCGAAAAGGCGTCCACCTATAGAACTAAGACCCATCCCTTTTAAAATACTCATTAACAACTTTCATTTGATACCCATATCGTACAAACACATTCTAGAGTCACCCCAAGTGCACCTTTATGGCGATATCTCGAAAAGGCGTCCACCTATAGAACTAAGGCCCACTCCCTTTTAAAATACTCATTAACACCTATCTTTGATACCCATATCGTACAGACACATTCTAGAGTCACCCCTGGTCCACCTTTATGGCGATATCTCGAAAAGGCGTCCACCTATAGAACTAAGGCCCACTCCCTTTTAAATAATTATTAGCACCTTTCATTAGATACCCATATTCTACAAACGCATTCTAGAGTCACCCCTGGTCCACTTTTATGGCGATATCTCGAAAAGGCGTCCACCTATAGAACTAAGGCCCAACCCGTTTAAAATACTCATTAACAACTTTCATTTGATACCCATATAGTACCAACCATTCTAGAGTCACCCCAAGTCCACCTTTATGGCAATATCTCGAAAAGGCGGCCACCTATAGAACTAAGGCCCACTCCTTTTTAAAATACTCATTAACGCCTTTCATTTGATACCCATATCATAAAACACATTCTATAGTCACCCCTGGTCCACCTTTATTGCGATATCTCGAAAAGGCGGCCACCTGTAGAACTAAGGTCCACTCCCTTTTAAAATACTCATTAACAACTTTCATTTGATACCCATATCGTACAAACACATCCTAGAGTCGCCCCTGGTCCACCTTAAAGGCGTCCGCCTATAGAACTAAGGCCCACTCCCTTTTAAATAATCATTAACAACTTTCATTTGATACCCATATCGTACAAACACATTCCAGAATCACCCCTGGTCCACCTTTATGGAGATATCTCGAAAAGGCGTCCACCTATAGAACTAAGGATCACTCCATTTTAAAATACTTATTAACACCTTTCATTTGATACCCATATCGTACAATTGCATTTTAGAGTCACCCCTGGTCCACCTTTCTGGTGGATGTCCACCTATGGAACTAAGGCCCACTCCCCTTTAAATAATCATGAACACCTTTCTTTTGATACCCATATCGTACAAACGCATTCTAGAGTCACCTCTGGTCCACCTTTGTGGCGATATCTCGAAAAGGCGTCCACCTATAGAACTAAGACCCATCCCTTTTAAAATACTCATTAACAACTTTCATTTGATACCCATATCGTACAAACACATCCTAGAGTCACCCCTGGTCCACCTTTATGGAGATATCTCGAAAAGGCGTCCACCTATAGAACTAAGGATCACTCCCTTTTAAAATACTCATTAACACCTTTCATTTAATACCCATATCGTACAAACACATTCTAGAGTCACCCCTGGTCTACCTTAAAGGCGTCCACCTATAGAACTAAGCCAACTCCCTTTTAAATAATCATTAACGCCTTTCATTAGATACCCATATCGTACAGACACATTCTTGAGTCTCCGCTGGTCCACCTTTATGGAGATATCTCGAAAAGGCGTCCACCTATAGAACTAAGACCCATCCCTTTTAAAATACTCATTAACAACTTTCATTTGATACCCATATCGTACAGACACATTCTAGAGTCACCTCAAGTGCACCTTTATGGCGATATCTCGAAAAGGCGTCCACCTATAGAACTAAGGCCCACTCCCTTTTGAAATACTCATTAACACCTTTCATTTGATACCCATATCGTACAGACACATTCTAGAGTCACCTCAAGTGCACCTTTATGGCGATATCTGGAAAAGGCGTCCACCTATAGAACTAAGGCCCACTCCGTTTTAAATAATTATTAACACCTTTCATTAGATACCCATATCGTACAAACGCACCTTTATGGCGATATCTCGAAAAGGCGTCCACCTATAGAACTAAGGCCCACTCCCTTTTAAATAATTATTAACACCTTTCATTAGATACCCATATCGTACAAACGCATTCTAGAGTCACCCCTGGTCCACCTTTATGGCGATATCTCGAAAAGGCGTCCACCTATAGAACTAAGGCCCAATCCCTTTTAAAATACTCATTAACACCTTTCGCTTGATACCCATATCGTACAAACATATTCTAGAGTCACCCCTGGACCACCTTTGTGGCGATATCTCGAAAAGGTGGCCACCTATAGAACTAAGGCCCAATCCCTTTTAAAATACACATTAACACCTTTCATTTCATACCCATATAATACAAACACATTCTATAGTCACCCCTGGTCCGCCATTATTGCGATATCTCGTAAAGGCGGCCACCTGTAGAACTAAGGCCCATTCCCTTTTAAAACACTCTTTAACAACTTTCATTTGATACCCATATCGTACAAAGACATCCTAGAGTCACCCCTGGTCCACCCTAAAGGCGTCCACCTATAGAACTAAGGCCCACTCTCTTTTAAAATACTCATTAACACCTTTCATTTGATACCCATATCGTACAAAAACATTCTAGAGTCAGCCCTGGTCCACCTTTATGGCGATATCTCGAAAAGGCGGCCACCTTTAGAACTAAGGCGCACTCCGTTTTAAAATACTCATTAATACCTTTCATTTGATACCCATATCGTACAAACACATTCTAGAGTCAGCCCTGATCCACCTTTATGGCGATATCTCGAAAAGGCGGCCACCTATAGAACTAAGGCCACTCCCTTTTAGAATACACATTAACACCTTTCATTTGATACCCATATCATACAAACATATTCTATAGTCACCCCTGGTCCACCTTTATTGCGATATCTCGAAAAGGCCGCCACCTGTAGAATTAAGGCCCACTCCCTTTTAAAACACTCTTTAACAACTTTCATTTGATACCCATATCGTACAAACACATCCTAGAGTCACCCCTGGTCCACCTTAAAGGCGTCCACCTATAGAACTAAGGCCCACTCCCTTTTAAATAATCATTAACGCCTTTCATTAGATACCCATATCGTACAAACGCATTCTAGAGTCACCCCCGGTCCACCTTTATGGCCATATCTCGAAAAGGCGTCCACCTATAGAACTAAGGCCCACTCCCTTTTAAAATACTCATTTACAACTTTCATTTGATACCCATATCGTACAAACACATCCTAGAGTCACCCCTGGTCCACCTTAAAGGCGTCCACCTATAGAAATAAGGCCCACTCCCTTTTAAATAATCATTAACGCCTTTCATTAGATACCCATATCGTACAAACGCATTCTAGAGTCACCCCCGGTCCACCTTTATGGCGATATCTCGAAAAGGCGTCCACCTATAGAACTAAGGCCCACTCCCTTATAAAAGACTCATTAACACCTGTTATTTGATACCCATATCATACAAACACATTCTAGAGTCATCCCTGGTCCACCTTTATGGCGATATCTCGAAAAGGCGTCCACCTATAGAACTAATGGTCACTCCCTTTTAAAATACTCATTAACACCTTTCATTTGATACCCATATCGTACAAACACATTCTAGAGTGACCTCTGGTCCACCTTTATTGCGATATCTCGAAAAGGAGGCCACCTATAGAACTAATGGTCACTCCCTTTTAAAATACTCATTAACACCTTTCATTTGATACCCATATCGTACAAACACATTCTAGAGTGACCTCTGGTCCACCTTTATTGCGATATCTCGAAAAGGAGGCCACCTGTAGAACTAAGGCCCACTCCCTTTTAAAACACTCTTTAACAACTTTCATTTGATACCCATATCGTACAAACACATCCTAGAGTCACCCCTGGTCCACCTTTATGGCGATATCTCGAAAAGGCGTCCACCTATAGAACTTAGATCCACTCCCTTTTAAATAATCATTAACACCTCTAATTTGGTACCCATATCGTACAAACGCATTCTAGAGTCACTCCTGGTCCACCTTAAAGGCGTCCACCTATAGAACTAAGGCCCACTTCCTTTTAAATAATCATTAACGCCTTTAATTAGATACCCATATCGTACAAACGCATTCTAGAGTCACCCCCGGTTCACCTTTATGGCGATATCTCGAAAAGGCGACCACCTATAGAACTAAGGCCCACTCCCTTATAAAAGACTCATTAACACCTGTTATTTGATAGCCATATCATACAAACACATTCTAGTCACCCCCGGTCCACCTTTATGGCGATATCTCGAAAAGGCGTCCACCTATAGAACTAAGGCCCACTCCCTTATAAAAGACTCATTAATACTTGTTATTTGATACCCATGTTGTACAAACACATCATAGGGTCACCCCTGTTCCACTTTTATGGCGATATCTCGAAAAGGCGTCCACCTATAGAACTAAGGCGCACTCCGTTTTAAAATACTCATTAATACCTTTAATTTGGTACCCATATCGTACAAACACATTCTAGAATCACCCCTGGTCCACCTTTATGGCGATATCCCGGAAAGGTGTCCACCTATAGAACTAATGGTCACTCCCTTTTAAAATACTCATTAACACCTTTCATTTGATACCCATATCGTACAAACACATTCTAGAGTGACCTCTGGTCCACCTTTATTGCGATATCTCGAAAAGGAGGCCACCTGTAGAACTAAGGCCCACTCCCTTTTAAAACACTCTTTAACAACTTTCATTTGATACCCATATCGTACAAACACATCCTAGAGTCACCCCTGGTCCACCTTTATGGCGATATCTCGAAAAGGCGTCCACCTATAGAACTTAGATCCACTCCCTTTTAAATAATCATTAACACCTTTCATTTGATAAACATATCGTACAAACACATTCTAGAGTGACCTCTGGTCCACCTTTATTGCGATATCTCGAAAAGGATGCCACCTGTAGAACTAAGGCCCACTTCCTTTTAAAACACTCTTTAACAACTTTCATTTGATACCCATATCGTACAAACACATCCTAGAGTCACCCCTGGTCCACCTTTATGGAGATATCTCGAAAAGGCGCCCACCTATAGATCTAAGGCCGACTCCCTTTTAAATACTCATTAACACCTTTCATTTGATACTCATATCGTACAAACACATTCTAGAGCCACCCCTGGTCCACCTTTATGGCGACATCTCGAAAAGGCGACCACCTGTAGAACTAAGGCACACTCCCTTTTAAAATACACATTAACACCTTTCATTTGATACCCATATAATACAAACACATTCTATAGTCACCCCTGGTCCGCCTTTATTGCGATATCTCGAAAAGGCGGCCACCTGTAGAACTAAGGCCCATTCGCTTTTAAAACACTCTTTAACAACTTTCATTTGATACCCATATCGTACAAAGACATCCTAGAGTCACCCCTGGTCCACCTTTATGGCGATATCTCGAAAAGGCGGCCACCTTTAGAACTAAGGCGCACTCCGTTTTAAAATACTCATTAATACCTTTCATATGATACTCATATCGTACAAACACATTCTAGAGTCAGCCCTGATCCACCTTTATGGCGATATCTCGAAAAGGCGGCCACCTATAGAACTAAGGCCCACTCCCTTTTAGAATACACATTAGCATCTTTCATTTGATACCCATATCATACAAACACATTCTATAGTCACCCCTGGTCCACCTTTATTGCGATATCTCGAAAAGGCCGCCACCTGTAGAATTAAGGCCCACTCCCTTTTAAAACACTCTTTAACAACTTTCATTTGATACCCATATCGTACAAACACATCCTAGAGTCACCCCTGGTCCACCTTAAAGGCGTCCACCTATAGAACTAAGGCCCACTCTCTTTTAAATAATCATTAACGCCTTTCATTAGATACCCATATCGTACAAACGCATTCTAGAGTCACCCCCGGTCCACCTTTATGGCCATATCTCGAAAAGGCGTCCACCTATAGAACTAAGGCCCACTCCCTTTTAAAATACTCATTTACAACTTTCATTTGATACCCATATCGTACAAACACATCCTAGAGTCACCCCTGGTCCACCTTAAAGGCGTCCACCTATAGAAATAAGGCCCACTCCCTTTTAAATAATCATTAACGCCTTTCATTAGATACCCATATCGTACAAACGCATTCTAGAGTCACCCCCGGTCCACCTTTATGGCCATATCTCGAAAAGGCGTCCACCTATAGAACTAAGGCCCACTCCCTTATAAAAGACTCATTAACACCTGTTATTTGATACCCATATCATACAAACACATTCTAGAGTCACCTCTGGTCCGCCTTTATGGCGATATCTCGAAAAGGCGTCCACCTATAGAACTTAGATCCACTCCCTTTTAAATAATCATTAACACCTTTAATTTGGTACCCATATCGTACAAACGCATTCTAGAGTCACTCCTGGTCCACCTTAAAGGCGTCCGCCTATAGAACTGAGGCCCACTTCCTTTTAAATAATCATTAACGCCTTTAATTAGATACCCATATCGTACAAACGCATTCTAGAGTCACCCCCGGTTCACCTTTATGGCGATATCTCGAAAAGGCGTCCACCTATAGAACTAAGGCCCACTCCCTTATAAAAGACTCATTAACACCTGTTATTTGATAGCCATATCATACAAACACATTCTAGTCACCCCCGGTCCACCTTTATGGCGTTATCTCGAAAAGGCGTCCACCTATAGAACTAAGGCCCACTCCCTTATAAAAGACTCATTAACACTTGTTATTTGATACCCATGTTGTACAAACACATCATAGGGTCACCCCTGTTCCACTTTTATGGCGATATCTCGAAAAGGCGTCCACCTATAGAACTAAGGCGCACTCCGTTTTAAAATACTCATTAATACCTTTAATTTGGTACCCATATCGTACAAACACATTCTAGAATCACCCCTGGTCCACCTTTATGGCGATATCCCGGAAAGGTGTCCACCTATAGAACTAATGGCCACTCCCTTTTAAAATACTCATTAACACCTTTCATTTGATACCCATATCGTACAAACACATTCTAGAGTGACCTCTGGTCCACCTTTATTGCGATATCTCGAAAAGGCGGCCACCTGTAGAACTAAGGCCCACTCCCTTTTAAAACACTCTTTAACAACTTTCATTTGATACCCATATCGTACAAACACATCCTAGAGTCACCCCTGGTCCACCTTTATGGCGATATCTCGAAAAGGCGTCCACCTATAGAACTTAGATCCACTCCATTTTAAATAATCATTAACACCTTTCATTTGATAAACATGTTGTACAAACACATCCTAGAGTCACCCCAGGTCCACCTTTTAGGCGATATCTAGAAAAGGCGTCCACAAATAGAACTAATGCCCACTCCCTTTTAAATTACTCATTAACACCTTTCATTTGATACCCATATCGTACAAACACATTCTAGGGTCACCCCTGGTCCACCTTTATGGCGACATCTCGAAAAGGCGACCACCTATAGAACTAAGGCCCACTCCCTTTTAAAATACTCATTAACAACTTTCATTTGATACCCATATCGTACAAACACATCCTAGAGTCACCCTTGGTCCACCTTTATGGAGATATCTCGAAAAGGCGCCCACCTATAGATCTAAGGCCGACTCCCTTTTAAATACTCATTAACACCTTTCATTTGATACCCATATCGTACAAACACATTCTATAGTCACCCCTGGTCCACCTTTATGGCGACATCTCGAAAAGGCGACCACCTGTAGAACTAAGGCACACTCCCTTTTAAAACACTCTTTAACAACTTTGATTTGATACCCATATCGTTCAAACACATCCTAGGGTCACCCCTGGTCCACCTTAAAGGCGTCTACCTATAGAACTAAGGCCCACTCCCTTTTAAATAATCATTAACGCCTTTCATTAGATACCCATATCGTACAAACGCAATCTAGAGTCACCCCCGGTCCACCTTTATGGCCATATCTCGAAAAGGCGTCCACCCATAGAACTAAGGCCCTTTTAAAATACTCATTTACAACTTTCATTTCATATCCATATCGTACAAACATATCTTAGAGTCACCCCTGGTCCACCTTAAGGGCGTCCACCTATAGAACTAAGGCCCACTCCCTTTTAAATAATCATTAACGCCTTTCATTAAATACCCGTATCGTACAAACGCATTCTAGAGTCACCCCCGGTCCACCTTTATGGCGATATCTCGAAAAGGCGTCCACCTATAGAACTAAGGCCCACTCCCTTATAAAAGCCTCATTAACACTTGTTATTTGATACCCATATCATACAAACACATTCTAGAGTCACCCCTGGTCCACCTTTATGGCGATATCTCGAAAAGGCGTCCACCTATAGAACTAAGATCCACTCCCTTTTAAAATACCCATTAACACCTTTCATTAGATACCCATATCGTACAAACGCATTCTAGAGTCACCCCTGGTCCACCTTTACGGCAATGTCTCGAAAAGGCGTCCACCTATGGAACTAAGACCCACTCCATTTTAAAAGACTCATTAACACCTATTATTTGATACCCATATCATACAAACACATTCTAGAGTCACCCCTGGTCCACCTTTATGGCGATATCTCGAAAAGGCGTCCACCTATAGAACTTAGATCCAGTCTGAGTTTTCACTGAGAGCTTTTCATGGCAGAAATACACCCGGAGCGCTTGCCAAACACTGCCGAGGGGCGATCCCGCTTAGAAAAATTTTCTTCTAATTAAAAAACCTTATTTCTAAAATTTTGATGTTGCTTTGCCCGGGTGCGAACCCAGGGCATACGGTGTGATAGGCGGAGCACGCTACCATCACACCACGGTGGCCGACCTTAGATCCACTCCCTTTTAAATAATCATTAACACCTTGCATTTGATAAACATGTTGTACAAACACATCCTAGGGTCACCCCAGGTCCACCTTTTAGGCGATATCTCGAAAAGGCTTCCACCTATAGAACTAAGGCCCACGCCATTTAAAATACTCATCAACACCTTTCCTTTGATACCCATATTGTACAAACGCATTCTAGAGTCACCCCTGGTCCACGTTTATGGCGATATCCCGAAAAGGCGTCCACCCATACAACTAAGGCCCACTCCCTTTTAAAATACTCATTAACACCTTTCGTTTGATACCCATATCGTACAAACGCATCTTAGAGTCACCCCTGGTCCACCTTAAAGGCGTCCACCTATAGAACTAAGGCCCACTCCCTTTTAAATTACTCATTAACACCTTTCATTTGATACCCATATCGTACAAACACATTCTAGAGTCACACCTGGTCCACCTTTATGGCGACATCTCGAAAAGGTGACCACCTATAGAACTAAGGCCCACTCCCTTTTAAAATACTCATTAACAACTTTCATTTGATACCCATATCGTACAAACACATCCTAGAAACCCCCTGGTCCACCTTTAGGGAGATATCTCGAAAAGGCGCCCACCTATAGAACTAAGGCCGACTCCCTTTTAAATACTCATTAACAGCTTTCATTTGATACCCATATCGTACAAACACATTCTAGAGTGACCCCTGGTCCACCTTTATTGCGATATCTCGAAAAGGCGGCCACCTGTAGAACTAAGGCCCACTCCCTTTTAAAACACTCTTTAACAACTTTCATTTGATACCCATATCGTACAAACACATCCTAGAGTCACCCCTGGTCCACCTTAAAGGCGTCCACCTATAGAACTAAGGCCCACTCCCTTTTAAATAATCACTAACGCCTTTCATTAGTACCCATATCGTACAAACGCAATCTAGAATCACCCCCGGTCCACCTTTATGGCCATATCTCGAAAAGGCGTCCACCTATAGAACTAAGGCCCATTCCCTTTTAAAATACTCATTTACAACTTTCATTTGATACCCATATCGTACAAACATATCCTAGAGTCACCCCTGGTCCACCTTAAAGGCGTCCACCTATAGAACTAAGGCCCACTCCCTTTTAAATATTCATTAGCGCCTTTCATTAGATACCCATATCGTACAAACGCATTCTAGAGTCACCCCTGGTCCACCTTTATGGCGATATCTCGAAAAGGCGTCCACGTATAGAACTAAGGCCCACTCCCTTATGAAAGACTCATTAACACCTGTTATTTGATACCCATATCATACAAGCACATTCTAGAGTCACCTCTGGTCCACCTTTATAGCGATATCTCGAAAAGGCGTCCCCCTATAGAACTTAGATCCCCTCCCTTTTAAATAATCATTAACACATTTAATTTGGTACCCATATCGTACAAACGCATTCTAGAGTCACCCCTGGTCCACCTTTATGGCGATATCTCGAAAAGGCGTCCACGTATAGAACTAAGGCCCACTCCCTTATAAAAGAATCATTAACACCTGTTATTTGATACCCATATCATACAAACACATTCTAGAGTCACCCCCGGTCCACCTTTATGGCGATATCTCGAAAAGGCTTCCACCTATAGAGCTAAGGCCCACTCCCTTATAAAAGACTCATTAACACCTGTTATTTGATACCCATGTCGTACAAACACATCATAGGGTCACCCCTGGTCCACCTTTATGGAGATATATCGAAAAGGCGCCCACCTATAGAACTAAGGCCCACCCCCTATTAAATACTCATTAACACCTTTCATTTGATACCCATATCGTACAAACACATTCTAGAGTCACCCCCTGGTCCACCTTTATGGCGATATCTCGAAAAGGCGCCCACCTATAGAACTAAGGCCGACTCCCTTTTAAATACTCATTAACACCTTTCATTTAATACCCATGTCGTACAAACACATTCTAGAGTGACCCCTGGTCCACCTTTATAGCGATATCTCGAAAAGGCGTCCACCTATAGAACTAAGGCCCACCCCATTTTAAATAATCATTAACACCTTTCATTTAATACCCATGTCGTACAAACACATTATAGGGTCACCCCTCGTCCACCTTTATGGCGATATCTCGAAAAGGCGTCCACCTATAGAACTAAGGATCACTGCCTTTTAAAATACTCATTAACATCTTTCATTTGATACCCATATCGTACAATTACATTCCAAAGTCACCCCTGGTCCTTCTTTCTGGTGGACGTCCACCTATGGAACTAAGGCCCACTCCCTTTTAAATAATCATTAACACCTTTCTTTTGATACCCATATCGTACAAACGCATTATAGAGTTACCTCTGGTCCACCTTTGTGGCGATATCTCGAAAAAAGTGTCCACCTATAGAACTAAGGATCACTCCCTTTTAAAATACTCATTACCACCTTTCATTTCTTCCGCTATGGCAGGCACCTTGTCGCGGTGCGGGGGCTTACGCCGCTTCCACGAGGCGCTGAACATACAAAAGGAGATGCTCCGGCATCCTCCGCCCGGCACCTCTTGTCCGCCAGATGCGTCTGTTTCCTCATGTTAGGGGCGGCATCTGGTACACACAGCCCTACCTGGTCAATAAGTTGTCAGATGCGTCTGTTTCCCCAGGTCAAGGGCGGCACCTGGCACACATAGACTTCATGGACTTAACGGCACGTGTGCGCCTGTTCACCATGTTAGGGGCGGCACACAACGACATCTGTTTTCCCCAGGTTAGGGGCGGTCGAGTCCGAGTCTTTTGGGAGGAGTGGTAGACTTAAAAGAATCTCCAAGGGTAATGGCGAATTCGGTTCGTCGGATATGAGTGAAAACGAAGGAAGAAAAGTTACGGTGCAGGGGGTCGTATCCCCAGTACCAGCGGTAAATGGTGGTCGAGAAGGCAATCTGGCGTCGAGATCCAGCGACTTCTAAGGTTGTGGAGCGGAACCCCAGGCTACACCGTCTACGAATGCTACTGGGAGAACAAGAGCTCTGTCCCTGCCCGAGCACGGCAAAAGCAGGATCTGGGCCTGGTTCTGAGGTAAGCGTCAGGTCTCGATTGAGGAGTCTAACCATCGTTAGCGCCACCGAGGATGAACTATCATCACTGGTGAGCGACGACGATGAAATATACTCCGAGGCTGAGAGCGTTCTGCTGAAGGACAAAGCCGAGATGTCAGGAACTGCGGAGGACAAAGGGTCAGAGTCGGAGAAGGTAAAAGGGGAACAGAAAGCCCTGAAGGGCTACAAAAACTCTTCCTACTACCTTCGCAAAATGCAGAAGAAAGATCATACCACTCCCACTGTGAGGCTCTTATTAAGAGACACAGAAAGGTAGTAGCAAAATACAAAGCAACTAACGCTGCTAAAGCTGACGGCCAGAAAGCGTCAAACGATCAGGGCAGGGACGCTAACAAAGCGTCCTCATCCCGATCGATGAGCGCACAAGGCCGGAAGAGGATCAGGTATGATGAGGAACCTGAAAAGGACTCGGAAAAGCGGAAACCGCACGCTACCTTCGACTGCCCATCAGGTCTACAAGTAGCCATCATCGACAAAATCAACCCTGACAGGAAGATAACGCCGGAAAGGTGGTTGCTTGTGGAAGGAAAGCTAATGGAGAGGATGCTCGAGGCTGACAAGCGAAGAGATATCCTTCGACGGCGCGGGCTGGCAGAAGGGCATCAAGCTCGTCGGCTGCTGCAACAAGAAATCTGAGGATTTCTTAACGAAAGCAGTCCACGGCTTGGGCGCTCTTTGGCCGGGAGCACAGTTGGAAGTGATCCCTCGCTCCAGTTTACCGCTTCGTCCGGTGGTCTCAGTATGATGCCACCTCCAGTAATGGCAACGGAGTCCATACTGAAACTACTGGGCAAGCAGAATAAAGAGATGAAGGCAGACCAATGGCAGGTGGTCTCGATGACCCCTTCCAAGACAAGGGCGGGCAGGGACCTGCTGATCGCAATTGATGAAACGTCGCTGCAAGCCGTAAAGAGGCTTCACAGGGTCGCTAGGTTTGGGCTGGGCTCCCTTAAGGTCTTTGTGCCTGTTGACAGGCCAGATGCCACAAAGGGAGAAGCTCGCGGTGGTGCAGATTAATTTGCACCACTCAGCTTCCGCCTCGCTTGACCTAACGAAATACATTATAGAAAACGGAGTGGACATAGCTCTAATCCAAGAACTCTGGCTGGTTAGGGGCAGAGTTTCCGGATTAGGGCTAGACGGCTACCGTCTACTTGCACCACAAGAGGGTAAAATTAGGGCATGCATTGTAGCTAAGATAAATATCAATCTATTTATTTCTACACAGCACTGCAACGGAGACCTCGTCACTGTAGTATGCGAACAAAAGTAGGAGCGCAAGCTGCTGCATACGCATAGAACAGGCCTTGTCATCGGCTGCGACGCCAACGAACATCATGAGCTATGGGGGAGCAGCGACACAAACGCAAGAGGTGAGTCCATTTTTAACTACTTACTTACTACTAACCTTGTATGCAACAAGACAACCAGCTAACGTTTAGGAATAGAATTAGAGAGGAAGTCATAGATATCACCCTGGCCACAGACTCTACCACTGTAAGAATCGATGACTGGAGAGTGTCAGACACATGCGCCTTTTCGGACCACAGTAGGATACTCTTCAACATCAATCTTGAAGTGGAAGTTCCCCGGCCATATAGAAATCCAAGAAAAATAGACTGGAACAAATATCCTGAAGTAGTATCTCACAAACTGGTATCCACGGAAATGGAAGTCAGACGGAGAGCTAACATATGGACAAGCAATTTTGAACTCTGTTGTCCCCTTACTAGACCACGGGTAAGACCTAGAACTACGTGTTGGAACACAGAGCTAATCCAACTCAGGTCAACAACAAGAAAACTCTTCAACAAAGCCAAACATAGCCGGCTGGAAGAGGACTGGGATGCCTACAGATGTAGCTTTAACTAATACAAAAGCTGCATCAAGAAGGCAAAAAGAAATCATGGGAGCAATACTGTGAGAACTTGGCGACGACAAATGAGGCATCAAAACTTCGCAAAATACTATCAGGATCTAGTTCAGCCCCTAGTAGCATAAGGAAGTCTGATGGCTCATGGACCGTCTCCAGCCAGGAAACTCTAGAGGTCTTGATGGATGCATACTTTCCTGGATGCACGGATACGACAGGCACGACGATACCAGAAACCCGCTCATACCCGCCGGAAACCGACGTTACGGACATCGTTGGACCTACAAATCGGCGGGACCGGATGGTGTGATACCGGCAATGTTACAAGCCGTTTGTGACGAACTGATAGCATATCTACACGGCATCTTCTCAAGATGCCTACAAGATGGTTATGTACCGAAAGCCTGGAGAAATGTACGGGTGGTTTTCATTCCCAAAGCAGGAAAACTTAACCCCTCGGAAGCCAAAGACTATAGACCAATAAGTCTCTCCTCCTTTATCCTTAAAACACTGGAGAAACTTATCGATCTACACATTAGAAACAATGCAAATCTCTGGCAGATAGATGCAGCACAGCATGCACACCAAAAAGGAAAATCCGTTGAAGGTGCCCTTCATGAGGCAGTCAGTGCCATCGAGAACTCACTAAGCTGCCAGGAATACACGTTGGCAGCTTTTCTCGACATTGAGGTCGCTTTCAACAACGTGCAAATGGAGGCCATATGCAAGGCTCTTACACGATATGGAACCCAAACATCTAAAGTTGCATGGATCGATTCTATGCTTAGGAGTAGAGTTGTCAACGCGACTTTAGGCACTGGCTCTATTGGCAAAGTGACCACCAGAGGCACCCCACAAGGCGGGGTGATATCGCCTCTTCTCTGGATACTGGTGGTCAACGAAATTTTTGAAATCTGTAAGAGAAAAGGAAGAAAGGTAGTTGCATACGCCGATGACTTGGTGATTCTGATCACAGGCAAATTCGTGCCAACCATCAGGAAGCTCATGGAATCGGCACTTTGCGACATTTCGCGATGGGCAGGGCAAAATGGGCTGGGGGTAAACTCAACAAAAACCGAACTTGTTCTGTTCACGACAAAGACAAATATACCCTCCTTTAACTTACGGCGCAATGTTAAACCTAGCTTCGGAAGCGAAATATCTTGGAATTATACTCGATTCCAAGATAAGCTGGAGAAGGAACGTTGATATGAGACCAAAGAAAACTCTAGCAGCATACTAAGCGTTCAAAAGGCCTTTTGGGCGGAACTGGGGACTGGCACCACATGTAATTAATGGCATGTACAGCACAGTCATTCGACCGATACTAATATATGGAGCTGTAGTCTGGTGGCAGGCGCTAGACAAAAAGAGTAATCAGCAGAGGATCGGGAAGGTACAAAGGCTGGAATACCGTGAGCAGCGCACCTTGGGAAGCGCTAAATGTCATCTTTCACTTGACGCCTCTACAAGTGTTCTTGCAGGGATAATTCGCTAGAGGAGCTCTACGACTAAGAGAATCTAACATGTGGAAAACAGCTAAGCCGGACACGCGACGATTCTGGACGATATGGCGAAGGGGAAATTAAACGGAATAATAACTGACCTAACATCCAAAACAGACTACATCACAGGGGTTTTGGACTTCCAGATTCAGAACATACGATATTCTTCAAGGGAGGAATGAGAAGTAGGCGTAGACATCGGCAAGGGCATCACAATATACACCGACAGCTCGAAAATGGAAAAGGGAACTGGAGCTCGGATGTACTCGACACATCTACAGCTAAGCCAATCATTCCGACTTCCTGACGCATGGAGTGTATTCCAAGCCGAGGTCTACGCCATAGACAGAGCGGCAAAGCTGCTCGAAGATAGCGCGGTCTCCAACACCGACGTAACAATCTTTGTTGACAGCCAAGCCGCCTTAAGGGCATTAGAGTCAAACGTGATAAAATCGAACATCGTGCGGAAGTGTAGAGCCTCTCTGGCTTCTATAAGTCATCTCATTGTCTCCCTTTGCTTGGTCCATGGGCACAGCGGCATTGAAGGGAATGAACTCGCGGATGAAGTGGCTAGGAAAGGTTCCGACTTAGACATAAGGTGGACAGCTCTGTCCGAACGCCGCTGAGTTGTCTCCTAGGGAGAAGCGACGAATATGAGAACAGGGCAACATACTTGCTATGGACCAATAGGGTTGCCTGCGAAGTCTCAAGGTCCTTATGGCCATGCTTGGATAGGAAGGGCTACAGCTACCTTCTCAAACTGAACAAATCTGCGGTTAGGGTACTTACGGGTGTCATCACAGGTCATTGTACTATTGCACCAATGCTCCAACGGTGGTGAATACCAACAAGCTCCCTCTGCAGAAGCTGTCAGGATGAGGAGGAAGAGGAGTCGATCTACCACTTTCTCTGCCGATGCCCGGCGCTTCAAAGAAGAAGGCTCAGATTTCTGGGCTCACGCTTCTTCGACAGCCTGGCAGAGGTTGGGAAGGGGGACGTCTCGCTTCTTCTTGGGTTCATCAGGGAAAACAAGTGGTTCGTTGAGAACCGCTAGGAGGTTCTTTTAATTCGTTCCACTCAATTTTTTTTTTTGCCAAATCACTTTATTTAATTTTAGTCCATTTCATTCTCTTTAGTTTCTTTCCAACTTATTTTTTTTTTCTTTGTTTATTTTATTTTATTTTATTTTTATTTGTTTACTTTAATTAAATTTTCTTTTATTTATTTTGTTTGGTTTCGTTTTACTTTATTTTTCTTTTATGTTATTTTTTTAATGTTATTGTTTTCAATTTTAGTTCATTTTATTTTATTGTTATTGTATTAACATTTTTGTTTATTAAAAATATAAATTATATAAAATTTATATGAAATTTGTAATTAAAACAAGTAAGGAAGGCTAAGTTCGGGTGTAACCGAACATTACATACTCAGCTGAGAGCTTTGGAGACAAAATAAGGGAAAATCACCATGTAGGAAAATGAACCTAGGGTAACCCTGGAATGTGTTTGTATGACATGGGTATCAAATGAAAGGTGTTAATGAGTATCTTAAAAGGGAGTGGGCCTTAGTTCTATAGGTGGACGCCTTTTCGAGATATCGCCATAAAGGTGGACCAGGGGTGACTCCAGAATGCCTTTGTACGGTATGGGTATCAAATGAAAGGCGTTAATAGTATTTTAAAAGGGAGTTGGCCTTAGTTCTATAGGTGGACGCCTTTTCGAGATACTGCCATAAAGGTGGGCCAGGGGTGACTCTAGAATGTGTTTGTACGATATGGGTACAAAATGAAAGGTGTTAATGGGTATTTTAAAATGGGGAGGGCCTTAGTTCTATAGGTAGCCGCCTTTTCGAGATATCGCCATAAAGGTGGCCAGGGGTGACTCTAGAATGTGTTTGTACGATATGGGTATCAAATGAAAGATGCTAATGAGTATTTTAAAAGGGAGTGGGCCTTCGGTCTATAGGTGGCCGCCTTTTCGAGATATCGCCATAAAGGTGGACCAGAGGTGACTCTAGAATGTGTTTGTACGATATGGGTATCAAATGAAAGATGCTAATGAGTATTTTAAAAGGGAGTGGGCCTTCGTTCTATAGGTGGCCGCCTTTTCGAGATATCGCCATAAAGGTGGCCAGGGGTGACTCTAGAATGTGTTTGTACGATATGGGTATCAAATGAAAGATGCTAATGAGTATTTTAAAAGGGAGTGGGCCTTCGTTCTATAGGTGGCCGCCTTTTCGAGATATCGCCATAAAGGTGGACCAGAGGTGACTCTAGAATGCGTTTGTACGATACGGGTATCAAATGAAAAGTGTTAATTATTATTTAAAATGGAGTGGGCCTTAGTTCTATAGGTGTCCGCCTTTTCGAGATATCGCCATAAAGGTGGACCAGGGGTTACTCCTGAATGCGTTTGTACGGTATGGGTATCAAATGAAAGGTGTTAATGAGTATTTTAAAAGGGATTGGGCCTTACTTCTCTAGGTGGACGCCTTTTCGAGATATCAGCATAAAGGTGCACCAGGGGTGACTCTAGAATGTGTTTGTACGATATGGGTACCAAATGAAAGGTGTTAATGAGTATTTTAAAATGGGGAGGGCCTTAGTTCTATAGGTAGCCGCCTTTTCGAGATATCGTTATAAAGGTGGACCAGGGGTTACTATAGGATGTGTTTGTACGATATGGGTATGAAATGAAAGGTGTTAATGATTATTTAAAAGGGAGTGGGCCTTAGTTATATAGGTGGACGCCTTTTCGAGATATCGCCATAAAGGTGGACCAGGGGTGACTCTAGAATGTGTTTGTACGATATGGGTATCAAATGAAAGGTTTTAATGAGTATTTTAAAAGGGGGTGGGCGTTAGTTCTATAGGTGACCGCCTTTTCGAGGTATCGCCATACAGGTGGACCAGGGGGGACTCTGGAATGTGTTTGTACGATATGGGTATTAAATGAAAGGTATTAATGAGTTTTTTAAAAGGGAGTGGGCCTTAGTTCTATAGGTAGCCGCCTTTTCGAGATATCGTTATAAAGGTGGACCAGGGGTTACTATAGGATGTCTTTGTACGATATGGGTATGAAATGAAAGGTGTTAATGATTATTTAAAAGGGAGTGGGCCTTAGTTCTATAGGTGACCGCCTTTTCGAGATATCGCCATAAAGGTGGACCAGGGGTTACTCCTGAATGCGTTTGTACGGTATGGGTATCAAATGAAAGGTGTAAATGAGTATTTTAAAAGGGAGTGGGCCTTACTTCTCTAGGTGGACGTCTTTTCGAGATATCGCGATAAAGGTGGACCAGAGGTGACTCTAGAATGTGTTTGTACGATGCGGGTATCTAATGAAAGGTGTTAATGATTATTTAAAAGGGAGTGGGCCCTTGTTATATAGGTAGACGCCTTTTCGAGATATCGCCATAAAGGTGGACCAGGTGTGACTCTAGAATGTGTTTGTACGATATGGGTATCAAACGAAAGATGTTAATGCGTATGTTAAATTAAAATGTAATTTTAAAAGGTAGTGGGCCTTATTTCTATAGGTGGCCGCCTTTTCGAGATATCGCCATAAAGGTGGACCATGGGTGACTCTAGAATGCGTTTGTATGATATGGGTATCAAATGAAAGGTGGTAATTAGTATTTTAAAAGGGAGTGATCCTTAGTTCTATAGGTGGACGCTTTTTCGAGATATCGCCATAAAGGTGGACCAGAGGTGACTCTAGAATGCGTTTGTACGATACGGGTATCAAATGAAAAGTGTTAATTATTATTTAAAATGGAGTGGGCCTTAGTTCTATAGGTGGCCGCCTTTTCGAGATATCGCCATAAAGGTGGACCAGGGGTTACTCCTGAATGCGTTTGTACGGTATGGGTATCAAATGAAAGGTGTAAATGAGTATTTTAAAAGGGAGTGGGCCTTACTTCTCTAGGTGGACGCCTTTTCGAGATATCAGCATAAAGGTGCACCAGGGGTGACTCTAGAATGTGTTTGCACGATATGGGTATCAAATTAAAGGGTTTAATGAGTATTCTAAAAGGGAGTGGGCCTTAGTTCTATAGGTGGACGCCTTTTCGAGATATCGCTATAAAGGTGGACCAGGTGTGACTCTAGAATGTGTTTGTACGATATGGGTATCAAACGAAAGATGTTCATGCGTATGTTAAATAAAAATGTAATTTTAAAAGGTAGTGGGCCTTATTTCTATAGGTGGACGCCTTTTCGAGATATAGCCATAGAAGTGGACCAGGAGTGACTATATAATGTGTTTGTACGATATGGGTATCAAATTAACTGTATTAATGAGGGTTTTAAAAGGGGGTGGCCCTTAGTTGTATATGTGAAGTTTTCGAGATATCGACCAAAATGTGGACCAGGTGGACCCAGAACATATTTATATATGTAATACCACGAACAGTATTCCTACCAAGATTTCAAGGGCTTTTGATTTCGCCCTGTAAAACTTTTTCATTTTCTTCTACTTAGTATGGTAGGTGTCAAACCCATTTTACAAAGTTACCCTGTTTCATCTCGTTTTCATATTTGGTATAGAACTATGGAATTTTTTTCATTTCGAGTTATTTTCGATATGGAAAAAGTGGGCATGGCGTGGTAATTGTCGGATTTCGGCCATTTCAGATAAGTAGGTGAACTAAGGTTAGTAAAGATATATCGATTTTTGCTCAAGTCATCGTGTTAACGGCCGAGCGGAAGGATAGTCGGTCGACTGTGTATACAAACTGAGCGTGGCTTCAACCGATTTCGACCATTTTCACAGGAAACAGTTATCGTTATAGAATCTATGGCCCTACCAAATTTCACAAGGATTGGTAAATTTTTGTTCGACATAACTTACTAATTCTCTATTCTGCGTCATACGGTCAACCAACCGACCAAGTTTCATCGCTTTATCCGTCTTTGGTAATGAATTATCGCACATTTTCGGTTTTTCGAAATTTTCGGTATCGCAAAAGTGGGCTTGATTGTAGTCCGATTTCGTTCATTTTAAATAGCGATCTGAGATGAGTGCCCAGGAACCTACATACCTACAAATTTCATCAAGATACCTCAAAATTGACTCACGCTATCATGTTAACGGACAGACGGATGGACGGACGGACGAACGGACATGGATAAATGAATTTCTTTTTTCGCACAGATCATTTTGATATATAGAAGTCTATATCTATCTCGATTAGTTTAGGCCGTTACGGATTGCCGTTATGCGAACAAAACTAATATACTCTGTGAGCTCTGCTCAGCTGAGTATAAAAATATATAAATCATATTGTAACGTAGCGTTACAATAACGTAAATCCTCCCTGTATTTCCTTATTCACTTAAACCTGAACCTCCCTGTACTTATTTTTCTATAGCATAGCTACCTGAACCTCCCTGTACTTATTTTTCTATAGCATAACCAACAACCGCTTGTACTTATTCTTTTATAGCATAGTCAACAACCACTAAATAGCAAACCAATGAAAATCACAATAATGGTGTGTTGACTTCTCAACCAGTTTGCGGCACCACCCATATAAACATCGAATTTGCATTTTTGCGATTCAGTCCTCGCAGGTGAGCCAGCGGGAGTGGATGTCTTTTTTAAGACATACTTTTCCCTCCTGCTAGCTGGCTGAGTGGAAGGGGCGCCGTCATGGCACGGGTCATCCTTCACTTAGGTAAGGACGACGGGGAGGATGCCTTGTGCTACTTTGCCCCCCGCGCCCTCCTAGGTGTTGAGTGGCCCGACGCCTTCATGGCCATTTAACCCTTTCCCCTCAGTTCTAGCTTAGGCTGGCTGAGTGGAAGGGGCGCGGGTCACCCTTCACTTGGGTAAGGACGACGGGGAGGATGCCTTGTGATACTTTGCCCCCCGCGCCCTCCTAGGTGTTGTGCGGCCCGATGCCTTAATGACCATTCCACCCCTTCCTCTCAGCACTGGTTCCGGCCGTGAGCCGATGCGTGCGCACAGGGGCTACCGCTGTGCCGTTAAGGTGCACTTCCCCTCCGCCCACGGGTCGACCCACGGTGTATCGGCTGGTACAACCCCGCCCCCCTTACGCACCTTCTACTAGTGTGCAAGTAGGGAGGCGGGGGTGTCCAGCGGTGAAACCAGCACTAACGAGTCCTCGCAGTCTCTTCCCCAGGTGACCGACCGGCTTCCTATCGATTCTGCCGAAGACTGCCGATCAATCCGATACCGTCAACCGACCCCGCCCGGAACGAGCCTCCGCTGTCCAGGTAAACCCCATCGCCAACCTACTTCCCCTCTCACCACTGCCCTGGTACGCGCTCCGTAGCCCACCGCCGCTGCCGTCGCATCGTCGCCCTCTGGTGCCACCGCTGCTTCCATCCCGCCGGCGCTACGCCGACCGTTGGCCGTCCGCCATACTACTGCCGTGCCCATCCCGCCTTGCTGGTGCCGCCGCTGCCCCACTAACCGTCGGCCGTTCGCCATCCTACCGCCGTTAAGCCGCTGCATCCGTCACGCCGCTGCTACGACGACCGTTGGCCGTTTGCCATCCTACAACCGTTCAGCCGCTGCATCCGTCACGCCGCTGCTACGACGACCGTTGACCGTTTGCCATCCTACAGCCGTTCAGCCGCTGCATCCGTCACGCCGCTGCTACGACGACCCTTGGCCGTCTGCCATCCTACCGCCGTTAAGCCGCTGCATCCGTCCCGCCGCTGCTACGACGACCGTTGGTCGTTCGCCGCCCTACCGCCGTTAGGCTGCTGCATCCGTCACGCCGCTGCTACGACGACCGTTGGCCGTTTGCCATCCTACAGCCGTTCAGCCGCTGCATCCGTCACGCCGCTGCTACGACGACCCTTAGCCGTCTGCCATCCTACTGCCGTTAAGCCGCTGCATCCGTCCCGCCGCTGCTACGACGGCCGTTGGTCGTTCGCCGCCCTACCGCCGTTAAGCTTCTGCATCCGTCACGCCGCTGCCACGACGACCGTTGGCCGCTTGCCATCCTACCGCCGTTAAGCCGCTGCTTCTATCCCGCCGCTGCTTCCGTACCGCATTACGAGTCCGTCCGTTACCCGACCGTTCAACCGCCCTACCGAACCCCCTCTACTCCAACGACCGTTAGCCGCCGCTCCACCCCTTCGCCATCTTGCGACGGAAAGCTGCTGTCCGCCTAATATCTCCAGCCGTGTGTGCGTGTGTTCGTAACACATAAATATCGTGTATTTATTCAGTAGGGGTTTGTGGGACCTTTACTCGACCCTGGATTGACTGAGCGTTACCCCAGCCTTAAACAAAACCCACCTCATAATATGGAAATGAAAAGAAATAAAACGAAATAATATTAAACTATATGAAATTAAACGGAATAAAATGAAATGAAATAGAATAGAATAAAATGAAATGATGTGGAAAAGAAACAAAGCAATATCAAACTATATGAAAAGGAACGGAATGATATAAAATGAAATAAAACAAGTAAGGAAGGCTAAGTTCGGGTGTAACCGAACAATTCACACTCAGTTGAGAGCTGTGGAGACAAAGTAAGGGAAAATCACCATGTTGTAAAAAGAACCTAGGTTAACCCTGAAATGTGTTTGTATGACATATGTATCAAATGGAAGGTATTAAAGAGTATTTTAAGAGGAAGTGGGCCATAGTTCTATAGATGGACGCCATTTAGGGATATCGCCATAAAGGTGGACCAGGCTTGACTCTAGAATTTGTTTGTACGATATGGGTATCAAATGAAATGTGTTAATGATAATTTTAAAAGGGAGTGGGCCTAAGTTCTATAGGTGGAAGCTTTTCGAGATATCGCCATAAAGGTTGACCAGGGGTGACTCTAGAATTTATTTTGTGGGATATGGGTATCAAATGAAAGGTATTAACGAGTATTTTAAAAGGGCGTGGGCCTAAGTTCTATAGATGGACGCCGTTTCGAGATATCGCCATAAAGATGGACCAGGGGTGACTCTAGAATTTCTTTGTACGATATGAGTATCAAATGAAAGGTGTTAATGAGTATTTTAAGAGGGCGTAGGCCTTAGTTCTATATGTGGACGCGTTTTCGAGATATCGCCATAAAGGTGGACCAGGGGTGACTCTAGAATTTGTTTGTACTATATGGGTATCAAATGAAAGGAGTTAATGAGTATTTTGAAAGGGAGTGGGCCTTAGTTCTATAGGTGGACGCATTTTCGGAATATCGTTATAAAAGTGGACCAGGGTTGACTCTAGAATGCGTTTGTACCATATGGGTATCAAACGAAAGGTGTTAATAAGTGTTTTAAAAGGGAGTGGGCCTTAGTTCTATAGGTGGACGCCTTTTCGGAATATCGTTATAAAAGTGGACCAGGGGTGACTCTAGAATGCGTTTGTACAATATGGGTATCAAATGAAAGGTGTTAATGAGTATTTTAAAAGGGCGTGGGCCTTAGTTCTATAGATGGACGCCTTTTCGAGATATCGCCATAAAGGTGGACTAGGGGTGAGTCTAGAATTTGTTTGTACGATATGGGTATCAAATGAAAGGTGTTAATGAGTATTATAAAAGGACGTGGGCCTTAGTTCTATAGGTGCACGCCTTTTCAAAATATCGCCATAAAGGTGGACAAGGGGTGACTCTAGAATTTTTTTGTACGATATGGGTATCAAATGAAAGGAGTTAATGAGTATTTTGAAAGGGAGTGGGCCTTAGTTCTATAGGTGGACGCATTTTCGGAATATCGTTATAAAAGTGGACCAGGGTTGACTCTAGAATGCGTTTGTACCATATGGGTATCAAACGAAAGGTGTTAATAAGTGTTTTAAAAGGGAGTGGGCCTTAGTTCTATAGGTGGACGCCTTTTCGGAATATCGTTATAAAAGTGGACCAGGGGTGACTCTAGAATGCGTTTGTACAATATGGGTATCAAATGAAAGGTGTTAATGAGTATTTTAAAAGGGCGTGGGCCTTAGTTCTATAGATGGACGCCTTTTCGGGATATCGCCATAAAGGTGGACTAGGGGTGAGTCTAGAATTTGTTTGTACGATATGGGTATCAAATGAAAGGTGTTAATGAGTATTATAAAAGGACGTGGGCCTTAGTTCTATAGGTGCACGCCTTTTCAAAATATCGCCATAAACGTGGACCAGGGGTGACTCTAGAATGTGTTTGTACGGTATGGGTATCAAATTAAAGGTATTAATGAGGGTTTTAAAAGGGAGTGGCCCTTAGTTGTATATGTGAAGGCGTTTTCGAGATTTCGACCAAAATGTGGACCAGGGCGATCCAGAACATCATCTGTCCGGTACCGCTAATTTATTTATATATGTAATACCACGAACAGTATTCCTTCCTAGATTCCAAGGGCTTTTGATTTCGCCCTGCCAAACTTTTTCATTTTCTTCTACTTAATATGGTAAGTGTCACACCCATTTTACCAAGTTTTTTTCTAAAGTTATATTTTGCGTCAATAGACCAATACAATTACCATGTTTCATCCCTTTCTTCGTATTTGGTATATAATTATGGCATTTTTTTCATTTTTCGTAATTTTCGATATCGAAAACGTGGGCGTGGTCATAGTCGGATTTCGGCCATTTTTTACACCAATACAAAGTGAGTTCAGGTAAGTACGTGAACTGAGTTTAGTAAAGATATATCGATTTTTGCTCAAGTTATCGTGTTAGCGGCCGAGCGGAAGGACATACGGTCGACTGTGTATAAAAACTGGGCGTGGCTTCAACAGATATCGCCCTTTTTCACAGAAAACAGTTATCGTCCTAGAATCTAAGCCTCTACCAAATTTCACAAGGATTGGTAAATTTTTGTTCGACTTATGGCATTAAAAGTATCCTAGACAAATTAAATGAAAAAGGGCGGAGCCTCGCCCATTTTGAAATTTTCTTTTATTTTTGTATTTTGTTGCACCATATCATTACTGGAGTTGAATGTTGACATAATTTACTTATATACTGTAAAGATATTAACTTTTCTTTTAAAATTTGAATTTAAAAAAAAAAATTTTTTAAAAGTAGGCGTGGTCGTTCTCCGATTTTGCAAATTTTTATTAAGCAGACATATAGTAATAAGAGTAACGATCCTGCGAAATTTCATCATGATATCTTCAACGACTGCCAAATTACAGCTTGCAAAACTTCTAATTTACCTTCTTTTAAAAGTGGGCGGTGCCACGCCCATTGTCCAAAATTTTACTATATTTCTATTATGCGTCATAAGTTCAACTCACCTACCAAGTTTCATCGCTTAATCCATATTTGGTAATGAATTATCGCACTTTTTCGATTTTTCGAAATTTTCGATATCGAAAAAGTGGGCGTGGTTATTGTCCAATATCGTTCAGTTTAAATAGCGATCTGAGATGAGTTCCCAGGAACCTACATACCAAATTTCATCAAGATACCTCAAAATTTACTAAAGTTATCGTGTTAACGGACAGACGGACGGACGGACGGACATGGCTCAATGGATTTTTTTTCGATACTGATGATTTTGATATATGGAAGTCTATATCTATCTCGATTCCTTTATACCTGTACAACCAACCGTTATCCAATCAAAGTTAATATACTCTGTGAGCTCTGCTCAACTGAGTATAAAAATATAAATCATATGGAAATTAAAAGAAATAAAACGAAATGATATGAAGTGAAACTAAATAAAATAGAATATTATGAAGTGAAACGAAATGAAATTTAACGAAATGCCAGAAATTAATTGAAATTAAATAAGATAATATGAAATAACATGAACTTAAGTGAAATGAAACGAAATGAAATAGATTGAAACGAAAGAAAATGAAATGATATGAAACTATATGAAATGAAACTAAATTAAATAGATTATTATTAAGTGAAACGAAATGAAATGGAATGAAGTGAAAGGGGTTAATTGAAATTCAATAAGATAAAATGAAATTACATGGAATTAAATGAAATGAATCGAAATAAAATGGAATGAAATGAAATAAAATGAAACAAATTTCAATTAAATGGAATGCAATGAAATAAAATATAACAAAATGAGGAAAAATGCAGTGTAGTAAATGAAATGAAATAAGATAACATCAAATTATGTGGGATGAAATTAAGGGAAATGAAATGGAATGGAAATGGGAATGAAACGAAATTAAATAAATTGAAACGAAATAAAATGAAATGATATGAAACTATATGAAGTGAAACTAAATAAAATAGATTATTAATAGGTGAAACGAAATGAAATGGAATGAAGTGAAAGGAATTAATTGAAATTCAATAAGATAAAATGAAATGGCATGGAATTAAATGAAATGAATCGAAATAAAATGGAATGAAATGAAAAAAAAAAAAATGAAACAAGTTTCAATTAAATGGAATGCAAAGAAAAAAAAATAGAACAAAATTAGGAAAAATGCAATGTAGTAAATGAAATGATATAGGATAACATCAAATTATTTGGGATGAAATTAAGGGAAGTGAAATGAAACAACGGGAAACGATATGGAAATAACATGAAACGAAAGCAAATTAAATGAGACAAAATGAAACGAAATGGAGCACAATGAAGCGGAATGAAATGAAATAAAACCAAATGAACAAAAAATATAACGAAATGAGATGTACGGATGTATGTATGTATTTTCATTTCGTATCAGCTTGATAAATATTTATGCGTGGTGCCAAGCTAATGCAACATAAGTGGTTAAGAAAGCATAGGTACATCTCTTGAAAAATAGTCTTTGGTAAAAATTTGTAAACATTTATTTGGAATTCTTAAACAAAATTAAATTTTTTGGTATATTTGTATGCACATGATAAGGTTCTTGCACTAAGGAGATTTAATTCTTCAATATATTTTTTATGCTAATTTGTACGAGTATTCTGACCGTTAAGACAAAATAACTAAGTATAAAGTTTTAATTTTTTCATGGCAGCCCTAAATGTATTCTTTTAGAACACAGTTACATTTCACAAATTTTCGTATTAAAATTTCTAAATAATTTGTGAAAGCTGTGCTTATATCGAATTAATTTAAAATCAAAAAAGTGTTTTTAACAAAAAGAAATCGCGTACATTTATCCTGCAAAGGTTTTTAGTGAATACCTACTCAAAAACCAATTGTGTAAAATTTCACTTGATATATAAACGTCTCTTTGTTGTGCATCTATAATACTTCTAAGCCTGCAAGCCACAAATTTCTATAAAGTTAAAAGTGTTTTGGGTTGGTGTCTTACTAAATATGCCTCCTACAAGAAAGCGGACACATTTACGCAGAAGAACCCGATATGCAACGAATCAAATTAACTAACTATCTAATCATACCCAGGAACTTGAAGATCGCAATGAACGTCAAAGAATTCGGAGAAGACAGACCAGTGAAGCGCGACATACGACTAATAATGGAGCAAGTTTGAATGGAGCTGCTTTTAATTACGATATGTCAATTGATTACAGTGCATATAAACTGTGTTGTATTGCTATTGGACCTATGAACTCAGTTTGCCAATATTGTAAGGCATTGAAATACAAAAATGAAGCCAATGGATTGTGTTGCGCCAATGGTAAGGGGAAATTGATACCATTGCCTCCAGGAACAGATTCCCTACACTTTTTAAAGAATATTCAGCACCCCAACGACTGCTTCCAAATGAAATCATTTGGAGCAACAAAAGTAGTTCAGGAAAATTTCATGCCAACCTTTAAAGTTTGTAATAGTATACACAGTTTACATATTTTTGCAATACATTCTTTCCTTTTATAGATGCAAAGTCAAATATATCACAGAGCCGGTTCTTTGTTACCACTGCCAGATTGCGACCACAAGTTTTTGCAAACTTATTTTATACGCAATTCTCCACAAGAAATCATTGTGCACATAACAATTCAATGAAAAGGTCAATTACAAAACTTATTTCACGAAACAATCAATTATTTTTATTATTTAAAAGTGCAATGGATATGATGTCATCTGATGATCACAAAATTGTTATCAGAGCAGATAAAACTCTCGTGGGCCAACATGTAAGACGTTTTAATGCACCTACTACACTATGCGACAAAATCAACTTTTTTCCTGGGTATTGGACCAAACCAACTTTTTTGAGGAGATTGAGGCTTAAGTATAAAAAGTACTATCTTCGTTTTCCTAATTTACCCCCCAAAAAATAGATATCGGCTTTCGAATTTCGAAATTTAATTTTTTTTGTTAACGCGTTCAGCAAATTAAAAAAGTAAAAATGTGGTGGTGGTCCGCTCTTTTCCCTTATTTGAAGAGCTGAATTTTTTTTTTTTTGAGAAATTTAGTACAACAGCAGCTGCTACGCGAAGTCAGAACTTCGAGAAATGAAAAACCTGATATTTCCGAATCTTCGCTGCACATATCAAAAATCTTAGTATGGCTGGAAGGTGGTTAAATGGTCTTTATTTTGATATGCATATCTTTAAAAAAAAATTTCCAAAACCCCTGTTTAAGCGAAAAAATGCGTTTTTTTACCAAAAATTTATTTAAACCAACACAATTTCTAACTGGTAAAACTATTGAATATTGAATAAATCATAAACTTGTATTAAATGTGCTATTTTCAAAACTAAGCACTGCGCCTTTTGAGCTCATAACAGTGCTAATGTCCAAAGTGCTTCCTAACAAATTATGAGGATCATCTATGCCATGATTTAAATGTGTGTAAAAACGACAACTAAACCAGTCCCTACATAAAAATTTTGTACAATTAAATCAAATAAAGCTCGACTACACAGTAGAATTGCATTTAAGCTTGTGTTTGATAACCTAAATTTATTAAAAGATATATGGACATATTTCAAATGATTTTACATATTGTTTGAAACAAGATTATGTTCTTAATCTACACCGTTAAAGCCTTGGTCACGGTCAATTTCGTTCTCAACCTCGTTCAAGCTTTCCTCAGCAATCTTTAGCCACCAACATATATAAGCAATCATGGCGTTTAGCTTTTTGCCTCCAATGGTATAGCTGTTTGGTGGAAGCGTTCTCCCTGTTCATAGGATTCGGTAGAAAGTTGTATCTCTAACCAGTCGAGATGAGCTTGCATCAAATGCAAGACATATGAACGTGTGCTTTTGAAAACGCTTCCACTAGGTTGTTGACATACTATCGAAAATTGCCATCACGCTGATTTCCAAGAACCTTAGTAATAACAATATTTAACGCACCCCAAGCAATCGCAGCATTAGTATCTTAGGTTGTAATGAAATCTTAGCTTTTTATCATCTTTCTAATGTCCGTACCGTTAAAAATACCTAAACATGTATTAAAATATATAAATAAAAGGCATGTGAAAATGTAATTTAAATACGAACCTGCTTCAATTTTGGCGCAAGAAAGTTTAGGAAACATTTGTCTCAGACAAGCTTTTGGAGCATCATTGGTAAATTTTTTATGTAGTGGCGGAATCAAGATTTTCTAACGATTTACTAGAGGACTGTTTATGACGTTTGCTTTCCCAACAGTATATTCGTATCGTAGTGGCCAATCTGTTTTATTGTATTGTTCTCCGGTATAACGCGTATCCCACAAACAAATAAAGCACATATTCCTTGGCCATCCAGATGGTGGCAGTCCCATGATAGGGGCTACTACTTTCATGTCTGCACATACTCTCCACTGGAATTGCTCGTACAGTATATAATTGAGAAGGACATTCAAGTTGTTGTATGTTTCAAGCCTGTCTATATTGTATGCTAGTAGGACAGGTGGAATACTTTTGTCTTTGTACAGACTGCTTTTAAACTGGCTTTGTTATAATCGACGAAGAGGCGCCAATCGGGTTGAGTATGATTTATACTCATCTCGTGCATCAATCCGGCGATATCAGGGCAATAGGTAAACGAGTTAGCATCATTTACAGTAAAACATTGTTTAATAGATGCCTGCCCGTTACGATAGCCCGACGTTCTTACATCTGATGGCAAGTGGCTTCCATACTTTAAAAATTGTGTCAATTCTTCGGATTGTCTTTTTGATAGGGCGAGTTATCTCACCAGTTCATCTAAATCACGTTGTGTAATGAGCCTCACTAATCCAGTTGATTTAGATGGAACAAATGTCTCATCACATTCGTATGGAATATTCACAGAAGCTGTTTCCAGCGTTGCTTGACAAGGGCTTCTTCTAATAGGTGCGGGAATGTTATAGCTATGTGGTCTTGGCAGTCGCATATACAAACTTTGAATGCACTCTCTTTTGCGACATTTTATCCGGTTATCACCAATATCGTAATTTAAACATACATGACAAGTGCTTCTGTTATGTAAGTCCCCGGCATATGCATGAATATGCTCAAGATGCCATGTCATATGTTCGGCATTATGGCACAGCAGATTTATTCATCACATTTACGTGCAATCCACAATGGATAGAAAATAAACCAGCGTTATTCCCTGGCCAATCACCTATTGATTTTCATGACATTACAGCAAGAGTCTTCAGACAAAAACTGAAATCGTTATGTATATTGGGCCAAGTTTTATAATTGTACAATAGTACTTTTTGGAGCTTTCTGGCCGGCTTTCTTTTAAAATAAAACAAATGTTTACTTCTTTATTCTACACGTTTCGACGCTTGCATACGCGCAATTTATGCTATGTACATCATCCCGATAATTTACAACTTTCGATATATTTTGTTGTATGCGCAGCCCTTCTAACGTCAACCTTCTTCTTATTCTGTTCTCCATGTCCAAAATCTTTACATTATCGAAATCAGCTGTGTGCTTGCAACCCGTCAGGTGCTGCGCTAAAGCTGTGGTGTTTTTGTTGTTTTTTGCGTCTAACCTGTGTTCATTTACTCTCGTGTTGACCGATCATTTCGTTTGTGCCATCTATACCTTCCCGCAAAATTCCCCCTCTTTTCCTCCACCACATGGTATTTCGTAGATTACATTGTGTAGTTGCTCCTTCTTGATTTTGTTTTTGGTTTTCATTTATATTTTTTGGATTGTATGATTTGGTTTGTGTGCATAGCTTATGTTGTTGGCTTTAATCGTTTTATGTAATGTGTTGCTGTCAGTTAATTTTGGTATGTATGTGACGCCTGTGTATACTTTTCCATTGCTTTCTTCATTTAGTGTTGTTGCGTTGTTACTCGTTTTTTGTTTAGTTTTGTTTCTCGCCGTGCCTATTAGACCGTGTATTATTTTATTTGGGTATACATTTTTTTTCAAGTATGATCTGAATCGTTTTCTTGTTCTGCTCCATGAACTCCTGGTCACTCAAGGAGTAAACTTTGTTAATAAAGTTGATTATTGTATTTCTTTTTTTATTCCATGGGTGGTTTGATTGGTAATTGATCATTATAAATGATGCAAAGGCTTTTTTGTACCAATTCGTTTTTACTTTGTTTCCGATGTTGTGGATTTCCAAGTCCAGAAAAGCTAATTTGTGATGTTTTTCTTTTTATAGTGTAAATTTTAATTTGTTGTGTTGCTCGTTGAAAGTTTTTAGAATTTCGTCTACGTCTCTTGCACTAACAATAGCGAAAATATCATCTACATATTTCGTTATTTATTTTATATTTATGTCTTTAGATTTTAGCTCAATGGTACTGTCGTCAATACTTTTGTCGAGGACTATATCTGCTATTGCTGGTGATGGAGGATTTCCCACCGGCATCCCATAAACTTGCTGGCAATGGTTATATTCGTATACAAAGTATTTGTTTTCTATCAGGCAGAACTCTAGAATATTGAGGAATTGGCATTTAGTAATTTTAGTATGATTTTTTTAGATTCGACCATTGTTTCATAATTGTGCTGATCCCTAGATGGATGGGGATATTCGCAAATAGTGATACGCCGTCTAGGGATATAAGTATTCCATCCTCGTCAATGGTTACAGCTTTTATTTTTTATTTTAATTGAACTGAATTTTTAATATTATATTTTTCGGAAATAATGTTTTTTAAAATTTTTCCCACGAATTTGGATAGTTTCGAGCAGGGAACATAAATCGAGGATGAAATTGGGCGAAGTGGTGTGTCTTCCTTGTGCACTTTCGGTAAGCCATAAAGTCATGGGGCTGTGGCAGCCGAGCATGTTAAATACTGCTTCAGTTTTGCATCAACATTGTGGCTCTTGTACATGTCATTGGCAATTCTATTGTTTATTTTCAACAAATATTGGGTGGGATCATTTATTATGGTTTTGTATGTGCCTTTGTCGTTCAAGAGGTCTTCCATTTTCTTCTTGTACTCTGGTTTATACATCATTACGGTTCTGTTCCCTTTGTCTGCATTCGCAATCACAATATCATCTTTGTGTTGGTATATGACCCTTTTTGTTTCTTCATACACTTGTAAAATAAATTTATCTTTTTGGCTATTTCTTAGTTTATTTTTAAACGTGTTTACCCTTGTTGCAAATTTACATCTCACCATATCTTTTTCTCTCTCATCTGTTATGGGGTGTATACTTTGTTCGACGTCCGCTATAATGTGCAGGGGTGAGAACGTTTTCCCAGATATGGGAAGGGCGAACTTATTAATCATGGATAGTAACCATTGACATTCAGGAGGGATGTCTATTCTCGTTTTATTCGTAAACCACCCGGTATTGTGCTTTAGGTCGAACTTCTCAATGTTTTCCTTGATCGAATTTTGCAGTTTTTTCTTTTCTATAACGCTTTTTGTGCGTAGCATGAATTGTTGTTACTAGTTGTATTCCTATACCTCTAAAGTATCGTGCAAATGTTGTTGAACCTTTCGAATTGCTCGATTTTCTATATAAATTTTCATGTTTGTTTCTTTGATTTCCAGACATAGAACTTTGTTCAAAAATTGGTTTCAATTTTTCGCATTTCATTTTTTGTTTTTTCCAGTGTAAACACGTGTATTATATTTGTGGTCTTGCCCTTTAAATGTGGTGGTACTATTCCAAAGTCCTTACATTTCAGAAGATATTTTAGCCCTTGTTGTTTAGCAAGATTTTTGTGGTGTTTTCCGTATTTTTTGATATTAAGACAGGTGTCGACGTCGTATTTACCAACACATTAGATACAACCATACTACATACAATCAGACACAAAACACAAATGACGCGCCTCTTGACTCCTATATTATAGTATAGTATGATGCACTATTCCGACAAGAGAGATATTGGTACTTTAGAATACCAAATGACCAGGTTGGCCCAACGCCACAATGATATTTCTACCTTCTATCAGAAAGTCTATCAACATCTTTCGTTAATCCTTGACAAAATTTCCTGTCTCCACTTGGGCGAAGAGTCCATCAGAGCCATGACAAACTCTCTACAGAGAGAAAGCTCTGGATAGGTAGGACACAGGCACTGCACCTGTGTCAAAAACTTGATAACATGTCCTTCCGAATGAACCACGCGAACACTGTGAATAGATCAATTAACAAGGGACCGCCACGACAAATTATAACAATAACAGACCCTTCTATCCCAACAGTTTAATCGACGACCAAATAGGTACCCAAATTATCCATTCATGCCACAGACAAATGGTCCTGGCCACTACAATTACCCCGGATATGATCAAGGATTCCGCACGGGATACAACGGCCACACCAATTATCCCCAGTATAACCCAAATTTCCGTTCGAACCCAACAGGATACAACAATCAAAATAATTACTCCAATAATGACAGAAACAATCTACTACCAAAAAACCACCAGTACCCATGGATGTAGACCAGTCCAAACATTCCAGGCAGGTCAACTATCAAAACCGGCCGCAGAAAACCAAAACAATTTCGCGCAGAAGCATCCCCTTTCTACCCAACATCCTCACGCAGCAAATAAAATGCAAAAAACATTTTACGCCGACACGGGCTACAATAAACCGGATGAACACTATGATCAAGCAGATCCTCACCAAATCTACGAGGATAATCCAGTCCTAAATAATTATGGAAATGAAAATCAACTAGACCATGCACCAAAAAGTAACCTTAATTTAACCATAAACAACAATCCGGCCCTGAACGAGCTGGAGTGCATCATGCATCATCCATCTTCACTCCTCTACTACGAGTTCATTGCTAGGAGCGGAGATGGACTAGACTTTTTGATTGATACCGGCTCGAGTAAAAATTACATGCAATCCTCTAGGATAAGAAATCCAATTCCTAATGAGCATACTTTTAAAGTTAACTCTGTCGCAGGAGACATAGGGACATAGGGAGGGTAGGCAAAATTAAAATTTGTATTTTACCAACAGAAAAACTCCTTTCATGGAATAATAGGTAATGACACGCTCAAACAACTGCAAGTAACAATCCACACTGATAAAAATATTATGACAATTTTCGAAAATATAGTTATCCCTCTAAAACAAAGGGTGTCACAAGAAGTGAATAATGTAGGAATAAAACTACCACATGTTTCTGCCGAAATTCAATCAAAAATTAATGGCATAATTGTGAAATGTCCCAATCTGTTCTCAGATCCCCATGAAAAACTAACATATACTACCTTAGTTAAGGGCGAAATCCGCACTAGCAGCGACACACCCGTTTATTCCAAGCCATATCCTTATCCAATGGCGCTTAAAGAAGAAATAGAAAGGCAAATAGAGGGGCTCCAAGATTATGGGATAATTAGGACATCAAAATCCCCCTATAACTCACCAGTCTGGATAGTAGACAAAAAGTTGAACGCCTCTGGTAAAAAGAAATACCGGATGGTGATCGACTATCGAAAGCTCAATTCAGTTACAATACGCGATAAATACCCCATACCAGAAATAAATGAGGTTCTTGCAAATCTCGGAAACAATTCACTATTTACCGTTATTGATCTTAAAAGCGGATTTCATCAGATACCACTCCGTGAGTCCCATATCGAGAAAACGGCATTTTCCGTGAACAACGGAAAGTACGAATTTCTCCGATTGCCATTTGGGCTTAAGAATGCTCCGTCCACATTTCAAGGAGCACTGGATGATATCCTCCGACAACATATCGGTATAAGATGCTACGTCTACATCTATGATGTAATAATATTTGGGAAAAACGAAGAGGAGCACTTAAAAAATATTGAATTAGTGTTCAGAACCCTTGAGAGAGCAAACATGAAAATACAGCTAGACGAGAGTGAGTTTGCTAAAAAGGAAGTAGAATTCCTGGGGTACGTTGTTACTCCGGGAGTAATAAAAGCAAACCCAAAAAGGTAGAAGCCATAGTTAATATACCTCCTGTTAAAAATCTTAAGGAACTTCGTTCGTTCCTTGGCATGGCAGGCTATTATAGAAGATTAATTCAGGACTTTGCCAAGATCGCTAAGCCACTTACGGCCATTGTGCGAGGCAAATTTGGAAATATTTCCAAAAACGCATCAAGGAAGCAATCCATTACCCTAGATCAGGAAACATTAAATGCATTCGACAAAATAAAAAACACCCTTACTTCACCGGACATCGTTCTGTCCCATTCGAATTTTGAAAAGGACTTCGAACTGACCACGGACGCATCGGACTTCGCAAAAGGCGCCGTACTATCATAAAATAAAAAACCCATAACATACATATCTAGGACCATCCACAAAACCGAAGAATCTTATGCAACCAATGAGAAGGATATGCTGACCATTATATGGTCCTTAAGCTCTTTAAGGAAATACTTCTACGGGTCAAGAAAACTAAATATATATACCGACCACCAACCGCTTACATATGCTTTAAATACAAGGAATACGAATAGCAAAATTAAACGATGGAAAGCCATCCTGGAGGAATATAATTACGAACTGAAGTATAAACCAGGGTACTCCAACGTGGTCGCAGCCGCCTAAGGATACCTCCTCAAATAAATTGTCTCACTCCCAAAATCCACAGTGATGAGAGCTCAAGCCGTAACCTCATACCATTTACAGAGGCCCCAGCAAACGTTTTTAAAAATCAAATATTTTTCAAGCAGGACGAGACATTTTCATATCAATTTAAAATAATATTTCCAACAATCCATCGTCATATAATTACAGAACCCCAATATGTCGATGAAATTCTCACTACGCACCTAAAACGATACCTTAACCCCTCCGTCATCAACGGAATCAACACAGACGAAATGATAATGGGCATGATCCAAAACATCTATCCACTACATTTTAGTAGCTATAAGGTACGCTATACCTAAAAATTATTTGACGACATCAACAACGAACAGGAGCAGGAAAACACCATTTTAGACATCCATAAACGCGCACACAGAAATGGAGTTGAAAACAAAGTTGTTATGAAACCTTTCACCACGTATATAAAAGTACGTACGGCTTTTACACTGATTCATATTCCTGCCAGTGGAATGCCCCTTTGGCCCTATAGTGTTCACTCGCAGTAACCAGCAGCTTCAGTAGGGTGGATGCGGATATTTCGGAGCTTCAGGAACAGCGAGGAGTACCGCAAACAGAAGGTTCATACAGAGAAAGAAATTGCACACTCAGGAAACTATCGTACATGCAAAACAACAGACAAGTACCGCCTAAATTCCATTTTCCGTAGACTTCCATGCTTAGCAGCTTTCGCAATTATTTAAAGCTGCTCTTCGCCCACCCTTCCATGGTGTCATGATGTTTTATTTAAACCCCATCAACACGCCCAAAACCAAATAATTTCAGACCACTTTTCAAATTTTACCAAACCATATTAGAATAAATTATTCTGGTTTATTCACATTCTTCTCCATACAGGACAACCTATATACATATTCAATGTATATATGTATGTAATATATATTATACATATATTGGGGCACCCTGTGAAATCTTCTGTATAAATATCTCATTATTATATTTTGACATTCTCTTTCTACAATGTATATTGTTTTTGTAAGCTTACAGTTAGCAAAACTGAACATCTTTGATCATACGATTTTTGTACTCAAGCTGTAGAACACGCGCTAATTATCTTTTAAAGAAAACTTTCAAGTAATTAAAGTTAAGGTTATCAATATTAAACCGACTTTTTATTTACCGGAAAATTATCTTCCTACGAGTTTCATCAGGAAAGAACACTAAGTTGTACAGGGGTAAGAAAATCTCCCACACTGGTTACCCCGACGTGATCCTGATTTACAACACACGTACACTCTAGTGTGCCCTAACGGAGTACAGCCGCAAGTCCCGTTGTAAGAAACACGCGTTTTTTTTAGAAGTCTAGCATTACCGAAAATGCCTTCCGACAGCGGCATATCTTCACCACCGACGAACTTTCCACAGCAACAAAATCAAAATGCGGCAGAAGCGCAACCAAATGAGAGGCAGGCCGCAGTTATCTACGCATGGCTGCCTGTCCCTGCAATGTCTAGTTCCAACATAGAGGCGTGGTTTACGTCTATGGATTTTTGGTTTACAGCCTCTGGAATCATGTCAGACAAGCAAAAGGCAGCCACCGTATTTGCAGCACTGTACCCCACTGTGGTTAGCCAATTGGCCCAAGTCATCGCCGACATGCCACAGAGCGACAAAATCGAATATGTCAAGACAAAAATCATTGAGCATTTCGCCGATAGTGAGCAGAGACGTCTCAATAGGCTACTATCGGAACTGCCACTAGGTGATAGAAAGCCTTCGGAGCTGTATTTCGAGATGACACAAGTGGCAGGCACTTCCCTGGGCGACGCTGCTCTTAAAGGACTTTGGACAAAACGTTTACCAGCCTTTCCCCAGCAAGTAGCGCAGGTACGAACCGATACAGCTGAATTAAACCAACTGCGTACAGCAATAGAAGACTTATCCAAGCGAGTTGAGAGACTCAGTTCGAAATCACGTTCTCGCTCACAAACCCGATCAACACCGACAAAGTACAATAACTCGAAAAGCACGAGCTTGCCGCAACAAACTAGAAATAGAAGTCCATCATCAGCTAATGCCGAATGTTTGTATCATCAGAAGTATGGTACTAATGCTCGCAAGTTCCGCAGCCCCTGCCGACGCCGACAACGATCAGTTCAAACAATAACAACAGATGGTAAAAGTTGACTTGAAAAGCGGGTGACGAAATGTAGCGAAAATTCTGCCACCGAACGCCAAGTTTTTCGCCTCCAGGTAAGAGATAAAACAACGAGTACAATTTTCTCATCGATACGGGAGCAGACGTTTCCATTCTCCCAATAACAACATTGTCATACGATATTCGTCCAACCGCCACAAAGTTGTATGCAGCAAACGGTGCTGCTATAAAAGTACTAGGGGAAAAACGAATTAAATTAGACCTAGGCCTCCGCCGCGATTTTGTGTGGTCATTCTTATTCGCAGACGTCACACAACCCATCATCGGTGCCGATTTCATAAAATTGTATGATCTGCTTATCGATATGCGACGAAACAAACTTATCGATAATTTAACATCTCTTTCGACATCACTAGGAGGACCGAACAAGTGCACTGCAGCATTAGTAAAAACATTCACAGAAGGAAATGAATTCGCAAATATCTTATCACGAGTTCCCGTCCATCACAAAGCTAGCACCGCTTGGATCCAAAACAACATCGACAGTGTTCCATCGCATCGAGACATCAGGACAACCAGTGTTTTCGAGACCACATCGCCTTTTTCCCAACAAGCTAGAAGCTGCTAAAGCAGAATTTGAATTTTTATTAAAAGCAGGTATTTATCGCCCATCTAGGAGCAACTGGTCAAGTCCGCTACATATGGTGAAAAAGAGTGATGGTACGTGGAGGCCGTGCGGCGACTACAGGGTGCTTAACGCACATACACTCCCGGATCGATACCCATTGCCCTATCTGACAGATTTTACCAATATTTTGCGTAGTAAGGAAATTTGTTTTAAAATAGACCTACAAAAGGTATTCCATCAGGTGCCAATTTACCCTGATGACCTTCCGAAAACAGCAATCATGACTCTATTCGGATTGTTCGAATTCCAGTTCATGACTTTCGGTTTGTCCAACGCTGCACAAACATTTCAGCGCCTTATAGACGAAGTCCTACGAGGTCTTAACTTCGTATTTCCTTACATTGACGACATATGTGTTGCGTCCGAATCAATCGGGCAACACCGGCAGCATCTGCGTTTAGTCTTTCAACGCTTATGCAAAAACAACCTCTCTATTAACTTTTCTAAATGCGAATTTGGTAAAGCTGAGATCAAATTTCTGGGCCATCTTGTCGATGCCCAAGGCATTAAACCCTTGCCAGAAAAAGCATCGTCGTTGTTAGAGTTCCCCAAACCAGCAGTGGCCAAACATCTGAAGCGCTTTATTACCATGCTTAATTTTTACAGAAAATTTTTGCCACATGCCGTCGACTATCAAAAATATTTACAGAGCCTTATTTCAGGCAATGAGAAGAATGATCACCCGCTGCTTGCGTGGACAACAGAGGCTGAATCCGCTTTCCAACGTTGCAAAGAGGAGCTTGCAAATGCAACTCTGCTGTTTCATCCATCCCACGATGCCGAATTATCTTTGCACATCGACGCCTCAGATTTCGCAGTCGCTGCCGCGTTGCATCAAATTGTAAACGGTGAATATCAACCTCTAGTTCTCTATTCAAAAAAATTGACGCCACCTCAGTGCAAATACTCTACTTATGACCGAGAGCTGACTGCCATGTACTAGGCAGTTTCACATTTTCGGTATATGATAGAAGGAAGAAGATGTCACATTCTCACTGATCATCGTCCACTTATGTACGCCTTTGCCCAAAAGCTAGAAAAAAACCGCTCCACGCCGAGCCCGACAACTTGATTACATCGCGCAATTCACTACCGATATTCGGCATATAAAGGCCGAAGCCAACATTGCAGCAGATGTCTTCTCGCGAATCCAATCAGTTCACGGCACCATCGACTACAAAAGCGTAGCAGAGGAGCCGCGAAACGATGAGGAACTCCAACACCTTTTGCAATTAGGTACAAATTCAAAAACCTCACTTATTCTAAAGCCTTTCATACGATACGAATATGAAGCTGATATGCGACACCAGCACATCGCGTGTGCGCCCGTATATTCCGAAAAAATTCAGAACGCAAATACTTACGAAAATGCACAGCCTATAGCACCCCGTCGTTCGCACCACAACCAAAATAATGACGTCTAGATTTGTTTGGAAAGGTATTAAAAGGGATGTGACAAATTTTGTTAGTAGTTTTGAAACTTGTCAACGGCCGAAGGTGCAGCGACATACGAAATCATCACCTGAGAAATACGCATTGCTACAAAATAGATTTTCGCACATAAATATCGACATCGTTGGACCTTTTCCGCTATGCGATGGGCAGCGATACTGTCTCACCGTAATAGACCGCTACACGAGATGGCCAGAAGCGAAACCAATCCCGGATATGACAGCTGAAACTATCGCTAAAGCATTGACTACACATTGGATCTCCAGATTTGGTGTACCAGAACGCATCACATCTGACCGAGGTAGACAGTTTGAGTCAGCCGTTTTCAAAGAACTGGTTTCTACAATCGGGGCCAATCATCTTCGTACTACGCCGTATCACCCCCAACCCAATGGTCTCATAGAACGTTGGGATAGAACGTTTAAAACTGCCATCCTCTGTCACGACCCTGACAAATGGACACATTTTCTTCCAACGATCTTACTCGGCCTCAGAGTAGCATATAAACCCGATATTGGTGCATCGCCAGCAGAACTCGTATATGGAACGACGCTCAGAATTCCAGGCGAATTTTTTCAAACGACTAGTCACCCGTGCCGACCAGCGAATCGGTTGCAAAATTTCGCCAAGCTATGGAAAAGCTAAGGCCAACGGAAACCGCCTATCATTCGCCACCAGCAACGTTCGTTTCACCGAAACTGCTGAGCTCAACACACGTTTTCGTCAGAAATTACTCCATACACCCTTCGTTGACACATACTTACGATGGTCCTTACGCTGTTACACGCAAATATTCAAAATACTTTACGGTCATCATCAAAGGCCACCCTAGCAATATTAGGATTGATCGACTTAAACCTGCATTTTTAACAAACACCGATCTCGAAACGCCAGCTCATCCTGAGAGGAACCAAACGCCGCAAAATCATATAGAAACGCCAACTCATTCTGAAATCAATCAGCAGCCACAAGAAACCATCGAAACGTCAACTAATTCTGAAAAAGGACAACCTGTACAGGATAATAGCAAGAGCGTACCGACGAAAACCACCCGCACTGGTCGCCAGATTAATCTTCCTCAACGATAGAGGTAGCTTTCGTCTGGTGACGGAGTACTGTGGGGCACCCTGTGAAAACTTCTGTATAAATATTACATTATTATATTTTGACATTCTCTTTCTACAATGTATATAGTTTTTGTAAGCTTACAGTGAGCAAAACTGAACATTTTTGATCATACGATTTTTGTACTCAAGCTGTAGAACACGCGCTAATTATCTTTTGAAGAAAACTGTCAAGTAATTAAAGTTAAGGTTATCAATATTAAACCGACTTTTTTATTTACCGGAAAATTATCTTCCTACGAGTTTCATCAGGCAAGAACACTAAATTGTACAGTAGTAAGAAAATCTCCCACATATATATTTTTTTGTATGTACATATATATATGTGTTATGCTTAAGTGCTAACGAAATTATGTCCAACGTAATTAAAATTTATAATGTGATCTGGCTGTTGCAGAATTTCCTGCCAAGGCTGCTTCAAAAATATTCATAATTTTAATAACTACATACTATATATTTATATTTTTCTCTTTGTTTTCCCAACTTATTTTTCTTTTGTGATCTTATATAACAACTAAATTAATAAGAAGAAGTATGAAAACAGAACCAAGAGGCGGAATAAGAACGAAAGGAATTTCGTTGGAAAAAAATTTGGAACTAAATTTCTATCGTAATCCTAATACCAGTAGTATGATTATGAATACAAAAAAACATATTGGGAAGAAGAAGAGTCACTTAATTGCTTGTTGTTGTAGAGCGCTGCTTCGAAGGCCTTCCAAGTCGCTGCTTTTCGTTGTTGTGAACAATTTTTTTTTCTTTTTACAGTTTTCCAAATTTACAAGTTCCTCCCTGCTTCAATATGTATATTAAAGTTTTACGAATTAATTCTAGGTATTTATTTTATCACTTTGGATTCATTTCTTTTTCTGTGCTTTCAACTCAGGGATTCTACGCACCTCTTTTCTCAATTTCTCATGCTTTTCCTTTCACATATTTTTCTAACTAAAGTTTTTTTTCTGTGTTTTTTTTCTTTGTTTTGTTTGCCACTATATTTGCATAGTTTTTTTCCTATTCCTTCATTTTTTTGTCTTACAAAAAATTTTTCGTATTTTGAAATATGATGTGACTAAGAACGATAATTACACCATTTAGTAACCAAATATATTAAGGACTACTTTTAAAATGATCTTTTATTTTTATATATATTGTTTTTTTTTTATGTTTGAGCATTTGTAGCTGATTACCAGTGCGAAACTTTACTACGTTTGTACGCGAGGCTGTGGAAACTGATCACCGCGTAAGTAAAGTAACTACTCCTTCCTAGCTATTCTTCCCATTTTCTTCGCAATTGGCTCTCAGTATGTATAAAGGTATACAATGAAACTTTTTAACCTCTCAGCTATTACATTTTTGTTTTCTCTTAAACTCTTAAAGAGTGATGATAGTCTAATAAGAATACGTGTTGTCCAAAGACGGGAACAAAAAAAGGATTTACTTTGACGCTTTAGTAACTTCACTTCGAAATCTTCTAATCCACTTGTTCAAAAATACAGCAGTTGGAAAACTTATATCGCCAGGTGAATATAATGTTCGTACTCTTCAGCGTGCAGCTATAACAATGCAGTTACCATATACTTTTTTTTCGACGTATGGGTACTTCCACTTATAATTCCTTTGTTAAGTCGATTACCCCGTGGATGGATGATTCTTATGATGAACTGACCAAGTTTTAATTATATTTATAACTTTACCGAACGATGTGTACAGCTTCAAGTCTGGATATCAAAAGAGACCGATTCTTTTCCGGAAGTGCCGTCCTCGATTCCCTTTCTTTCCCCTTTTCCCATGTCACAATGACATAAAGGAGAAATCGATATGTTCGATTATTTCTTTCGTTAGGTTCGCTCGGTATTTTTGGACCATTTTGTACAGAAGATGCCACTGAGTCGTTTGTTGGTGCATTCAGAATATTAGGAATAGCTTTAAAGATTTATTACTCCAAAAATGGTCTGGGAGATCTAAATACGTAAATGTGTACATATATTTTAAGTTTACTATAAAAATAATTGTATTGGTTGTTAGTACATCGGTACACACTCCCCCACTTAAATTCATGGCACGTTTACTCCTCTGTTGCTCTATAGTCGCGGATATCTTTTCGATGGTAGTACTCGCGTTTCATTGTATTCACATCTTCCAGTTGATATATGCAATTTCCATTTAAGTCCAACGACCTTAGCTTTCACGAACTTTGGAGCGAATTTTGCGCAAAATCGTTTGCTGGCATCTCTCAAAACAAAGTTTCGTCGAAAGACTATATCCCCGACTTTAAACGCTTTTGTGGTACTGCGTAAGTTGTAGCGTTTTGCGGAGTTTTCAAAAGCAGTCTTAATATTTTCGCCAATAGTTTTTCGGATCAATTGAAGTTTATCTGACCTGTCCAACAAACTTGTATTTATTGAATGTAGCTGACGTAGGAGCTGGTAGTCTTGAGCGTGAGTAACCATTTGCTGGCCAAAAAGAGCGTAATAGGGTGTAAAGCCTATGGTTTGGTGGTATGCACTTCTCAATGCTTCTCCTATTTCCGATATATGCCTATCCCAAACAGATTGATCATTCGCTATATAAGATCTGATTCCAGTTATTATAGATCTATTAACACGCTCGATTGCGTTTGTCTGAGGGCTATATAAGGCAGTATACACAAGTCGTATACCTCTTTGGCTAAGCAATTGGTTAAATTGGGTTGATTTAAATTGCTTTCCATTATCACTTATTATCACCTCCGGTGTACCAAATATGCCGAATACTTGGTCGTGCAAAAATTCGCATATCACTGAACTATGAAATTTCTTGATGGCTTTTAACAAGGGAAATTTAGTAAGGTGATCCAAAACTATTAATATTCCGATATGGCCTTGTTTAGACCTCGGATATGGTCCCAGAAGGTCAATATAAAGTTTCTGGAACGGTCTTTGCACTACATATTGTGTTGTCATGGGTGGTCGAAAGGTCACGTTTGGGGCTTTATTTTTGTGACAAGTTTCACATTTTGCGACATGGGCTTTTACATCAACGGTCATGTTTGGCCAGTAAAGATTCTTTCGAAGACGTTCCAGGGTTTTACCTATTCCACCGTGAAATTTATTTGGAGGTGCATGTGCGTTTTCGATTGCTTCTGGAACTAATGCTTTAGGTACCCATAGTTTCCAATTAAATGCCTCGTTTTCGGGATTTCCATCGGCCATTTCTGTCCGCTTATAGACGTCGTCATCTAGAATATGTAGGTCCGGTAGACGAGATATATTACTTCGAATTTTGTTTTTGATTGTCTCGTATTCTTCGAACTTGAATTCTGATGAATTCAGATTTATGAGCGGCCGGATGTCGAGCTCGTCAACTTTATTTGTTTCAGAAGACATTTCCTCAAAATTTTGACGAGATAAACTGTCCGCGACAACATTTTGAGCCCCTTTCCTATATTCAATGTTGAATCGAAATTGCTGAAGTTTTAAAGACCAACGAGCTAACCGTCCTGACAAGTCTGATTGCCTCATGAGCCATTGTAGCCTAGCGTGATCAGTTATAATTTTAAAGTCTTGACCTTCAGCATATGCACGGAATTTCTTTAAGCTCAGTATGGCAGCAAGGCACTCTAGTTCAGTTACGCTATAATTACCTCGAGCTTTTTGGAGAAATACGCTACTGGCATTTCTATGCCTTTGTCATTCAGTTGAGCCAAAACAGCACCTACACCTAGCTTGCTAGCGTCACATTGTATTATAAATGGTTTACTGTAGTTGGGATTGGTAAGAACAGGGGCTGTGCAAAGCTTTTCTTTAAGTGCTTCAAAAGCTTGTTGCGCTTCTGTCGTTCAACTAAATTTATTGCTCTTCTTAAGAAGATTAGTGAGAGGTGAAGTTATTGCTGCAAAATTGACAAGAAATCGGCGGTACCAACCCGCCATACCCAGGAAGCTACGCAACTGTTTGACGTTGGTTGGCCTTGGATAATTTGTTACAGATGAAACCTTGTCTGGATCGGTTCGCAGAGTACCATTACCAACAATATATCCGAGGTAATTCACCTCCTTTATGCAAAAATTGCTTTTGGATAAATTGATAGTAAGACCTTTTAATTAGAACACGTGAATCTCCGTTGACAGTAGTACTTCAAGGGACTTTTGTTAATTAGTATATATATATATAGACGTGTGGTTATTTAATACAAATGAGTTATTTTGATAATACCAGATTTAAAAATAAATTAACACCCCCACTTATCAAAATAGCTGCAAAGTTTAGCGTTAAATACAATAGTTTTATTTTATATTGGTGTAACTCCTAACATTTTCATAAATTTGTAATGCTTCGTTGGCGTAAGCCCTTTGTCAACAAATCAGCAGGCATTTCGTCAGTTGATACATATTTAAGTGAAACCATTTGGTTTTTAACAACATCTCTTATGTAGTGGTGACGAACATCTATATGTTTAGTTCTATTATGCGACTGATGATTTGTTGCAAGTTTTAATGCACTTTGGTTGTCGCAATATATAGGTATCATATAAAATTGTTTAGTGATATCATAAAGTAAATTCTTCAGTAAACAGCTTCTCTAGATGCGTCTGAGAGAGCTACGTACTCTGCTTCAGAACTGGATAAAGAGAATGTTTTCTGCTTTCTACTTTGCCAAGAAATAGCAGAACCAAACATCGTAAGCAGTAGCCAGTATATGACTTTCTGTCTGTACTGTCGCTCGCCCAGTCAGCATCAACAAAACTTGTCAACATTTCATTACATTCTTTAGTATATCTTAAGCAGTAACCTTTTGTTTTTTGTAACTATTTCAAAATTCTTTTCGCATAAACATAATGGACTTCTTTGTAACAATTATTAAATTGGCTAAGATAGCTTACTGCGTATACAATGTCTGGTCTTGTTAGAACGGCTAGATACATCAAAGAGCCGATAAGTTTTTGAAATGGAACATTATCGCAAGTAGTTTTAGATTGATCAAAAGTGAGTTTGCATTCAATAGGTGTATCGATTGGCTTACAACTAGACATATTAAATTTACATAATAATTGTTCGATATATTCTTGTTGATCTATAGTTATTTGGCTGCAATTTCCATTCAGTTGAATCCTCATACCCAAATAGCGTTTTACAAGTCCTAGATCTTTTATTTTAAATTGTGAGTTTAACACATTTTTCAACATTTCTGTTTCTTTTGGGTTATTTGAAAAAATCAAAAAATCATCTACATAGATTGTAACTATAACTTTTACATCATTATCAATTTTTGTAAATAGACAAGGTTTATAAAAACTAATTTTAAACCCTAATTTTAATAAACATTCTTTTACTTTTTCGTACCAAATTAAAGAAGATTGTTTAAGGCCGTAAATGGCTCGTTTCAATTTTTAAGCTTTTCCAGTAATTTTCTTTTCATATCCCTCTGGAAACGACATATAAATATCTTCCTTCAGATGACCATTTAAAAAAGCGGTAGTTAAATCTAAGTGTGTGATATTCATCGCATATTTCACGCTAAAAGCAAATAACATTCTCAACGTAGAGTGCTTTACCAGAGTTGAGAAAGTTTCGGAGTAGTCTATTCCATACTTCTGACTAAAACCATACTTCTGACTAAAACCTTTCGAAAACGCACGTTACCATCTACATCAAGCATTTTGTTAAGGACCCACTTAGATTTAACTACTTATGCCCCGTGTGGTATATCGGATATCTCCCAAGCATCGTTGCCTTTGAATGATTGTAGCCCTTCTTGCATAGCGAATGACCATTGCTCTGCTTCTGGACCTTCTAACGCCTCTGTAAAATCAATCTGTTCTAAAACGATTTTGGAAAAAACATATTAGTAAAACTAAAACGGTTTGGGGCTTTCCTCGTTCTTCTGCCTTTAACAATTTCAGCAGATTGTTGCACTTCTTGACCTTCTTCACTTGAGGTGTTTTCATCTGAACAGGTGTAATCAGGGTTGGTTGAGGTTGGAATATGCAGAGATTCATTCAGTGAATAATCCCCCACTGAATCTCTGCTTTCCTCTTCTTCCTTCGATGGTATACATTCCTCGACTGATTTACTTTCATTCTCTTCGATTGAAGAATCTGCACTGTAAATCCATATAGAACTGTCGTTGTCTGTGCTTTTTAACGCATCTTCCATAATGATAACATCTCTTCTCACAGTAACAATATTTTTTTTCGGATCGTAGACACGATAACCTTTAACATTTTCGGAAAACCCAACAAGAATATGTTTTTTAGATTTTCTGTCCCACTTTAATCTTTTTTCTTTTGGAACGTGTACCATAAATGGGCTTCCGAATAAACGAATATGACCAAGGTTCGGTTTTTTAGAGAACCAAACTTCATGTGGAGTTTTGTCTCCTAACGTTGAACAAATGGATCTGTTTTTTATGTAAACAGCTGTATTAGCAGATTCCGCCCAGAACTTTTTTTGGCAAATTAGCATCAAATAATAAGCACTTTGCTTTTTCAATTACTGTTCTGTTAGCCCTTTCGCAAACACTATTTTGTTCGGGAGTATATGGACAAGTGGTTTGATGTAGTATACCGTCCTGCAATAACAACTTATCAAAACTTTTATTGCAAAACTCGCCACCATTGTCAGTGCGCAAAATCTTGATTTTCTTATTTTGTTCGTTTTCTACCATTGCTTTGAATGCTTTAAACCTCTCAAAAGCTTCACAATTTTCTTTTAAAAAATATATAAATGTTATGCGACTGTAGTCTTCTACAAATAACAAAATATACTTTGCACCTCCAATAGACCTCGATTCCATGGGACCACAAAGATCAATTGTACATGCACAATTTGCAGAACGTCGTCGCTTTTGTGCAATTTGGATGGGAACGGCAATCTTGCTTGTTTTCCCTCACAACATGTCACACATGAACTTTTCTTGATGTTATTATTAAATGAGTAATCTACACCATCAACAACTCCATTTTTCATTTTGTTCAAGTCAGAACTGTTAATATGTCCTAAACGTCTGTGCCATAGCTGTGCGCTCACTAATGATTTTGCTGCTAAAACGGAACATTGTTTTAACTCTAACTTATAAACCCCATTAACCAAGTCTGCCCTAGCGACAAGAACATTTTTTTGGTTGCGAATGTAGCAGTGGTTGGCTTCAAATGATACATGATTTCCACTTTCGATCAGGGCACTTACAGACAATAAGTTCGTCGTTAAACTTGGCACGCACAGCACATTTTTTACTGTGATATCGTAATTATAACCAGTGACAATATTTACTTCTCCTGAACACACAACTGGTAATTTTGTTTCATTTGCAATTATAATTTCTAACATGCCAGGGGAATTATTAACGTTTTCAATCCAATGCCGATTTGCTGTTAAGTGTGAACTAGCGCCGGAGTCCACGTACCATTCGTTTTTGTCGTAACTACCACTCAGAAACACGGCACTGAACGCATTCGATTGTTTATTTTTCAATAGAGGACACTGATTCCTATAATGACCAGCTTGCTTACATTTATAACAAGTAATATTATTTTGTGCACTGAGCTGCGTTTTATGTGACATTCCGTATGTATGCTTGCTATTGCTTTTCACGTATTTTCTTTGTGCTTTGTTCGCAACAAATGCAGCATTACCTGATTCATTGTCGAATTTAGAAACTTCAATCACCAGCAACTTTGACTTGATGACGTCAGCAGTTATACTGATTCCAGAGTCATTGGCGAAAAATTTTCTGGCAAACCAGCTAAAAGTAAGGAACCTACCCATTCGTCGGTAATCTGAAAACCTGTACCATTCAACCTCTGTACTGTTTCAACTACTTGGGTTATGTACGTTGTCATTGAATTACAGTTTTCTAGGCGTAACGAGATTAAGTGCCGCAACAATGTTATTTTCCTCGAAAAACCTGAGTCATCAAACATTGCTTTCAGTTTTGCCCATAACTCTTCCGAGGTGTTAGTTGCCTTAATATGTACATACAAACTTGGGTCTATGGTCAATACTAGCTTTGCCTTAGTTTTTGCATCCTCCTCAACTTTTTTTTTCTTGTTGGGAATTAGATTTAATGTAGTGAACCTTTCCTTCCAGTACCAACATGTTTTCAGCCGCAAAACACCATTCATCGTAGTTTTCTCTGCCCTTCAATTTCGGCACACTTTGTATATAATTGGTAGCCATTGTTTGGTAAAACAAAGTTAAAGATTAACAAATTTTTTTTTTAATTACTTAAGTAAAAAAACGTGAGGCCCATTACCTATTAATTAGAGCACGTGAATCTCCGTTGACAGTCGTACTTCAAGTGACTTTTTATTAATTAGTATATATATATATATAGACGTGTGGTTATTTAATACAAATAAGTTATTTTGATATTGCCAGATTTAAAAATAAGCAGCCTTCCTTAGCTGCTTTGCAGTTTCTGCCAAAACCATCATATGAGTGTCAAAATCAGGTGAAACAATAAGAAGGTCGTCAAGATAAACAAACACAGGGTTTCAAGCTCTGGTGGTATCACGCGATCCATTAAACGGCATAAGGCCTGGGGGGCGTTACAAAGGCCAAATGGCATCACGCGGAATCGATATAGCGGGCGGTTTGGTACCGTGAAACACGTGTAGTCCCGGGAGCTCTCTGCTAACGGAATCTGCCAGAATGCCCTACGGAGATCAAGGGAGGAAATGAACTCTGCTTTTGGTAACCTACTCAAAATTCCTTCTATATGCGGGAGAGGATACGCATCCTTCACGGTAATTTGATTTATTTTCCTAGAATCTAAACACAGACGGACTTTGTCGGACTTCCGCACTAAAACTATCGGACTGGACCACGGACTGTTAGGCGATTCTTCAATAACACCTAATTTGAACATTTCATCTATTTCGGTATGAATCATTTTCTCGATGGCGGGAGATATAGGAAAATAACGTTGTTTTGTTGGACTGACATGCGGATCCACTTCAATTATGTGTTCCATTAGATCGGTTTTACCTAACCCTTCTTTCTCACAGTTAGGGAATCTGCTTTGAATTGTCCTTAAGACATTTTGTTGTTCTATGGTTAGGAGAATCTTGTTAGAATCTCCAATGGTGTTGCAATCATCGATATCGATTTCTGAGATTGTATGCGGTGCTATTTGGAATTTTCTCCAAAAATCTATACCTAAAATAACGTTTTGACAAATAACGTTTAAAAAAAACGTTAATGTCATGCGAACATTTTTTAAAATTCACATGTAGGGCTATCGTTCCAAAAACCACTTGCTTACGTCCGTCTGCGGTGCAGACATCAGTTTTGTGGTGCTTTAGCTTATTAATATTGGAAATTTCTTTAGCTAGTGAGCCGCCTACGCAAGATACTTGCGCTCCACTATCCAGAAGAGCCAAAACCTCTCGTCCTAATAACAAAATTTGAGCGTATGGCCTTAAGTCGGATCCTTTGTTGGTTACTGAACAAATTATGTCCGCAATGTTTTTATGTTGGCCTTTAATCTTCCTCCAAAAGCTATTCATACGCTTTGCAGAACGGCTAGGTGTGGCGGAAGGTTGTGGAAAATTTTGAAATATCATGCTTTTAGCTTGTTGGTATTTCCGCAACCGGACGTCATAAGGGACAATGGCTTTTAGTTTCATACAATTAGTTTTTGTGACAAGAGGGGGTAGAAGTGATTTTACTTGAACAAGTTCGGGTCGTAGCGAGGAGCCTGTTTCGGGACCTCGCTCGATTTCCCGTTTCCCGGTTGGCACGTGGGGCATTTGGGCTTATAGATTCCAGATGCTCCGCAGCCGTAACAAAATATAGATCTTTCTTCCAAACAGTAAAAATACCTATGCCCATCTTTTCTGCAGTTCCAACAAGCTAATTTTGTACCTTTTATTTTCTGTCCTAATTCGTCTACTTCAGTGACAGGGATATCAGATAAAACGTCCTCTTCAAACTGGAGCTCATTTACCTGGCGGCATGGAATCATACGCTGGTTATTACTTATTTCATTCAGTAACCTTTCTCCTTTCAGACAAATTCTGCGAAGTTCTGCCATCGAATTTATAGGGACATACAAAAGTTGTTGACGTATGCGCGGTCGAAGGTTTCTTTGTAGAATTTCAATCAATTCGTCCTCGTGCAACGGAGTGTGTAAGCCTTCGGCTGTTTTCAAAATTGCATTTCGAAATTCATCAAATGTTTCCGTCATGCCTTGTTTTCGAGAACGAATAATTTCCTTGATTTCTGTATCGGATTTGTGTTCGTCAAAGTTCGTTCGTAACGATTGAAAATAGACGGCCATGTTACCTGATCTACTGTTCGGCGATAGCGCCAATACCAATTTTTGGCTTCGCCATTGAATAGACTCTGCACATTTTCACACATTAATTGAAATTCCGATTTAGTATATCGAGAACCTGGGACTCGATCCGATAGATAAAGCTGTCTACGGTTAAGCGGGATGTTCCATCGAACTTTATATCCCAGCTTGCGATAAGTTGGGCAATCTTTGTATTATGGACCGTAGAGGAAGTGTCGCTGAATCGTATATGATCAATTTGTCTATTAAAATTATTTTGAGTCGAGTGAGTTCCGAGGTAAGGCATTTCTTGGGGTAACACGGGGGTTGAAACATTTCTAGATGGTGGAGAGGTGTTCCTACCCTGTGAGCCATCGGATATAGGGGGTTGGCCTGCATTTAGATTCAAGCGGCCCAGAACATTACCTAAGAAATCTTCTATCTTATGTTCAATCATCTGTCCTACCCGTAACTCCATATCGTTAACAAGATTTGCTTGCCTAGCGGAAATAACTGCGTTAACCATACTGCGAATACGCGATTCTTCTACGAGTGTAGATTCTGTTTGTTGAGAGATAGGTGCTCCAGTGTTTGCAGACACTCTAGGTAGTCTTTCCGCAACGCAATGTGGTTGCATACTTTCTTTAGGTAACCCTGTTTTTGAGGTAATATTTTTAGATGTAGTATTCTGTCCAGTCGTCTGTGACCTAGTACGCCTGCTAATATTAGAGGTGGAAGGCAAATTACGGCTAATGCATGCCGCATGATATTCCGGACATGACGAGTTTCGTTTAAGCCACGAAATTAAGCAGCTCCTATGAAATTTGTGTGAGCATGCAGTGGGAAGTATATCATCATTCTCACCATAAACTCTACAACAAATCTTACAAGCCTGATCTGGCAAATTATCATTACTGTGTCTCACTGACATTGTTCTACAAGTAAATAGATGATAAGCCCTTCCAAATTCAAAGCAAAGTTAGCCAACGAGAAAATACCTTATCAAAAAAAATAATAATTTCTGATGAAAATTTTCAACAACAATATTGAATAAACTGTACTTTTAAAATTTTACGTGTGGTCTTACTCTTAAATGGTTTTGATGGCGGTAAAAACAGCATTTTAGTCCCAGCTAAATGGTGAGGAGATTCTGGGAGAAAATACTCTAAAATAAATCTATTAATCTGTTATTTTAAAGCATTCACTAAAATTATGAAAGAGTAATTAAACTGAAGGGGACCGCTTAACTTCTCGACGAAAGAAAATCAAAATATGTTACTTGCCTCTGGATGAAGGGCTGGCTGACCTAGCATTTAGCTAGTTTAACCCAGATTCCACAGAACAACCCAGGAAGCGAACATAGTCTAAAAGCCTACGGAACCAAATTGCAAATTTCTTATGGTTTATAGCTAGACATGTAGTCTTTGCGAATAAATATCCTATAAGTTATTTGTCAAAATGGAAAAGCAGCTTATTTTCAATTTAGTTAATTGCAATTGGTTGGTAAAAGGAGTATTTAACCCAATTATCGCGAATATCCAATTACAAACTTCATATTTAAACGCACAAAAAAATACAGACTGACAAAAACAGATTCCAAGAGGGAATCCAAAGATGGAAACCCACTACAACTTCGCGGGCCCCACGTTGGGCGCCATTTCTGTTATGAAACCTTTCACCACGTATATAAAAGTACCTACGGCTTTTACACTGATTCATATTCCTGCCAGTGGAATGCCCCCTTGGCACTATAGTGTGCACTCGCAGTAACCAGCAGCTTCAGTCCCGGCACTTCTTCAATAAGTGCTAGGGGTATAGTCGCCGTGTCCAAGGTTCGCTTACAACAGATTTGTAAATTTTGGGACACCGTGCAAATCGTTTTCATATAAATTCACTTTATTTCTCTAATTCTATATATGTATGTACACCTATAATTAAAATGAAAAATTTTACGTAATCAAAAGAAGAAATATTTGTTGTTTTCGTTTCACTGTATGCTTGCTCTATACTGCGTGTTGGGCCAACGGTACTCGTGTCCCGTTATGACGCCTCGACGTTCGTTACTTGTGTGTGTGTAAATGTGTTTTGTGACGTCCTGCGTCGGCGTGCGTGTCCCGTTAGGAACGTCCCGGCTGGTCGTTGCCTGAGTGCGTGTAAAACGTGTTTCGGTGACGCCTTGCGTTGGCGTGTGCTTGACGTCGTGTATTTGCGTGACTCTGCTGTAGTCACCGTAGTATGTGTGCGTAGTGCTGTTGTGGCCAGCGTGGTGCGGTGAGCAACGTAATGTGCTTGCGTAGCGCTGTTGTGGCCCGCGTCGTATGTTGGCGCTTGCGGTCAGCGTAGTGGGTTGGCGCAATGCTGTGGCCAACGTCGTATGTTTGCGTAGTGATGTGGTCCACGTAATATGTTAGCGTGGTGCGGTCGCGGTCAGCGTAGTGGCTGGCGTAATGCTGTGGTCGACGTAGTGTGTGTGCGATTGTGGCCGGGGTAGTGGATTGGCGTAATGCTACAGCCAACGTAGTATGTTTGCGATTGTGACCAGCGTGGTAGTTTGGCTGGCGAATGTCACCTGCTCGCGGGGCGCGTCACTGTGGTGGTGCCGTTGCTCACGAGGTCTCAAGCGGTGTTTGGTGGTATAACCGACACATTCACCACTTGAGGCCACGACTCACTCCTGTGAAGCGACCTGTCCGAATGGTAGAACCGACAACTTCAAGGGACGCTCCACAAGTAGCTCTGGTCACGACCACAGCTCCGTGCTTCGGCACGAGAGTAACTCTGGTACAGTTGACGTAGTAGGTTTGCGTAACTTTGCTGTGTCAACGCAGTATATCCTCGGGGCGCTGTCGTGGTCAGCGTAGTAGATCGGCGCAGTACTGAAGCCAACGTAGTGTATTAGCTATGGTGCTGTTGCGGCCAGCGTAGTAGATCGGCGTAATGGTATGGCCATCGTATATATTAGCTATGATGCTGTTGCGGCTAGCGTTGTATGTTTGCGTAGTGTTGCTGCGGCCAACGTATATGCTTGCGTAGCGCTGTTACTGTCGGCGCAGGCGGGCGGACGCTGCCTGTTCACGGGTGCGCGTTACTGTGGTACTGCCGTTGCTGGCGAAGTATCAAGCGGTGTTTGGTGGTATAACCGACACATTCACCACTTGAGGCCACGACTTACTCCTGTGAAACGACCTGTCCGCATGGTAGAACCGACAACTTCAAGGGACGCTCCACAAGTAGCTCTGGTCACGGCCACAGCTCCGTGCTAACTAACTTCTGTCCTGCTGTGTTGCTCCTTTTATCGCTTTGTTTGGTATTGCTGGCTCAAATGGTTGCGTTGCCATGGTTGCTGTTCGATGTTGCGAACGCTCGTTGCGTTGCTGAGATTTGTTAGTTTGTTGTATTGGCATTAAAGTGTTGTACTTGCCCGTTGTGTTGCTGAGACTTGTTGGTTGGCCTGCTGCTATAGCCTTTTGTGACTGGCTGTTGTATCAGTGCTGTATTGAACTTGTTGGTTGGTCTGTTGCTATAGCCTTTTGTGACTGGCTGTTGTGTTAGTGTTGTATCGAATATGATGTATGCTGTATTGAACTTGTTGGTTGGTCTGTTGCTATAGCCTTTTGTGACTGGCTGTTGTGTTAGTGCTGTATCGAATATGATGTGGGGTCGTTTTGTATGGGCCAAATTAATGGTGTTATATTTGGTCCTCACACACTTTTCAAAGTTTACCAAACCATATTAGACTAAATTATTCTGGTTTATTCACATTCTTCTCCATACAGGACAACCTATATACATATTCAATGTATATATGTATGTAATGTATATTATACATATATATTTTTTTGTATGTACATATATATATGTGTTATGCTTAAGTGCTAACGAAATTATGTCCAACGTAATTAAAATTTATAATGTGATCGATATGGCTGTTGCAGAATTTCCTGCCAAGGCTGCTTCAAAAATATTCATAATTTTAATAACTACATACTATATATTTATATTTTTTTCTTTGTTTTCCCAACTTATTTTTCTTTTGTGATCTTATATAACAACTAAATTAATAAGAAGAAGTATGAAAACAGAACCAAGAGGCGGAATAAGAACGAAAGGAATTTCGTTGGAAAAAAAATTTGGAACGAAATTTCTATCGTAATCCTAATACCAGTAGTATGATTATGAATACAAAAAACATATTGGGAAGAAGAAGAGTCACTTACTCGCTTGTTGTTGTAGAGCGCTGCGAAGGCCTTCCAAGTCGCTGCTTTTCGTTGTTGTGAACAATTTTTTTTTTCTTTTTACCGTTTTCCAAATTTACAAAAGCCTCCCTGCTTCAATATGTATATTATAGTTTTACAAATTAATTCTAGGTATTTATTTTATCACTTTGGATTCATTTCTTTCTCTGTGCTTTCAACTCAGGGATTCTACGCACCTCTTTTCTCAATTTCTCATGCTTTTCCTTTCACATATTTTTCTAACTAAAGTTTTTTTTCTGTGTTTTTTTTTGTTTTGTTTTGCCACTATATTTGCATAGTTTTTTTCCTATTCCTTCATTTTTTTGTCTTAAACAAAATTTTTCGTATTTTGAAATATGATGTGACTAAGAACGATAATTACACCATTTAGTAACCAAATATATTAAGGACTACTTTTAAAATGATATTTTGTTTTAATATATATTGTTTTTTTTATGTTTGAGCATTTGTAGCTGATTACCAGTGCGAAAATTTACTACGTTTGTACGCGAGGCTGTGGAAACTGATCACCGCGTAAGTAAAGTAGCTACTCCTTCCTAGCTATTCTTCCCATTTTCTTCGCAATTGGCTCTCAGTATGTATAAAGCTATACAATGAAACTTTTTAACCTCTCAGCTATTACATTTTTGTTTTCTCTTAAACTCTTAAAGAGTGATGATAGTCTAATAAGAATACGTGTTGTCCGAAGACGGGAACAAAAAAAGGATTTACTTTGACGCTTTAGTAACTTCACTTCGAAATCTTCTAACCCACTTGTTCGAAAATACAGCAATTGGAAAACTTATATCGCCAGGTGAATACAATGTTCGTACTCTTCAGCGTGCAGCTAAACCAATGCAGTTACCATATACTTTTTTTCGGCGTATGGGTACTTCCACTTATAATTCCTTTGTTAAGTCGATTACCCCGTGGATGGATGATTCTTATGATGAACTGACCAAGTTTTAATTATATTTATAACTTTACCGAACGATGTGTACAGCTTGAAGTCTGGATATCAAAAGAGACCTATTCTTTTCCGGAAGTGCCGTCCTCGATTCCCTTTCTTTCCCCTTTTCCCATGTCACAATGACATAAAGGAGGAATCGATATGTTCGATTATTTCTTTCGTTAGGTTCGCTCGGTATTTTTGGACCATTTTGTACAGAAGATGCCACTGAGTCGTTTGTTAATGCATTCAGAATATTAGGAATAGCTTTAAAGATTTATTACTCCAAAAATGGTCTGGGAGTTCTAAATACGTAAATGTGTACATATATTTTAAGTTTACTATAAAAATAATTGTGTTTGTTGTTATTACATCGGTACAAAATACAGATTCTGGACAAAAGCTATTTCCCAGGAATGCTCAGCAAAATAAAAATTATTGTAACTAATTGCTCTACTTGCAAAGAAAACAAATAAGAACGCCATCCCAACCAACCCAAAATTAGCGAGACGCCATTACCCACATATCCCGGACACACGGTCCACATAGACATTTTTTTAACAGAAGGTAAAGTAATTATGGCTGCCCTAGACTTACTTAATTGGCGGCTAACCGTCTAAACGGTTATGGCTGTCCAACAAGGCGCGCCAGTCGCTCCGCCAACCGGCGCCAATTGGTCACACCAAGGGAGTTTAAATCGTTTTCCACCGGGTCCTTCCAATGGAGTGGGGGCCGCCCTCTACCTCTGCTTCCATAGGCGGGTTCCGATAGAAACACTTTCTTGGCCGGAGAATCATCTTTCATTCGCATAACATGGCATAGCCAGCGCAGCCGCTGCGTTTTAATTCGCTAGACTATGTAGATGTCTGCGTATAGCTCGTACAGCTCATCATTAAATCTTCTTCGGTACTCGGACTGCCCTAGACAAATTTACGAAATACGCAAAAACAAGGAAGCTTTCAAGCAGGGAGTGCCAAAGCTGATTGTAATCGACAACGAACCTTCATCGAATTCTAGTTTAATTAAATTTATGATGACGGACGAATTGGGAATAGAAGTTTTTACAACACCAACATACAAAAGCCAGGCAAACGGGCAAGTAGAAAGATTCCATTCTACTCTGGTGGAAATAATGCGTTGCCTCAATGAGAATGGAGGACACAGGAACTTTGAAGAGCTCCTAGAAAGAGCTGTGTCGGAATACAATCATACTATCCATTCCGTGACTAAAAAGAGGCCAGTAGATTTATTTTTCGGTAGAAACGTTACATTTACTCCAGAAGATATAGAAAGAAGTATGCAAAATAACTTAGAGAAACTGACAATTAAACAGAGAAAGGACATAGAATACCACAACAGAAAAAAGCATAACGTAAAATCATATTTACTAGGTCAAATCATTTACATTAAAAAAACAGGAGGTTAGGGCCTAAATTAATTAAGCCATATACTAAGGAAATAGTTAAGGAGGACCAAAATAGTACAGTAATTACCGAAAGAGGACAAATAGTACACAAAGGTAGGATACGTAACTAATTAAACTATGTGTAAAACTTCTTCTTTGCAGATTTTTCATACCGCTCTTCCTAGCAGATGTACAGATCCTCGACTACTCTAACACCCAACTTGTAACAAAAGAAAAAGGAGCGGCCAAACTACAGACCGGAACATTTAGAATAATACACGAAATCGACATTGACAAATACAACGACATTCTGGAGCATATAGAACTGAAAACAAAAGCAGAAGAACTCTATAAAAATCCGATTTATCCCTTCTTACCCCTTCTCATATCACAAATTGAGGCTCATCTAAATAATCTAAAAATAGATTACGCACGACATATTTTCTCGTAACTTTTCTTTACTTCCAGCGCGTATACATAAACTCCCATGGTATACAAAAATTTTAAAAAGGCTAAAAAATATTAGGAATAAACATTTTTAATTGTATAAGGCGCCCAATGTTAGCTTTCATAAAGATAAATATACTTATTATATGACAAACTTTAATACGCTAGATACATTTTTGTATAAGCAGTATATTACTCGATATGAAGATAAGTTGAAAGTAAACCCAAAAGCTTTTTGGACTTATATAAGTTAACATAACAAATTCACTTACCTTTTTGGATACATTTTTGCCTACCTTACAAAAAGCTTTTTAATCCTTTTGCGGTTCCCACAGTATATGAAATTCTAATTAATTTTGAAGTAATAATAAACCTTATTAATATTTTGCATTTCCTGTTTTGCAATCAAAAAATAAAAATTCTCATTAAGCAAAAGTAACTAAATTTTGCTTCACAAGCGAAGCTGAGCTAATTCAAAGAATTAACACAACAAGCCACTGCACGCGCATCCGCTACAAAGCTGTTGATTGCGCTAAAGTGCTGAGTTAGCGTCTAGCACACCTCAGCACAAGCAATAACCAATACTTGCATGTCGTTGTTGTTTTTGTTGTGTTAACGCGGTAGCGAAATATTTGATTTAATATGACAATTTTACAAAGTAAGTCTTCAGTCTGCATCTTATCGTGTCCGGGTCTGGTTTAAAAATAACAAACAATATAATTGGCGCCCGAGCTAAAAAAAGAATAATATTAGTTAAAAGTTAAAATTTAAATAGTTTTAAAAGTTAAGAAAAAAAAGCAAACAGTTTTTAAGTTAAAAGTTTAAAACTTAAAAAAGCATTAGACAAGAAAGTAACACTAACGGGGTTATTCTGTGTACTTGAAAAATTGTCAATAAGTTGACAAGTAATCAATATTTTTATCAAGTTGACAAATATTTCTATTCTGTGCATAGCTTGACAACTCTAAAAAGCTCTACGTCCCGTGCTTTTCACCATATTGGGGCGAACTAAATTAGCTAAGCGTGGGGCAGTTGAGGGCGAGCAGTTTAATGTGAGTTATAAGGGAGTAATTTGACGTGCTTGTAGGTGTATTAGTCGTGGTACAGTGGATGACGTACCCGACTCACACGTTTGGGGTTGCGGGTTCAAAGCACACTGCAATCAAGCATTTTTTAAATTTATTATTTTTTTTTATTTTATAAATTATTATTTTAATGGACTGTATTTTATTTTCATTTAAATCAACGGTTCAGTGCAACAATCGCGAAATGGAAAAAAAGTAAGAGTTAAATATTGTTCTTAATTTTTTGTAACAAATATTTTAAAATCATAGTTTTTTCAAAGAAATCAAAAGTGGAACGTGCTACGCATGCGCAATTGGAGCGATATGTCTCATTTTATGCTTCTAACCCCGAAATTGGAATAGGAAAAAATAATGCGCTGGGTTTTTGGGGGTCATTTCGGCATGGCTTTGGGGACTCCCTCGGGGCATTTGGGGTTTCCCTCGGGGTCATTTGGGGATCATTCCGGGACGGGTTTGGGGACTCCCTCGGGGCTATTTGGGGGACATTGCGGGATTGTTTTGGGGTCCCCATCGGGTGCATTTGGGGGTCGTTCCGGGATGTTTATGGGGACTCCCTCGGGGTCTTTCCGGGTGGTTTTGGCGACTCCCTCGGGGTCTTCCCAGGGTGAATTGGGGTCGTGCCGGGATGTTTTTAGGGACTCCCTCGGAGTCATTTAGGAGAATTCTGGGATGGTTTTGGGACTCCCTCGGGGTCCTCTCGGGGTCACTTGGGGGTCATTCCAGGGACTCCCCAAAACCTCCCCGTAATGATCCCCAAATGACCCCGCGGGAGTCCCCAAAGCCATGCCAAAATTACCCCTAAACGACCACGAGAGTCCCCATAAACATCCCGGAACGACCCCCAAATTACCCCGAGGGAGTCCCCAAAACTGTACTGGAATGATCCCCAATTACCCCGAGGGAGTCCCCAAAACCGTCCCGGAATGATCCCCAAATGACCCCGCGGGAGTCCCCAAAGCCATGCCAAAATTACCCATAAACGAACCCGAGAGAGTCCCCATAAACATCCCGGAACGACCCCCAAATACCCCGAGGGAGTCCCCAAAACTGTACTGGAATGATCCCCAAATGACCCCGAGGGAGTCCCCAAAACGATACAGGAACGACCCCCAAATGACCCCGGGAGCACCCAATGGAAACCCCAAAACCATCCCGGAATGTGCCCCAAATGACCCCGAGGGAGTCCCCAAAACCGTCCTGAAATTACCCCCAAAATCCCCAGAGGATCTTCCCACAATAATAGCAAAAGTAATAAATCTTCCATTTTCTCTCGATCGCACAATAACAGAATTCTAATTTAAGTTTATCCGTATAAATTAAACTATCAAGAGCGTTTGACTTATTGACAATTTGTCAGCGAAAAGGCTTTTTATTTTTTACATAGAATAGGAATTACTTGATAAATTATCAAACTTGACAAATAAGCAAGATGGTGAATTTGCCAAGTGCACAGAATAGGGCTGTAAATAACTTTAAACATTAAATTGCCACCAAAGTGCCAAAAGTTTAAAAATTAAAAAAGGCTAAGAGCTTGAAAGTGTGAATTAATAACTTTAATAATTTAAGTGCCAAAAATTAAAAAGGTTAAAAACTTGAAGGTTTCACTAAATAACCTTTTAAAATAAAAGTGCCACTAAAAATCACCAAACCAAAGTGCCAAACGTGCCACTAAAAATCATCAAACCAAAGTGCCACTCGTACCACTAAAACCCGCCAAACCAAAATGCCAAGCGTTCTACAAAAACCACCAAATCAAAGTGCCACTCGTGCCACAAAGACCACAAACCGGACAGAAGATAGCCACGGGTACCGGCAGGAGGACCGAAGTACAAAGGGAAACGGGCAAACCCCCACCGAGCAAAGTGGACCTTATGATGGTGACTCAAGTAGTTTAAGTGAAACTAAAAGTAAGAAATTTTTTTTTAAATAAAATATAGAACATAAGCCAAAAACCTTGATAAAAAAAAGAAAAAACGTTATTAAGAATTTTTAATTAAAAAGATAAAAAACTTTTTGTTATTATTATTATTTATAAAACAAGATTTTCCGCAAGCCAAAGGCAAAAGTTCTGAGAATTTCTTTGAAAATAGAGGAAACATTTTTTTTGGTGTTTTTTCCATCCAAATATTAATTAATTAACACGACTATTAGAACAAAAAGGAAGAAGGATGGCAACCCAAACAATTTGATACGATCACAAGTGTTCCCCCAGCGGGTTAGGGGTCAGAATATTCCCGCGGTAGGTATGCCTGTCGTAAGAGGCGACTAAAATACCAGATTCAAGGGGCTGTGTAGTGCAACCCTTCAGGTTGTCAGCGCAATATATAGCTCTGGCGACCCCAAGCTCCTCATGGAACTTGTTGGTGGGGAGGGAGGGAATGATCTGAAGGTTTAATGTGGCCACATAAATCGTTCCCGAAATGGTCGGGCTAGCACCTTAATGGTGCTGTGGTACCGGAGCGTACCGGATCTGTATCCGGCAAAGGACCATTACATCGATAACACTCCCCAAAGCCTTCGGGGAGCAACCCTATCGCTACAACAACAACAACCACAAGTGTTAGGAATCAACAACCCAAATCCCAACCCACAGCCCAATCCTAATCCTACTTTACAACCTTCTCCTGAACTAACAACACTTTTCAGGAGTTTAGTAACGCAGGTACTAAATATCGAAGGAACAAGTATTATACAGAACATTATAGGGACTGAAACGCAACAAACACCCATTAGCGACCAGACGATAGACGAGGTGTACAGAGAAAATCTCTCAGAAATAGATAAAATCCCTGATGCAGTGAGATCGTTGAGAGAATTCTCTGGTAAACCAGCAGAGCTCAACTCTTGGAGGAAGAGTGTTGAACGAGTTCTTCAAATTTACGAACACACGAAAGGACCCCAAAATACTTTGGAATCCTAAGTGTAATTAGGAACAAAATCGTGGGCAGCGCTGACATAGCGCTAGAATCATACAATACTCCCTTAGATTGGAAAGCTATTTCGATGGGTCTCACGACACACTATGCAGACAAGAGAGACCTAGGTATATTGGAGAACCAAATGACTGGTCTAATCCAGGGCAGGCTCTCGATTCAAGACTTTTATCAAAAAGTTTACTCCCATCGCTCCTTGATTCTGAATAAAATTGGTTGCATGGACGTCAGCCAGGAGTCAACTACTACAAGCTACTTACTGAAACCTACAGAATAAAAGCCCTCGACACCTTCGTTAGAGGCCTTAACGGCGATCTCCCTCAACTACTAGGCATAAAGGAGCCTAAATCCTCCCGGAAGCTCTTCACTTATGTTTGAAAATCAAAAATTTAGAAGCACACATGCTAATCACCAGAATGGATTTAGTGATTATGACTACAAACCACCTCTACCACCTGGAAACTTTACCTAAAAACCACACCAGTTTCATCCAGAACTAGCGTACCTACCTCGACCTCAACAACAAATACGAGACCAAGTAATTCCAAGACTGCAACAAGGATTCGTAAACCCGCAACGTCCCAAGACCATATCAGCACTTACAAGGATACAATCCAGGATATTTCAATCCACAACCAAATTTGCATCATAACCCACCTCCTAGGCCGACAGCACTGAAACCGCAACCTAAGCCGGAACCAATGGAAATCGATCCGAGCATCAGGACAAATGCCGTGAACTATGCCAATAGAGCTGACCTGAAGTATGCTGGTAAAAGGCAAGGCAACTCGAAACTTACACATCCACCCTTAAAACATCAAAGGAATTACCACGTAACCACTACCCCAGAAGAAGTTAACCATTCAGCAGACACTCACCCAAACAGCAGCTACGATCAATACAATGCTGATATCCCTGAATATCAGGATAACCCCCAATACCATCCGCACAACTACGAGAGCACAGATTTTACAGTATCCATTTTTTAGAATAAGAAACTCTTCGTTGCCTTACTTTAGCTGCAGGACGAAGAATGGAGAAATCTTAAAAATTTTAGTAGATACAGGATCAAACAAAAATTACATTCAGCCTCAATTAGTGAAAAGGAAAATTCAAAATGACAGCAACATTTTGGCAAACTCAGTAGGAGGACAAATAGAAATAACCCATCACACATATGTCAACCTTTTCAATTTGCGAAACGTTAATTTAAATTTCTACCTCCTTCCCTCCCTCGTCTCCTTTCACGCGATACTCGGAAATGATAGCCTGAAAGAATTAGCAGCAACTATTCACACAAAAGAAAGTTTCATGACCATAAATAATTCAATTAAAATACAACTAAAACAGCTTATTTCACAGGATGTCAACCATATCAACATCCGCGACGAGCACATGAACAATTTTCAAAAACAAGTAATGAATTCCTTAGTTAGTAAAAACATTGACCTCTTCTCTGACCCCAATGAAAAGTTAACTTATACCACCATAGTCGTTGCCACCATTAGGACGAACTCGAATGTACCAGTCTACACGAAATACTATCCCTATCCCATGTCCTTAAAAGGAAAAGTCGTAAAAACAAATACAGAAATTGTTAGACGATGGAATCATAAGACCTTCACGGTCCCCATATAACTCGCCCATATGGATTTTACCAAAAAAACAGGATGCTTCTCTAGAAAAAAATACAGACTAGTAATAGACTATAGGAAACTCAATGCCATAACGATAGCCGATCGTTACCCAATACCCGACATCAATGAAGTTTTAGCACAACTAGGTAAAAATACCTTCTTTTCAGTAATAGACCTGAAAAGCGGTTTCCACCAGATTCCATTGAAAGAATCTGATATTGAGAAAACTGCTTTTTCAGTTAAAAATGGAAAATATGAATTTACGCGATTGCCTTTTGGACTCAAAAATGCTCCTGCCATTTTTCAAAGGACGTTGGATGACATTTTAAGGAAACATATTGGAAAAATCTGCTATGTTTATATCTATGATATAATCATATTCAGCAAAGACGAAAAAACACATGCCAATAATATCCATGAAGTATTTAAAACCCTACAGGAAACAAAAATGAAAGTACAGATAGACAAGTGCGAATTCTTTAAAACCGAAATAGAATTTGGTCTCATCTAAGGGAATAACTACAAACAAACAAGTTCAAGCAATAGTTGACTTTCCATATCCACGAACACTGAAAGACTTAAGATCTTTACTAGGCCTCTCCGGCTACTACGGACGATTTATCAAAGACTATGCTAATATAGCCAAATCTCTCACTAGTCTTCTTAGAGGAGAAGGTGGAAGAGTATCGAAAAATCACTCAAAAAATAAACTCATTCAACTAGACAACAGATCAAAAGAAGCACTTAACCAAATCAAAAATGCATTAATTTCAAGAGAAGTAATACTGACCTATCCCAACTATCAAAAAGAATTCCATCTAACAACAGACGCCTCGAAACACGTCACTGGTGCAGTGTTAGAACAGGACGGTAAGCGGACTACGTTTATTTCAAGGACGCTAACAAAGACGGAGGAAAACTACGCCACTCATGAAAACGAAAGTCTGGCAATAATATGGTCAATTAAATCCTTACGAAATTATCTTTACGGCACAGCCAAAATCAAAATATTCACGGACCACCAACCCCTCACCTACGCTTTAAGTAATAAAAAAGACAAGACAAAACTGAAAAGAAGAAACTCAATTTTGGAGGAATACGACCACGAACTTAAATACAAACTAGGTAAAACTAACATTGTAGCCGGCACCCTCTCCCGACCTACAGGAATTAATACAGTAACCATTGCCACCCATTCGGATGATAGTTCAGGACACAATCTAATACCAGCAACAGAAGCTCCAATCAACGTATTTAAAAATCAAATTTAGTTACTTGTTGGACAACAAAAATCTTATAATTTCAAAATCCCCTTTCCAACATACCATAGACATACAATCACTCAACCACATTACGCCACCGAAGATATTAGACATTTGTTACAACGATATTTAAACCCGTCTGTAATCAACGGCTTATTTACCTCAGAGGAGATAATGGGCCAAATTCAGAAGTTATACCCCATACATTTTAACGCCTTCAAAATTAGATTCACCCAATCGCAAGTAGAGGACTTACAAACGGACGAACAACAAGAACGACAAATCTTGATTGAACACAAAAGAGCCCATAGGAATGCAATAGAAAATAAAAAACAAATTATAGAAAAATTGTACTTTCCCAAAATGCAGGCTAAAATAAACAAACAGTGCAGAATCTGTTCCGAAAACAAATACGATAGAAATGCAAAGAAACCCGAAATAAAGTCAACTCCAATTCCCGAATATCCAGGGCAAATCATCCATATAGACATATTTATAGCCGAAAAAAATTGGTGCTAACCGCTATAGACAAGTATTCAAAGTACGCCCAAGCAAGAGTAATTAAATCTGGATCAATGGAAGACATACGCAAGCCTTTACGACAAATCCTTTTCACATTTGGAGTACCCCAAACAATAGTCATAGACAATGAAAAGTCACTTAACTCCAATTCGATAACTTTCATGCTAGAAGATTAGTTGAGAATTAAAACCCCACAAGCAAAGCCAATGGACAGGTCGAACGTTTCCATTCAATCCTTGCAGAAATATTAAGGTGTTTAAAAGCCGAAAACATAGACAGGACCTTTGAAGAATTACTCGACAGAGCCATTTACGAATACAATTTCTCAATTCACTCAACAACTGGACAGAAACCTATAGAAAACTTTTTCGAACGTAGAATTCACATTAAACCTGAACAATACGAAGCAGCAAGACGAAATAACATACAGAGACTGAAAGATACACAGGAAAAAGAGCTGCAATACCATAACAAAAATAGGACACCCTATAAGGACTATATCCCAGGTCAGACCATCTACATTAAAATCAATAAACGATACGGTACCAAACTAACCCCCGCTATAAAAAAGTGATAGTTAAGGAAAACAAGACATCAACGGTCATAACAGAATCGGGCAAAGTGGTTCATAAGAGCCTAAAAATACAAAAGTAAAAACAAAGAATCAAAAATTTTATTAACAAAAAAAAAAAAATTTGAAAAAATTTTTTGAAAATAAAAGGAAAAAGGGAAAGAGAAAAATCAAAAAAAAATTTTAAATTTTTCTCATTTTTTTCTTTTCTCCTTTTTAATCAACTTGCATCTAAGTTAGTATTGGACTTTTAAGTTTTCTCTTTCGCAAAAAGAAAAACATTTTTTTACATTACATTACATTACTTCAAATCAAATTTTTTAACTGACACTAGCTCCCCGTCTGGCTATAATTACGCTGATATTGCACAAACGGTCGACTTTGGATACTTGTTCATTACTGAATTAGATGTAATTAAAGGCATCACCGCTTTACAATCTTCTTTAAAAAGTGACATTGATTGTCTGTCCTCATTTATGAGTACCATTGATGAGTACCAACACGGGTTTCTCAGTGGGCGCTCCACTGTTACGAATCTTGCCTCATTCTCCCAATTTTTCGTCAGTGCATTTAAGATTGGTAATCAAGTAGACGTTGTTTACATCGATTTCGCAAAGGCGTCTGACACTGTTTCTCATAACACATTATTACGTAAGCTAGAATTGATGGGTTTCCATTCTAAATTTTTGTGCTGGATGAGATCATATCTTTCCAATAGAATTTCTTTTGTTGAAATAGAGAATGTCAAGTGTTATTCCTTTGAAGCCACTTCTGGCGTTCCACAGGGAAGTGTTCTTGGACCGATTTTCTTTCTTCTTTTTATTAATGATATAGGCACCTGTTTCAGGAACTCACAGTATCTGCTTTACGCAGATGATTTGAAAGTTTTCTAAACCATTGCGAGCGTGTCTGATGTAATTTTTTTACAAAATGATCTTAATAATCTACATAGTTGGAGCATTAAAAACAACCTACGACTGAATATAAAGAAGTGCACCCATATGACACTTTCGAAAAACCATTATACAATTGAGTCCAAGTACACCCTTTTTGGTGATAGCGTTGCTACCGTATTTGTTGATCTTGGTGTAATGTTCGACTCGGGCTTTATTTTCGCTAATCACATCAGCTACATCTTGCCCAAGGCCTATTCGAATCTGGCCTTCGTACGGCGCTATGGCAAAGATTTTACAGATCCATACACAAGAAGAACATTATATAATTCATTGGTTCAAATTTGGAATATGGCTCTATTATTTGGAATCCAATTTATTCTGTTCATTCACTAAGACTGGAAAGATTACAGAAGAGATTCGTTCGATTTGCTCTTCAACCCCTTCATTTTTCCGATCCTATACCTTCGTATATTGCTCGCTGCGCCCTCATAAGCATGAAGTTACTTGTGTCTGTGACGGTCTAGCCAATCCCTCATGTTTATTTATGATTTAGTTTGTGGTTTTGATTGACTTCCCGGGACTTCTGGGGAAATTTACCTTCAATGTTGCGTGCAGAACGCTTCGTACGCATATCCATTTCATGTCAAAGTAATCAGAGCTAACTATTTTAACTATGACCCTATTTCAAGGGCACTCGCAGAGTTTAACAAAATTTTCTCTACTCTGGATCTAGACTTCGCACTCTCGAGATAATATTTTGGTACTAAAGTTAAATCATATTATACTTAATCTTCATATATTGGAATATATTTCTTTGTAAACATTAATTTAGAATTGCTAGTCTGTAAGATTTATGTAATCATAGACTTAATAAAGTGAATTGAATTGAATTGAATATCATAATAAGAAATCTCAAATTGTTACTTTCACTGTGATTTTTAGTGACTATTACAGGAATTAAAATTTTTCACATAATATATTTGTTGACTTATTAACGTTTTCTTTTTTCTTTTTTTCTTATTAGCTGACCCAGTGTCCCGAATAATAGATAAGGCATTGCTTAATTCACTAGCACTGTCTTTTAGGAAAAAAGGGGGGCACACGGGTTTAAAGCAATATATATAAATATATTTAATTCAAAAATTAACTTCAACTACACACAAGATTATGTAAAAAATGAATTTGTTTAAATATTTGAAGAACTGAAAACTGCGCGACGGCGGGCGGGCGAAAAACTGCACGAATGATGCGGGCACGAACGATGCGTGAAGGCGGGTAGTTTTAGACTAAACTAAACTCAATTGAGAGTGAGCGCGGTGGTGGTTGGCAAGCCACGGCTGAGCTGCACTGCTTGCGCTTGGCCGCACTGGCCGGGTGTTGCCAGACGGAGGGGGCGGACTTAGTCCGAAAATTGGATCATGTCTTCAACATGCTCCCCCCCCGCCCGACGCGTTGATGGGTTAAGGGCGGCGTCAACTCTGTCCAAGGCTGCTCGTGCCTCGGCTACTAATTGTCGTATTTTTTTTTCTTTTTGACGAGCCGATTGGCTTTGTACCGCGCTCTGCCGGTTTTCCGTGCGGGCTCGTGGGGTTGCCCTGTCTCTTCGGCGGCTGTCGTTGTCCGCATGGTTGTTCGGTCGAGCCCGGTGGAGCAAAGTGTGGTGGCCGAGTGAGCATTTTCGGCAGCTGCTTGGGGAGTCGCACGCCCCGGTGGAGTGTGAGATTGCGAGGCAGTTGAGGCAGTGCCGGTGGGTTTTGGCACATTGGTATCTCTCCTCGGGTTGCATCGCTAAAAAGGCCCGGCACTGTCTCAACACATGCCATTGACCACAGAGGCGACACTTTGGTCCCTCGGTTGTTCTGCGGGTCCTGTAAAGACAAGAAAAGAGAAAAAATATTCTTATTTTTTAGGCATGGGTAAGGGTAGCTTATATATCTTTTTCAGATTGCTAGGGTCATAAACAGAGGGTACCAGAGGTAGGGTTGGCATTACTAGGCAGTTGGTAGCACGCACAGTTTGGCAATATTACGGGTTATTAGTCCATTTTGTGTTTTGAGTTCCACAACTCGAACATGTTTATCCGATCCAGGGTGTAAAGTGATTACCCGTCCCAAACGCCATTCGTTCGGGGGTAGTAAATCATCCTTTACCACGACTAAATCTCCAACTTGAATATTGCGTTGAGGGCATTTCCATTTGTACCGCTTATGCAGCTCCTTGAGATACTCGTTCTTCCATCGTGTGCTGAATTGGTGGTGAAGCACTTTCAGTTTCTGCCATTTGTTGACCAAGGTGAGATGCTCTGCAGTTGGCTCCGGTAATGACAAGAGCGGCGCGCCACGTAGGAAATGCCCTGGGGTTAGGACTAGGGGATCCATTGGATCTTCGGACATAGGGGAGAGCGGTCGGGAGTTGAGGACCGCCTCTATGCGTACTAAGAGGGTAGTAAGCTCTTCGAAGGAGAACTTCTGGTTTCCTGCTACTTTCGTAAAGTGTATCTTGAAGTTTTTCACGGCCGCTTCCCACAGACCACCCATGTGGGGAGCGTATGGTGGGATGAATTTCCATGAGAATCCGTGAGTTGCATACTTTTCGGCGACGTCTGTAGCGACTTCCTTGAGGAATGTGGTGAATTCTCTTTGTAATCCGCGTTGTGCGCCGACGAACGTCTTTCCGTTGTCAGAATATATCTGGTGGGGTAGGCCACGGCGGCCAGTAAATCGGGCAAAGGCTGCGTTGAAGGCATTCGTGGTGAGATCAGAGCACACTTCTAAATGAACAGCCTTTGTGGAAAAACAGACGAACACACAAACGTAAGCTTTGACATACGAAGCTCGGCGAAGGGGAGAAGTTTTTACCATAAATGGTCCAGCAAAATCGACTCCTGTTGTATGAAAGGGTAGAGAATATGTTGACCTCTCGGGTGGCAAGGCTGCCATTATCTGCATTTTCATCTGCTGTTTATAGATGGTGCAGGTTTTGCAGTGGAAGACGAGCTTTTTGACCTTTTGCTTCAAACGTGGAATGTAGTACTGTTGCTGTACCATTCGGATCATCAGATGTTTGTCGGCGTGCAGCAGGTGCGAATGGAGGAAGTCTAACAGAAGAGAACAAAATCGAGAGTTTTCGGGTATGATAATTGGGTGCCGCTCATTAAAGCTATAGGTGGCATATGCTAATCTTCCAGAAACTCGCATGATTCCTGAGTCATCTAGCATGGGGTTTAATGTCAGAAGGGTGTTCTTTTTGGGTAAGGGTCCTGACGTTTGAAGCAGCTCTATCGTGTCTCCGTAATGATTCCGTTGAGTTTGAATGATGATTTTGATTTTGGCATCATTCACTTCGGCGTGGGTGAGGTTGAGCGTGGCTGGAACTTTCAGTTTCCTTGCTTTCTTGATAAACCGCAACATATAGGCCACGACTCTAAGCGCTCGAGAAAACGACGAAAACCGGTCGAGTATGTCTATATTTTCTTCCTGCAGGGTGTGGAATACGTCCACATGTCGTTGTTCGGGTGGAGTTGGGTGGTGAGGTGTATCCTTTGGCCACGAAGTTGATGGATTGATTAGCCAATTAGGTCCTTCCCACCATAGCGGACATTGGAATAAATCCTGAGGCTTGCAGCCTCGAGTGCCCAAATCCGCTGGGTTATCCTTACTGGAAACGTGCCTCCAAGTGGCATTGTCGACGTTCTTAAGAATTTCAGAGGTTCTGTTGGCGACATACGTTTTCCAGGTATGGGGTGGTTTTTCTAACCAGGCCAGTACGATGGCAGAATCGCACCAGAGAATAAGTTCGTGTTGAGGTAGATTCAGCTCACTTCGCAGCTGTTTCACTAACTTGGAGAGTAAAACTGCTCCACAGAGTTCCAACCGTGGAAGACTCACGGTTTGGAGGGGTGCTACTTTGCTTTTAGCAGCTAGCAAATGGGATGAAAACTTATTTTCATGGGTTTGTACTTGTAAATATATACAAGCACAAAATGCTTTTTCTGAAGCATCTGAGAATCCATGCAGCTGGATTAGTTTATCGGGGGAATACTGTACCCACCTAGGGATTTTAATGTCTATGATATGAGGTAAATTTTCATAAATTGAGATCCATTTTTGGAGAGCTCCGGGCTTCACGTCCTCGTCCCAATCCGTTCCTTCCATCCAGAGTTGTTGCAGCAACATTTTGGCAAGAATCATTATTGGTGAAAGCCATCCTGCGGGGTCAAACAGTTTTGCAACTGCTGATAAAATCTGCCTTTTTGTAGTCGTGTTTTCTGCTGATGGTGGATCATACGTGTAGGTGAAGGTGTCGGTTAGCGCGTTCCACTGAATTCCAAGGGTTTTTGTGGAACTCGAATCATGGAATTTAAGGAAATCGACGTCTAGCAAATCAGGTTCGGGAACGGGTTTTAAAATCTCAGGGTGATTTGCCGACATCTTCCTCAAAGGGAACCCTGCCGATTTTAAGGCTTCGATAACTTGAGTCATAGAGTTCAAAGTGGACTGTATATTATGACCGCCTGACAAAATATCGTCGACATACGTTTCATTCAACAAAATGTCTTTAGCGAGCAGATATTCATCTTGACAGTCGTGGGCGAGTTGGTGTAGGGTTCGAATCGCCAAATATGGCGCGCAATTTACACCAAAGGTAACTGTTTTTAGTCGGAAATCTTCTATCGGCAGAGTTGGGTGTTTTCGAAAAACGATTCGATGAAAATCTTTATCTTCTTCATGGATGAGTATTTGGCGATACATTTTCTCAATATCGCCGTTGAAAACAAACTTATAAAGTCGCCATTTAAGTATGACGAGCATTAAGTCATTTTGTAGAATGGGGCCTGTATGAAGCACGTCGTTCAACGAGTTGCCAGAATGCGACATTTTTGATGCGTTGAAGACGACTCGCACTTTTGTGGTTTTGCTGTCGGGTTTTATGACAGCATGATGGGGTAGATAAAATGATAAATATTTACCATCTCTAATTATCTCTTGTTGGGAGGCGGGTTCCATATGATCCATGGTTAAATATTCATTAAGGACTTCAAAATATTTGTCTCTTAATTCGGGTTTTCTTTCGAGCGTGCGTTCGATGCTGATGTACTGCTGTTGTGCTGCGGGTCGTGAATGACCGAGTGCCAGATTGGCTGGAAATTCCAATTTGAAGGGTAGTTTTACTCTGTAGCGTCCATCTTCCTCACGAATTGTGGTTGTCCGGTAGAGTGCTTCGCAGTATTCATCATCTGCTGATCGTTGTTGGGTTTGGTGAACTTCTTCCTGTTCCCAAAATTGTCTCAAAAGTTGATTGATGGGGTCATCGGTGCATTCTGTGACATGAGTGCTGAAGGTTGATACCTTTTCAGCTACAGGGCCGCTTAATATCCATCCGAATATTGTGTTTTGGGCAAGTAATGTTCCACTCACATTTCGTAGGAGCCCTTCGGTGAGGATTTGCGGGGTGATATCGCTGCCGATTACCACATCGATTTTCGATGGTATCGAATACTGTGGATCGGCTAACGGTAAATGGGACAGTTCTTCGAGATCGATGCTTGAAACTCTGACTGTGGGCAAGAACTTAGTTAGCTTCGGCAAAATTATTGCTTGTGCGTCTATCATTTGGGTTAAGTCTGCTGAACAGAATGTTATCTGGCAGACTTTATTGGCATTTTTCACAACCGTTCCACCCATTCCAGATATCTGGTGGAGAGACTCTTTTGTGGGTAGACCAAGAACCTTTTGTATACGGGATGATACAAAAGTTTTTTGTGAACCTTGGTCTATTAGGGCACGAATTTTATGAAATTCGCCAGCAAAGTATACTGATACTATTGCTGTGGGTAATAGGGTGGTTCCATGATTACTCGAGAAGAGTGAAGAAACCGGGTTTTTGTCTTGAGACTGTAGGGAGGAGGTTTCTCTTGCGGCGGCTTTCGATGTTGAGGCTCGCTCGTCGTCCGTTCTCCTAGGGGTGCCGGCTTGGGCATTTTGAGCTCTGGGGTTTGGTTGTGATTGTTGGGGTTTGGGCTGCAAATGCAGTAGCGAATGATGACGCTTTTGGCAATAAACGCACGTGAAACTACTTTTACATTCGTTCTTGGGGTGTGACGTAGACAAACAGTTTTCGCAATAACTATTTTCTCTCACAAATTTGATTCGGTCTGATACCGATAAATTTCTAAACCTAACGCAAGATTTGACTGCGTGGTATTGATTGCATAATCTACACGAAGCCGTTTTATTGAACTCCGTGTGATATGCATGGGTTCTATTATTGTTAGATTGGGTCGAGTTTTGATTCACCGTTCGTGGCGTAAAACTCGAAAATTGGGGTTTCGCCTTGCCTGGTCGATAGGTATTTATTCTCTCTACTACCTCGTATCTGCTGGTCAAAAATTTATTCATATCCTCCCAAAGTGGGAGTTCTTTTCGGGAGCTGAGGGATTGTTCCCATAGTGAAAGGCTTTCACTTGGCAGCTTGGATGAGCAGAGGTAAACGAGGATTGGGTCCCAGTCCGTTGTCGGGATTCCTTGGGTGTTAAGGGTTGACATGCAGTTGTTGATTGTTGTCTGCATCTTCTGTATTTGTTCTCCGCTTTCTGCGAATATTGTGGGTAGGTTGAACAGCGTCTTCAGTTGGTTGTCGACGAGTATCCTTTTGTTCTCGTACCTAGATCTGAGCGCTTCCCAGGCAAGCTCGAAATTATTATCGCTCAGTGGGTATTGTTTTACAATAAGCCCAGCTTGTCCTTTTGTTTTCAGGCGTAGATGGTATAATTTTTGAGCGGGTGATAATTTAGGGTGGTTTTTATAGACTGCCGTGAACATATCTCTAAAGGATGGCCAGTCTTCGTATCCACCATGAAATACTTCGGTGTCGCATGGTGGTACTTTTAAATAAAAACCGTTTGCGTCTGAATTGTTTATTGGGTGGGCGGGTATTTGTTGTTGGTTGGTGCTAGCAGTATTAAACAGCTGTAAGGCTTCTAAAATTCCTGATTTGCATGTTTGGTATGTTTCCAAGCATTTAGCGAATTTTTGCTCAACCGAGCCGCTAACATCTGTGTAATTATCTGAGAAACTTACTTCTCGATGGGACTCTAGCACCTTTGCCCATATTTTATCAAGGTCTTCTAATTTGACCTTAAGCATACACTCTGATAAATCGGTAGCTTGGGAGGGTGACCATCTTGAGCAGTAAACCTCTACTTGGTTACCGTCATATATGAATTTCTGCAGGCATTTATCTGCAGGGGTCAATTTTTGGGTTTCGTCCGACGATTTCGGCATTATAAATTAGTTTGGTTTCTTAATAGAAATGGGAGCTTTTATTAAGCTGTGAAAATCGAAAAAAAAAAAATTTTTTTTTTTTGAAACCAGCCTAATGTACGCTTGGTTCTTTATACGGGCTTGTCTCAGCGCTTCTGAGTACAAGTAATGTGGGTATATAATAATATAAATATTATAAAATTGTGTTCACTGGGATTTTATTTTTTATTTTTTGAGACCGGCCTAATGTGTCCCGGCTTTTTGCTTTGTTATATGTACTTGTCTCAGCGCGTCTGAGCACAAGTAATATGGGTATATAGTACGTATGTATGTATTTATATATATGGGTGAAATATATTTGCCGACAAACTGTGGTGTACCAACAACCTTTGTTTGCTGTGCCAATGCACTTGATCTTTATTAACAAAGTAAATGTATGCCAATATGTGATCGATGATCTTTGTTGCTTCCTTCTATTATGTAGTTACCTATGGTCATGCAATTACTTTGTTGAGGGTGGGTTTTGGCTTATGCAAAAAGATGTACAAGTGCGTGTGGGTGTTATGAGTGCATATACTTGTAGGTTTGTATGCAGAATTAATATTGGGTGCACCGGTAAAATAAACTTTGGAAAAGTGACAAAAATTTGGCAAAGTTTGTTGCTATGGGTTTTTGTAAAATATATTTCATGTAATATATGTATATAAGGGTAAATTGGGCAGCGGTGAATTACACGCTGGAAAAATATGTAGCTCGGGTGATATTACCGAACTAAGTGGGTATATACATATATTACATATATACGTATATATTTTTTATAATAAAGTCGATATTTAGCGCAACGAACTTTTTGGGTATATAGAAACCGGGCAGTGGATTTTCCGTTGGTACGGGAATGCAAATTTATTTGTTGAAAATTTTATATGGCTTTTTGAAGGGACTGTACCTGTTGGTAACAGTGAGTAAGCAAATGAAATATTTTGCCGTTTAGGCTTTTGATGTGGGTTATATACCCAGGGTCCGGATCTTTTGATCGGAGGGATATATAATTAGGGAATTTATAGAATTTGGGTCCGTACTTTAGACGGAGGGAATATATTGGGTAAACGGTGTACTCACTCTGACATTTTTTGTGTTAACTGTGTGTTACTTGTGGGTTTTGTGTTGTCCTTTAGCATTTGTTGTATGGTCTCCTGGTTGATATGTTGTGTTGTAATGTTGTACCTCCTTGTTGGTGTAGTTAGTGTTAGCGTTGATTTTTCGTATATGTGTTTTCCAATTATTGTTTTCAAACTTTTTCTTTCAAATGTATTTTTCTTTTTTGTAAATAAATATTATTATGTTTTTTCCAAAAACTTTTTCCTCTTTTTTTTTTTTCTCACAACTTTTTCTTTTTATTTGGTATTTATATGTTCAGTTTTTGTGTACGTGTTTTGTATTGTCGTGAAAAAATTTTATTAAATTTGTATTTTTTTCCAAAAAAAAACACTTTTATCTTTTCTCTTGTTTTCTTTTTTTAAAGGTATTTTTCCTTTTTCTCAACAACTTTTTTTTCTTTTCGAAAAACTTTTCCTTTTTCTACGCTTTTTTTGATTTCTTTGCACAAAACTTTGTTCTTAGTAAAATTATTTTTTTTTCGTTTTTGTCACACCTTAATGTTTGTTTTATTTGTATGTGCACTATTGTTCAATTTTTTCTCAAATAAATTTTTTTTGTTAAGCACTTTTATAGTTTTGTGGCCGTACCGAACCGCGTTTTTATGTAAGAATTGTTTTTGTTTTACTTGTTTTTATTATATTTATGTTCTTTTTCTCACTTTTTGCTTTTTTCTTCTTTTGCCGCTGGTTACCTTTTTAGCACCAAAGGACCATGTTTAATTCACTAGCACTGTCTTTTAGGAAAAAAGGGGGGCACACGGGTTTAAAGCAATATATATAAATATATTTAATTCAAAAATTAACTTCAACTACACACAAGATTATGTAAAAAATGAATTTGTTTAAATATTTGAAGAACTGAAAACTGCGCGACGGCGGGCGGGCGAAAAACTGCACGAATGATGCGGGCACGAACGATGCGTGAAGGCGGGTAGTTTTAGACTAAACTAAACTCAATTGAGAGTGAGCGCGGTGGTGGTTGGCAAGCCACGGCTGAGCTGCACTGCTTGCGCTTGGCCGCACTGGCCGGGTGTTGCCAGACGGAGGGGGCGGACTTAGTCCGAAAATTGGATCATGTCTTCAACAGGCATTAAAAAAGTTTAAGAATCGACTGTTAGGCGGTATGAAGTTCGACGGGTCAGCTAGTAATATAATAAAACTTGCTTAAGCGTTGATTGCTTTATCGTATTTTTTATTAGTGCGTAAATGCGCAGAACGTAAACTATTTCGTCCCTCTGTTGGCCAAATCCTGTGACGTACATGCGTAGACCGTATTTTTATCTTTCTATCAGCCAAACCTTAGGTCAGGGTAGGTTGAGCTTGCTGGTTATGATTTTTGATGTAATTGATTTTTGAATTTAGAAGTAATAAAATAAACTTTGAATATTTCTAAAGAATAAAATATATATTTAAGTTGTGTATTATTCTTCTTTTTCAACCCAACTTTAATCGTTCTTTCCTAAATACTAATAAATAAAAAAAATATTTAAGAACAAAGCAAAAGAATTTACAAAAAAACAAAAACAAAAAATATAAAAGAATAAAAATAAAAAACTGAAAAAAAAAGAATGAATTTTCCTTCTATCAGAATTACAAAATATGTAATTTTGTTTCTAAAAACAAAAAAAAAAAAAAAAACAGAAAGGCCTAAAAATATAAAAAAATAAATAACACTATGAGCAAAGATACATAAAACAAGTAAGGAAGGCTAAGTTCGGGTGTAACCGAACATTACATACTCAGTTGAGAGCTGTGGAGACAAAGTAAGGGAAAATCACCATGTTGTAAAAAGAACCGAGGGTAACCCTGGAATGTGTTTGTATGACATGTGTATCAAATGGAAGGTATTAAAGAGTATTTTAAGAGGAAGTGGGCCATAGTTCTATAGATGGACGCCATTTAGGGATATCGCCATAAAGGTGGACCAGGCCTGACTCTAGAATTTGTTTGTACGATATGGGTATTGTTGTATACCGGTGTAAAGCAAAAGACGTGCTCTTTATTGCAAGCTCGATTAGCAACAGTTTTTATTTAGTGAGATGAATTCCATACGAATATACGTCAATAGATGTATAAAGATAAGTCAATAGGTATAGGCATATGTTTGTTAATAGGTATAGATAAACATAAGGGTGCGATTGCATAGGGCAGCACATAACACGCCTCTCTCCAAAAAAATTGCCTTATTTTAATATTTGAATATAAACATACTTTGAAATACAATAATATTTGCATAGTTTTATTAATTCAAATGGCAATTATTAATTCAAATTTAAAAAAAAAAAATTTTTTTTGTTTTTTTTTTTTTTTTGTTATTGTGATTTTGTGATTACTAATTCATTATTACCTCACAACTTGTACATTCTAAAACTTATATCTAACATCAATGTTTCGTGGACGTAATGACCTGTGTTCATGAGTATTTTCATTACCACTTGATATTTTGTCCAACTTATTTTCATTCTCATTACATTCAGTTCCATGCAGAGATTCAGAAGATACGTCATTTCCTCAGGACCCGCCGATTCATCTGCTTCAGGTCTTCTGGGTTCCTCATCCGGCAACTCAATATCAATGCCCCGTTTTGACGCTTTTTTAATTTGATCAGTATGTCTTTTAAATAATCGATTGTTATGATCAAATATACAATTATAAGACCGTGGACCAATTTGAGATTGAACTGTCGCAGGAGACCAACTTGCTTTGTTAGGATTTTTGTAATCTCTGATTTATACTTTATCTCCTGAACTAAACTCTACAGATCTTTTTCCTGGATAATTTTTTTTACTATTTTCTTAACTATGTAATATATTTTCTTTGATTTTAGGTGCTTTGACAAAATCAAATCGAGTTTTTATAAATCTACCTAAAAAGAGCTTAGCTGGTGATTCGTTTGTAGTACAATGTTTCGTTACTCGATAATCCATTAAAAATCTATTCAGATACATATCGAAATTTTCTGCGCTGCCGCTGCTGAAGTTTGCCATTAAAGATTTCTTTAAAGTTTTTATAAAATTTTCAACCTGACCATTCGTTGATGGTTGTCCCGGCGAAGTAAGTACGTGTTTGATATTGTTAAATTTTAAAAAAGTTTTGAATTCCTCAGATACAAAATAACGACCGTTGTCACTAACGATTGTTTTGACAATACCGAAGCGGCAGAAAGTTTCGCGAAGTTTTGATATGACATAGTTAGAAGTCATGTCTTTAGTTTTAAAAACTTCAACCCATTTCGAATAAGCGTCAATGAGTACTAACAACTGAAAACCTTTTATAGGCCCCTCGAAATCTATGTGTATTCTACTCCAAACTGAGTCAGCCGGCTCCCATGGAATTAATACACTTTTGTTAAGACTCGGTAAAAGCTCCTGACATGGAATGCATTGCTTAATCAAATTTTCTATGTCATTATCAATTTTTGGCCACCATACATATGATCTTGCCAGGGCTTTTGTTTTTACGACCCCTAAATGTGAGTCATGTAGCTGCTCCAGTAAGTACTTTCGCAATTTAGAGGGAACTACTGCTCTGTAACCCCATATCAAACACTCTTGGTCTACAGTTAGCTCAGTGCTTTTGTTAACAAATGGAGCAAACTCACTGCCTTTCAGGTTTTGCATTGTCCCCATTGTTACAGCAGTACATACTTTTGATAAAATCGGATCTCGACATGTTTCACGCGCTATATCTTTGAAATTAATACTAAGAGCGTTTTCCGCTTTGATATGGCATATGTATGATTTTTCTTCATAATATTGTTTAAAGTCATGCTGTGGAAGTCGTGACAAATTGTCAGCTTCATTTAATGATCCTTTTATGTATTCAATTTTATAATTGAAACCAGATAATATGAATGCCCATTGTTGCATTCTCGCTGCAGCCATCAGAGGAAGTCCCTTGTTTTCCCCAAATATTGATAAAAGTGGCTTATGGTCCGTGCGCAACACGAAATTATGTCCAACTAAATATTGTTTTAGTTTGGTTATGGCAAGTGCCTCTTTTTCTAATGTGCTATAGTTCTTTTCACTTTTTTACATGGCTCTTGATACATATGCAATAGGCTTTACGCTTCCGTCTTGAAATTTATGAGACAAAATTCCCGCCACTGCATTGTTAGAAGCATCCGTCGTAAGGACTATAGGGATTTCAGGGTTAAAATGAACCAGAACTGAACCAGAAGTGATATCCCTCTTAATATTTTCGTATGCCTCTTGACATTCACGAGACCAATTAAACTCTTCATCTTTTTGTAAGAGTTTGTACAAAGGTGCCATCTTTTCGGCAAAATTTTGTACAAATTTTGAGTAATAATTTACGTGCCCAACAAATGCTCTTAACTCCGACACATTTTTGGGAATAGGTGCCTGCAAAACAGACCAAATTCTTTCTGTTGTCTTACTCAAACCATCTTTATCAATTTTGAATCCAAGATAAGATACTTGTGCTTTAAAAAATTCGCATTTCGAAATGTTTAAACGTAAACCTGCACTTTGCAGTTTACTCAAGACTGATCTTAAATTTCGAACGTGTTCGGCTAAGTCTTTGCCTGAAACTGTGATGTCGTCTTGATATACTACTACAAAGGGTACATTTCGCAACAAATTTTCCATAGTTTTCTGGAAAATTGCTGCTGCCGGTTTACCCCCGAACGGCAAACGTTTCATTTTAAAACAACCTATGTGAGTAGACCAGGTACATAATCGTTGCGAGTCCTCGTCCAATAAAAGTTGGTTGTAAGCATTGGAAAGATCAAGTTTTGTGAACAATTAAACCCCTTGTAAAGATGCGAAAATGTCCTCTATCAGCGGTAAGGGATAATGAAAATCAATGAGATGTTTGTTGATGGTAACTTTATAATCCCCACAAATTCGTAAGTCACCATTGGGTTTAAGTATTGGCACCAAAGGTGTTCCCCAATCCGCATTATCTACCGGCTCTAAAACATCCATATTTATTAATTCTTGTAAGTTGGTTTCAACTTTTTTCTTCCAAGCTAAAGGAACCGATCTCGGTTTAAAAAATATAGGGTTTGCTTGTTTAGAAATTTGTAAGGAGACCTTACCTAGTTTGTAGGTACCAAGCTCATTTTTAAAGACTTCGCTATAATCGCTTTTTAAACTACTTGTAATATCCTCAATATTACACTTTAAATCAATAGCTTTCACAGTTTGCACTAAATCAAAATTAAATAATCTTAAAAAATCACAACCAAGCAAGGGCATATTATTTGTGTCCGTAACTGCGATATTCAATTTTCTTATGGTACCATTATATTCAATAGTTGCTAAATATTCACCCATGACTTGTATTGCATTTCCGCCATAATCTACGTACGGTAATGAGCACTTAGTTAGACTTACACTTTTGTTTAATTTTTTAAATAACATTATTGATATTAAGCTGCAGGGTGAACCAGAGTCGCAAGTTACTTTCATTTGTCGGGCATCCAGTTTTACTGAGAGATAATAATAATCCGCTGAATTTCCACTTGAAATGCTGTAAATACAAAAGTTTTGATTATTAGAATTTATCTGACTAATATTATCTGATACATAATTTACACTTTTATTTTTATCTCTGCATGTACTCGCCAAGTGGCCAACTTTCTTGCAAATATTACATCTGCTTTCTTTATATCTGCATTCATTTGACTGGTGATTGCGCCACCCGCAATGTTTGCATGCCTTGCCTTTATTCTGCTGCTTATTCTTATTGCTGTTGTTGTTGTTGTGTTTCATGCTATTGTTGCTTGATGACTTCGAATTTTGCATTTGCTTGTTGCCTGCTTTGGACTTGTTGATATAATTTACGTTAGTGTTGTCTTCTGCTTTATTAGAGAGTTTCATTTCCATAATTAAAGCTTTGCGGAGAGCTTCATCTAGCTTGAGCTTTTCATCTTCTTCGCATAATTTCTCAAATATTTTGTCAGGTAAACCCATTATAAAACGATCAAGTAGGAAAGCCTCAAGATTCGTGCCAAATTTGCAGTTGAGAGCAAGCTTTTTTGTTCTTGCATACTATTCAGAGACGGTTTCACTGTCTTCCTTCTTTGCACTATAAAATAGCTTTCTCTCGCGAAAAATTATCATAGGTGGAGTATAGTATGTGTGTAGCATTTCACATAATGCTTTAAATGTTTTGTTCACCGGAGATTCTGGACTACACAAACTATTCAATACTGTATACGGTGCAGCGCCAATAGATTTTAGTAAGATGGCTTTTTTAATATTGTCATCTGAGCAATTAATTTCGCAAAAGTGGATCTCAAGTTTCTCTTTCCATAATTACCATGCCTCATTTTGCGGCGAAAATTATTGTACATTTGTGGCTTGGTAAACGGTAACGGCATTATTGTCAGTTGGTGGTGTCATTTTGACCTTCACTTATTATGTAACCCACAACTTTGTATTTTGTATGTACTGTATTTAAAGTGCATTTAATTTTGTTACAATATAACAATTTTGTGTATTTACACTGTCGTACAGTTTCTATACGCACTCAATTGACGTCTTTTTAATTTGTTTAATATACGCCAACTTGTATTTTGTTGCTTATTTAAAGTACCTTTAGTTTAGTATGATACAATAGTTTTTTTTTTTTTTGTTGCTTTTGGCACATATGTATGTATTTCTTATTTACGAATTTAATATGTGCATTTAATTATTCGTATTTACGAAGTTAATGCACTTCGATAATTTATTTTATTTTGCACATACGTTTAATTATGTATGTACACTACTTTGCACACGTTTGGTTGACAGTCTCGTCGCCAATTGTTGTATACCGGTGTAAAGCAAAAGACGTGTTCTTTATTGCAAGCTCGATTAGCAACTGTTTTTATTTAGTGAGATGAACTCCATACGAATATACGTCAATAGATGTATAAAGATAAGTCAATAGGTATAGGCATATGTTTGTTAATAGGTATAGATAAACATAAGGGTGCGATTGCTTAGGGCAGCACATAACAGGTATCACATGAAATGTGTTAATGATAATTTTAAAAGGGAGTGGGCCTAAGTTCTATAGATGGACGCCGTTAAGAGATATCGCCATAAAGATGGACCAGGGGTGACTCTAGAATTTGTTTGTACGATATGAGTATCAAATGAAAGGTGTTAATGTGTATTTTAAGAGGGCGTGGGCCTTAGTTCTATATGTGGACGCCTTTTCGAGATATCGCCATAAAGGTGGACCAGGGGTGACTCTAGAATTTGTTTGTACTATATGGGTATCAAATGACAGGTGTTAATGAGTATTTTAAAAGGGAGTGGGCCTTAGTTCTATAGGTGGACGCCTTTTCGGAATATCGTTATAAAAGTGGGCCAGGGTTGACTCTAGAATGCGTTTGTACAATATGGGTATTAAACGAAAGGTGTTAATGAGTATTTTAAAAGGGCGTGGGCCTTAGTTCTAAAGGTGGACGCCTTTTCGAAATATCGCCATAAAGGTGGACCAGGAGTGACTCTAGAATTTGTTTGTACGATATGGATATCAAATGAAAGGTGTTAATGAGTATTTTAAAAAGGAGTATGCCTCAGTTCTATATGTGGACGCCTTTTCGAGATATCGCCATAAACGTGGACCAGGGGTGACTCTAGAATTTGTTTGTACTATATGGGTATCAAATGAAAGGTGTTAATGAATATTTTAAAAGGGCGCGGGCCTAAGTTCTATAGATGGACGCCGTTTCGAGATATCGCCATAAAGATGGACCAGGGGTGACTCTAGAATTTGTTTGTACGATATGAGTATCAAATGAAAGGTGTTAATGAGTATTTTAAGAGGGCGTGGGCCTTAGTTCGATATGTGGACACCTTTTCGAGATATCGCCATAAAGGTGGACCAGGGGTGACTCTAGAATTTGTTTGTACTATATGGGTATCAAATGACAGGTGTTAATGAGTATTTTGAAAGGGAGTGGGCCTTAGTTCTATAGGTGGACGCCTTTTCGGAATATCGTTATAAAAGTGGACCAGGGTTGACTCTAGAATGCGTTTGTACAATATGGGTATCAAACGAAAGGTGTTAATGAGTATTTTAAAAGGGCGTGAGCCTTAGTTCTATTGGTGGACGCCTTTTCGAGATAATGCCATAAAGGTGGACTAGGGGTGACTCTAGAATTTGTTCGTACGATATGGGTATCAAATGAAAGGTGTTAATGAGTATTTTAAAAGGGCGTGGGCCTTAGTTCTAAAGGTGGACGCTTTTTCGAAATATCGCCATAAAGGTGAACCAGGGGTGACTCTAGAATTTGTTTGTACGATATGGGTATCAAATGAAAGGTGTTAATGAGAATTTTAAAAAGGAGTGGGCCTTAGTTCTCTATGTGGACACCTTTTCGAGATATCGCCATAAACGTGGACCAGGGGTGACTCTAGTATTTGTTTGTACTATATGGGTATCAAATGAAAGGTGTTAATGAATATTTTAAAAGGGCGTGGGCCTTAGTTCTATAGGTGGACGCCTTTTCGAGATATCGCCATAAAGGTGAACCAGGGGTGACTCTAGAATTTGTTTGTACGATATGGGTATCAAATGAAAGGTGTTAATGATTATTTTAAAAGGGCGTGGGCCTTAGTTCTATAGGTGGATGCTTTTTCGAAATATCGCCATAAAGGTGGACCAGGGGTGACTCTAGAATGTGTTTGTACGATATGGGTATCAAATTAAAGGTATTAATGAGGGTTTTAAAAGGGAGTGGCCCTTAGTTGTATATGTGAAGGCGTTTTCGAGATATCGACCAAAATGTGGACCAGAGTGATCCAGAACATCATCTGTCGGGTACCGCTAATTTATTTATATATGTAATACCACGAACAGTATTCCTTCCAAGATTCCAAGGGCTTTTGATTTCGTCCTGCAAAACTTTTTCATTTTCTTCTACTTAATATGGTAGGTGTCACACCCATTTTACCAAGTTAAAGTTATATTTTGCGTCAATAGACCAATACAATTACCATGTTTCATCCCTTTTTTCGTATTTGGTATATAATTATGTCATTTTTTTCTTTTTTCGTAACTTTCGATATCGAAAAAGTGGGCGTGGTCATAGTCGGATGCCGGCCATTTTTTACACCAATACAAAGTGAGTTCAGATAAGTACGTGAGCTGAGTTTAGTAAAGATATATCGATTTTTGCTCAAGTTATCGTGTTAACGGTCGAGCGGAAGGACAGACCGTCGACTGTGTATAAAAACTGGGCGTGGCTTCAACAGATATCGCCCTTTTTCACATAAACCAGTTACCGTCCTAGAATCTAAGCCTCTACCAAATTTCACAAGGATTGGTAAATTTTTGTTCGACTTATGGCATTAAAAGTATGCTAGACAAATTAAATGAAAATGGGCGGAGCCACGCCCATTTTGAAATTTTCTTTTATTTTTGTATTTTGTTGCACCATATCATTACTGGAGTTGAATGTTGACATAATTTACTTATATACTGTAAAGATATTAACTTTTCTTTTAAAATTTGAATTTAAAAAAAAAAAAATTTTAAAAGTGGGCATGGTCGTTCTCCGATTTTGCTATTTTTAGTAAAGCATACATATAGTAATAAGAGTAACGTTCCTGCCAAATTTCATCATGATATTTTCAACGACTGCCAAATTACAGCTTGCAAAACTTCTAAATTACCTTCTTTTAAAAGTGGGCGGTGCCACGCCCATTGTCCAAAATTTTACTAGTTTTCTATTCTGCGTCATAAGTTCAACTCACCTACCAAGTTTCATTGCTTAATCCATATTTGGTAATGAACTATCGCACTTTTTCGATATTTCGAAATTTTCGATATCGAAAAAGTGGGCGTGGTTATGGTCCGATATCGTTCATTTTAAATAGAGATCTGAGATGAGTGCCCAGGAACCTACATACCAAATTTCATCAAGATACCTCATAATTTACTCAAGTTATCGTGTTAACGGGCAGACGGACGGACGGACATGGCTCAATCGAATTTTTTTTGGATACTGATGATTTTGATATATTGAAGTCCATATCTATCTGGATTCCTTTATACCTGTACAACCAAACGTTATCCAATCAAAGTTAATATACTCTGTAAGCTCTGCTCAACTGAGTATAACAAGTAAGGAAGGCTAAGTTCAGGTGTAACCGAACATTACATACTCAGCTGAGGCTTTGGAGACAAAATTTTCTTTTTCATGGATACATACAAATGGTAATACTAAAAAGTGGAGCAATTTGCCTTTCCTATCTTTCTTCAGCTATTAATTCATTTTATTTGAATATTTTTTTTTTAAATATGAAAATTTGGTTAAATTTGAACGCATTTCTTTATAATTTTTTTTTATGAGTCCGAAATATGTGAGAAATATGTGCCCCGAGAAAATGTAAACCTATAATCATAAAAAACTCATATATGACTCATATAAATTAGAAATGATGAGTCGCATGCCAAGAATGTATTTTTAGTAAAGCAACTTCGAAACAAAATTTGAAATTTTTTCTTGGCATTTTCTTTATTCTGAAAGAAAATTTCATTTGATTCGGTTGTAAAGGACCTTCGTTCCTCGTCTTTATTACTACCTACCTGCAAACATTTGTAAGTGCAAGTTTTGCTATATCCTGATGGACTGACGCTAACCTGTGAAAATAAATATGACCTTTTTAAATTTTCCTTTCTAAAATTTTTTTCTTCTGGTACGTATCCAAATTCCGTCCTTAAGGATCAATTAAGTGCACAATTTCATCAAAAAACTGTAATGCATGAGGCCAATAAGGCAGATAAATAACACGGGAATGATTTTTAAAAGACTCGTACAAGGGGCAAAATTTAAGCTGTTTATGCAACTATTAGGAACCATATCGATGATGATCAATGATATACAAAATATGGCTCATATCAGTTGACCAACGCAATTAGAGAAATTCATTCATTTCGGACTCCCAAATGAGCTTATAATGAGCATAAAAGCTCCGAATTATGACTCCTTTCTGACTCCAAATGTTTTGAGCAATAATATTTCATGATTGTTTTTAAAATTTTCAGTTAAAATTATTTAGAATAAAACAAAATTTAAAATTTTTGTGTGGATAGAGTTACCATGAACTCCAACAGAGAAGTTGCCCATCATGAGCAACAAAATTTTCTGTGTTTAAACACAATCAAACAGTCAGAACCGAAATCGGAAGGCTAAATCAATCAGAAGTTTCGAGATAGAGGAATTCAATTCAAAACTCTGTCATATCCCTACTAAAATTATAAGATCTACTTTAATTGAATTCATGTGCATTTAAGGTAATTGTTGTATGTAAGATAATTGTAAAGAGCATAACAGTTTTACGTGTTTGTTTGCTTCATATATTTACTTACATTTTCCATATTTAGACAATACAATAAAAAACTTTAAGCCTTCATTGTTTTTTTTTTTTATTCTGAAAGGGTTTTTCCAAATTGCTAGTTTTGGCCTGAAGGTCTACTTTAATAGAATTCATCTGCGTTTAAGATAATTGTAAGGAGCTTAACAGTTTACATGTCTGTTTGCTTCATATATTTACTTACATTTTCCATATTTAGACATTACAATAAAAACGTTAGGCCTTAATTGTTTTTTTATTCTGAAAGGATTTTCCAAATTGCGAGTTTTGATCTGAAGGTTATCCTATATATTAATAAACAATAAATAGCTAGTGTAATATTCCTTAAGCTGGGAGTTGTCGGCTATTAAGGATATTTAGGTACGCAATCCATATTCTGTCATTGCAAATATACATACATATGTAAATATACAAAAATAAATGAAATCCTTGCCACAGGTAGTCATTTACAGCGAATGCAAGATGCAAGATATGTATATACTTATATACATATCTGTACTTTAACCTATGTGGTGAAAAATAATACATATGTACATAAGTGTTAGCTGAATTATGAGTAATATAAGAGGGCAGAAGATAGACGTAGGGGGTTTAGTTATATATAAACATTACAATCAAACGCGTTTTTTTAAAAACGAGTGATCATAATATAAATTGTGAAAAACCTGAATTAAGAAGAAGTGAAACCCGGACAACAAAAACAGTATCATCATATCAGCCAGACACCTCAAAAAGACAAACTATTGCAGCAAATCGGAAACCGGAAACCGGAAACATAAAGGCAAACAACCGTAATGCGAGTGGAGAAGTGTATACGTATTAAGGTATAAATAAGAAGTTTATAGCTATTAAGGTATAAATAAGAAATATATATAAGAATAAATAAGAAATATTTTGGTGCTTGAGACCATGCCTAGGTTAAGTAGACAGTCAGGAGATGTACGACGTAGAAACGTTAGGAGAAGTGTGCAACATTTTCGGGAGGATAGTGTAAACAGATTGGGTGAGCAATCTCAAGACACCATCAACCGTACCCTTCGCAGCTTAGCCCCAGACGTTCGGTTATTAGAGCAGACTAGGAACACCCGTGCGCATAGAATTTATCGCGAAGATCCCGAAACTCGCTTTCTAGAGCAGAATGGAAATACTTAGGCACGCAGATCTCGTCGGGGAGATCCCGAATCTCGCTCCCAAGAGCAAATTAGGGATACCCAAGAGCATAGACTACGGCGCGAAAGATTAGTTGCTCGTTTATTAGAGCAAAGAAGAAATACCCGGGAACGCAGATCCCGTCGTGGAGATCCCGAAGTTCGCTCACAAGAGCAAAGCAGAAATACCCAGGAGCATAGACTCCATCGCGAAAGTCCGTCCGTTCGTCTAATAGAGCAAAGAAGGAATACGCAGGAGCATAGGCTCCGTCGCGAAAGTCCGTCCGCTCGCCTAGCAGAGCAAGGAAGAAATACAAGGCAACGTAGATCTCGTCGCGAAGATCACCAGATTCGATCCGAAGAGCAAGATAGAAATACCCGCGATCACAGACAATGGCGACAAAACTCTTCAATTCGCTCGGCTGAGCAAAATATTAATACTCGCCAACGTAGTCTCCACCGCGAGAGTCCGATGGTTCGGTCTGAAGAACAAAGTAGAAACACACGGCGGGAAAAATTACTAATTCGTTCGGCAGAGCAAATAAGGAATAGCCAGGAAAAAAGAGGTCGACGCGAAATCTCTGAAATTCGAACTGCAGAGCAAGCTAGAAATACACAAGAGCGAAAATCGCGTCGGCGTAATAACTCTGTCAGGGTTATGAAGCAGTCCCAGAACACTAGGCCTCGCAGACTTCTCAGAGAAAGATCTATGATGATAAATATCGATTTAAGACGACGAGTTCTACGCCGGGTACATCTTCATAGGGAAAGTATAGAAAATAGACAATCGGAAAATGAACGACGGGTAGAGAGAAGTATATTAGCTAGAGAAAATCAGAACACAGAAACCGAAAACTTTGAAACTAACGTTGGTCCGACAGGATTTAGGCAATCATATATTCGGAGCATTAAACTCGGGTCAACACAAATTTGTATTTGCTGTGGTGGCTTATGGTTTAAATACCAAGTTCGCCCTCTAAATTTTGAAACCATTTCTCGAAGGCATCCAAATATAGAATCCGCATTTTATTTATCTCAAAAATTTCCGTCCGAAGATGGAAATTATAAATTTTGCGCGACTTTTAGAAATTCAGTGAAGAGTAATAATCTTCCAAAAATATGTTTAGCTAATGGATTATATTTACCTCAAACTCCTGAATGTCTAAATGATCTCACGCCAGTAGAAGAACGTATGATCACACCCAGGATGCCTTTTATGACAATTCGTCCTTTGGGTTATAAAAGGCAGAATTCGTTAAGGGGTGCCGTCAGTCAGTGATATAGTTACTTCACTACCTCGCTCATTCCACGAATCGCATGTAATTCAAATTCATTTAAGATGACGTATGGAATATAATCACGATTATATGACAGACACAATAAGGCCTTCAAAAATCATGGAAGCACTCCGATATTTAAAATGTTGAAATAAATGAGGAGTGGATCACAAATTTTACAAATCAGGAAGAGGTTCCTTTTATTGTATCTTTTGAAGATGCTACGTTAGTCCAAAATATTTGTGAAGAACAAAATATTTATCGAGCTCCTCAGGTCCCACTCGAAGAAATGGTTGAGGAGTTAAACCCAGGGGGACAGGAAACCCTTCTTGATAATATTCCAGCAGAACATTTTGATATAAACCGTTTAGTTATTGCTCCAAGGGAGGGTCAACGGCCTCTTGATATAATTCAGGATACTAGTTCAGAAGAATTGTCATTCCCCTCAATTTATGCCGGACAGAAACGTTCTTCTACAGAGACGTACAGCAAAATTGTGCGCTCTGAAATCCATCGTTTTAATAGAAGAGCTTGTAATTTTCCCAAGCTCTTTTACAACTACAAGAAGTTGGAATTACTACAAATTAAAAATAGTACCTCTATCTGCCTTCGAAAATTTTCTGGGAGCAACCAAGTCACAGCCCATAACATTTTAAATGAAAATTATGTGCAAAGCTTGATTCAGCAAGATGATGGATTCAGGGTGCTCAAAGGTGTAAGATCTTCGCCTGCTCATTGGGAGGGGGAAAAGAAGAAAGTCATTGCCATGATTCGCCAATTTGGCCTTCCTACTTTTTTTATGACCTTATCAGCTGCAAAGTCTCAATGGCTAGAACTTTTAATTATTTTATCCAAAAAAGTTGATTCTAGGAAAATTTCTGAAAGCGATGCCAATAATTTATCTACCCAAGCCCGATACCGTTTAATCCGGTCGGATGCGGTTACATGTGCACGATATTTTGACTATCGGTACAGACAAATGCTAAGGTTGTTCAAGGAAAATGGAGGAATTTTTGATGAACACTTTGTCAAGAATTTTTACTGGAGAATTGAATTCCAGCAACGAGGCTCTGTCCACGTGCATGGAATGTATTGGCTTCACAATGCTCCTCGAGTCAATATTCGGGATCCGCAAACATTGCCGCAAGCTATAGAATTCATAGATAAGTATGTATCTACGCAAGGATCTGTTGACAAATTGGGAAACTGTAAAGAATATCAAAGGCATAACCAATTCCATATCCCCCTATGCCTTCCACACAAATTTTATTACCACTTCCAGAAGACACACTCAATTTACACATTTATAAAGAGAACTTTTCAAAGGTTCATAGGATTTTAAATTCAAACTTAACCGCTTCCGATAATTCAAATTTTAACAATTTTGAAAATTTCTTATCTCATGAAAGAATAAATATGTCCTTTGATGAATATTTACTGGCACTTAGATCTACTTTATTAAAACCAACTATTTATTTAAAAATATAGTTTCAATATCGGTTTATTAACGCCTACAACCCGACAATATTAGAACTTCACAATGCTAATATGGATATCCAATACATTTTAGATGTACATATATGCCTGCTACTCCTATATAATTAATTACATAAATAAGTCGAATAGGGGGGTTTCCCGACTACTAAACGAAGCTATGGCTGAGGTCAGCGCTGGAAACTATACAGTAACAGAAACTTCAACACATAGGGCATAAATTTATATCTGGAGCGGAAATTTCTGCACAAGGGGCTGTTTATTGTTGCATTGGACTCCATCTTTCGGAGGCAACCAATGCAGAGGTCTTTATTAATACCTCTCGTCCTGACGAACGGGTGCGCATTGTTAAGCCTAGGGCACAGATTCAGAATCTTCCCCCAGATTCTACTGATATATATGTATCGGGTATTCTAAATCACTATGTACAAAGACCTCTTCAACTGGATACAGTTTGCCTAGCTGACTTTGCATCAATGTATGCATTTGTAAAATCTCTAAGGGCAGAACAGGATAATGACATCCAAGAGGAAGATGTAGAAAGTGAGAATTCCACTTTAAGTGTAGGTCCAATCCCATTACTAGACAATAATGGTTTCATTAAAAAACGTACAATGCCGTGTGTGGTTCGTTCTAGAAGATTTAGTCCAGACACAGCTAGAGCTGATTATTTTAGAGAAATGGTAATGCTCTATAAACCTTGGCGGGATGAGCAGATTGAGATAATCGATAATGATAACGAGCAAACGTGTGTAGTAAATCAAATTTCAATTGAAGAAAATCGAAAGAAGTATGACGTTCTTGAGCAACGGGAACTTGAGAATGTCCTAAGTAGGCTAAGAGAAGAAGATTTCGCCACAACAGATATGGATGTAGTAGCTGATACTATAGACGAGTTTAGGGTTTTCGGACATCCTGAAATTAGCCCTAATTTAAATTTGCTAAATCTGCCTGGCGAAGACTTAGACGATAATTATAATGACTCATATAGCAATATAAGGATGATTAAACTACCACCGTTAATTCCCGTTGAAGGGCTTCTTTCTTCCATTTAAATGCTTAATATTGGACAAAGATCTTACTTGACTCATATATTGCATAACTATAAAATAAATCAGCCTTTTTATGAGTTTGTACGTGGTGGCGCAGGCGTTGGCAAGAGTCTTTTGATATCAACAATATACCAAACACTCAACCATCGCTTTAATTCTGTTCCTGGGTCTAACCCTGGCTCCATAAAAATTCCTCTTTGTGCCCCTACGGGAAAAGGAGCTTTTGGAATAGGTGGAATCACACTGCACTCCATATTTTCATTACCAGTTAATCATCTAATAGGGAATTACGCCCGCTTAGCAATGATGTTATTAACTCATTACACACAAACCTGAGTGATTTAAAGCTAATTATTATCGATGAAGTATCCATGGTAGGGGCTCGAATGCTTAGCTTTATTGACGCCACTCTAAAGCAAATTTTCAAAAGCACCTTGCCTTTTGGTGGCAAATCCGTGATTGTTCTTGGTGATTTGCGGCAGCTACCTCCAGTCGGAGACAGGTGGATTTTTTCTCCGAATCCCAATGACAACTATAGCGCTTTAGTTGGTTCACCTTTGTGGGAAATGTTCAAATATTTTGAACTAACTGGGATAATGAGGCAGAGGGGGGGACCAACCACTTGCCATTGCATTAAACAATATGGCTTCTGGCTCAATGATGAACGAGGATATATCGTTAATTGAAGGCAGGATTGTTAACTCAAATCAATCGAATGAAGATGCCAACAACTACAATACACTTAAGTTTAACCAAATTCCAACTACACCTTATTATTCAACTGCAAAAGATTTGGTAAAAGGAATAGCTATAGAAGGGCAAAGGGAAAATATTTTAAGAGGGTAAAACTCAAGGACTTCCATATAGCTTACCACTTAAGGTTTCTGGAAAGTATATGATCACGGTGAACATCAACACAGGTGATGGTTTGGTGAATGGCGCCAATGGGAAACTTATGGAGATAAGTTTGCAATCGTCAATTCCTTCGACTTTATGGATAAAGTTTTCAGAACCTTCGGTTGGGTTGATCGCAAGGTCACAGCAGCCACATCCCCACGAAGAATCTTGGACACCTATTCAGATGGCAGTGAGGACCTTTCAATATAAAAGAAATGAAAAGGTAACAATTGATCCAATTGTTCCTGCGGAGGGAATAACTATACACAAAAGTCAGGGAGCCACATATAGCCAAGTCCTGGTTCATATTCGGCCACGAATGCCAAGGTCTTTCTTGTATGTTGCTTGCAGTCGAGCTACGAATGCAGGGGGTTTATTCATATTAGGCAATTTTACGCCACCTAGCCCATTTTCGGATTCAGATCCTGTTTTCAGGGAATTGATTGCTTTAAATAATACAAAAGCTTTAAATACAAGGTTTAGTTTTATGCTTTCTCGCACATCAGACCTCCAAATATTATTTCACAATGTTCAGAGCCTTAACGCTAATATAAATGATGTCAAAAATGATTATCTTATGTTGACCTCTGACATTCCATGTTTCGTTGAAACCTGGAGTTATCCCTATGAAAATTTTGAAATCCCCTGGCTTACGGCATTAAACAATCTAAGAATAGATATCACTGAAACAGGAAGGAGAAATAAGAGAGGTATTTTGGTTTATGCAAAATCTAATATTGTTGCAAATATAGAGGTATGTAAGATAAAGAAAATTTATTCAGGGAGGAAAGTTTTTGAGGTGGTTTTATTCAAATGTAAAGATCTTTATATAATGGTGGTGTACAGGAATTCGAGTTTTCCAATAAGAGAGCTAGATGCAGATCTAAGTGAAATTCTCACAAATGAAATTTGTAATAATAAATTAATAATTGTAGGTGATTTTAATTTATACCTTAAGTCTTCCGATAAAAGAATACAAAATCATCTTAAGGGAAAACATTTGAGATCGCTACTAGACTTTGAATATTCCACAACTCCTGTAGGTACACAAATCGTTTGGTAATTTTCTAACATTGATGAAAACCATATTAAATCGATCACTTATGAAACCGTCCATAGCTACCATGATGCCATTTGTACTTCTGTTTTCAACTAATAACTCCTTTTCCTTATATATCACATGAATATTGAGGAAATCAAATATGTTTTAAATATAATAAATTATTGAAGCTTTGAAATAAATAAGTATTAGATAAGAATTACTATGATATTTCACGTACCTATATATATTATATATATATTTCAGTGCACTTTTGAGGAAAAGTAAATGCTTTTTTAAAGCACCTTAATATTGAATATATATATATGTTTAAAAAAAGCATTTGATTTTCCTCAGAATTGCACTGAAATATTTTGTTTAGATGCTAAAATAGACCTTTAAAGTATAAGTCATTGTTATTGGCACCATCGCATGTTCCACCTAAGGGCTCATATTTATAGGGCCCTATTTCGGCATCTAAGTAAAACTTTTTTCCTAGTACCGAGAAAAAAAAAAACAAAACAAGTAAGGAAGGTTAACTTCGGGTGTAACCGAACATTACATACTCAGTTGAGAGCTATGGTGACAACATAAGGGAAAATAACCATGTAGGAAAATGAACCGAGGGTAACCAGGAATGTGTTTGTATGACATGTGTATCAAACGAAAGGTATTAAAGAGTATTTTATGAGGGAGTGGGCCATAGTTCTATAGGTGGACGCCATTTAGGGATATCGCCATAAACGTGGACGAGGGCTGTATCTAGAATTTGTTTGTACGATATGGGTATCAAATAAAAGATGTTAATGAGAATTTTAAAAGGCGTGGGCTTAGTTCCATAGGTGGACGCCGTGTTGAGATATCGCCATAAAGGTGGATCGGGGGTGACCCTAGAATTTGTTTGTACGATATGGGTATCAAATGAAAGGGGTTAATGAGTATTTTAAAAGGGAGTGGGCCTTAGTTCTATAGGTTGACGCCTTTTCGAGATATCGCCATAAAGGTGGACCAGGGGTGACTCTAGAATGTGTTTGTACGATATGGGTATCAAATTAAAGGTATTGTCACGGATATTAGCATCACTAAGCTATACCATCACTAAGCAGTATTTGCGTCAATAATCAAATCATGTATGCACATATATAAGGCAGCCGAGAGATGTCACACACAGATGCATTTACTTATACGCCTATGTGTGTGAGAGATTGTAAACTACAAACTCGCATACATCTGAGAGACGCTGAAAAGTAGAAAATTGTAAACAAGTAGAAACTATATGAGAACTATAAACACTCGAAATAGTTGGTAAGTTCTGGAAATAGAGGAGCCTAGATGTATGCAGCGTAAACTATAAAAGCGGCACAAGCGAGTAAAAAGTAATTCAGTTTGAGTTGAGCTATCAATCAGTTTGATTAAGCACGCGATCTGGCGGCCAATAGTTTGAGTTTGATTTGAGTTGTCAAGCAGTTACGAGTAAGACGATATCTAGCGAGCAATAGCAGTATTATTTTGAATAGTGGAGTTTCATTTGAGCTATTAGTTTGGTTATTAAGCTATTCGTTGCACAGTTTGAGTGTTATTGTGAAGTATTTTAATAAAGGCCATTTTTCCATTATTCAATATTGGAGTTATTTATTCAACAGTTTAGCGATACGAACCTATCAAAAGGGCAAATAAGAGGAATTTGCAGCAAATTCGTTACAATTGGTGTCAGAAGAGGAATTGTTGAATAAATTCTAGAGGACAACAAGGACATGGCAGAGTTAAGTGAATTGAAGATCCCGCAACTGAAGAAGGAGTTGGAGAACCGTGGATTGAATACAACCGGCATTAAACTCGAACTTCAGGCACGACTACGAGAGGCAATGGAATTAGAAGGAATTGACGTGGAAGAGTATGTCTTTCATCTTGATGGCGATGAGACAACAAAATTGGAGGAGAAAAATGAAACACCGCAAACAATGGCGAACACAGACTCAACTGGAATCGCAAAAGACAGATATAACATCTAAGATGGAAACACAACTAGAAGAACAGAAAACGTATATGTCATCACAGATGGAATCCCAAGAGACACGAATAACATCGAATATTGAAGCACAAGAAACGCGTATGTCAGAAATGTCGACACAGATTACATCGAAGATGGAAGCACAAGAGGCACGGATATCCGAAATGTCGGCTCAAATTTCAGGACAGATATCATCGCAGATCTCTGCTCAACTGGAAGAGCAAGAAGGACGTATTTCCTCGAAGTTGGAGGCACAAGATACAAAAATTTTACAGTTTGAAGAAAAAATCGAGGCCGAGGTGGATGCTTTGAGAGGACGTATCGAGCAGTTGCAACTAAATCGCCCAGCAGTTTCAACTAGTAATCCAAAGGTAAAAACACCATCCTTTGACGGTTCTGTTCCTTTCCAGGTCTTTAAGCTACAGTTTGAGAAGACCGCAGCAGTGAACCAATGGAATGCTGAAGATAAAGTTGCAGCTCTGTTCGTGGCACTGAAAGGGCCTGCCGCGGAAATCTTACAGACCATCCCAGAGTACGAGCGGAACCACTACGAAACATTGATGAGCGCTTTAGAGAGACGTTACGGAAGCGAGCATAGGAAACAGATATTCCAAATTGAGTTGCAAAACCGCTACTAAAAAGCAAATGAGACATTGCAGGAGTTTGTTTCAGATATTGAAAGATCGGCTCATCTTGCAAATGCGGACGCACCCGTGGAATACACTGAAAGGGTAAAAATCCAGAGTTTCATAAATGGCATACGGGACGTGGAAACGAAGCGAGCTACATATGCAAACCCAAAGCTGACATTTGCTGAAACGGTATCACATGCATTGACTCAGGGAACGGCCTCACTATTGAGTAAACCAGCATACAAAGCTCATCGTGTGGAACTGGAAAGACCAGATTGGGTAGACACAATTTTGGAAGCACTGAAGGGATCACAACAGAAAAATGCCCTTATTAAATGTTTCAAGTGCGGCAACCCAGGTCACATTGCACGTCATTGCGATCTTGGTCCTAATAGTTCCAACAATGTGGATGCGCAAAGCTGGCGGAAGGGAGCAAGAGCGTGTCGGATGTAAAGAACGAAAAGTTGCCCCGGCTATTGAATGTCCTATGATATCTGTGTCGCAGATTGGAAGGAAATCAAGCAGTCTTACCATCAGAGGGAATGTGGATGCTAAAGAGCGTGTACTGACTGTAGATACGGGGGCATCTCATTCCTTGATCCGATCTGATTTGGTCTACAGGAGAGTAAAGTCATTACCTGGAGCAAGGTTGCGTACGATCACAGGCGAGTATAATCAAGTCCAATGCGAAGTGGTATGTGAGGTATTAATTGGAAAAGTCATGGTTCTACAAAAATTCATTGTGGCGGAGATCGTTGATGAAGTCATATTGGGAGTGGACTTCTTGCTGGACAATGAAGTCAGGATCGATATGCGGATAAAAATTATGCGCTATAAGAATCAGGACATACCACTTAACTTTAGTTTGGAAAAAGGGTTCAGCAGTAATCGGGTACTGGTGGAAAAGACTCAACAAAAACCACAAAAGTCTAAGGCAAAGGTTGATAGATCGAATGGGCCAAATAAATCAAAATCAAAAGTACCTGCGAGAGAAACACTGGCATTGTCAAAACCTAAAAGACGCAGGAAAACGAAGCAACGAATTTTCGAGAAAGAATGCGAGGGTAGTTTCAAGCCGGAGCGCACTACTGTTGTGAAATGTGGGAACGATACCGATTATGCAAAGCAAATCCGTCCAGCGCAAGCTCTACGAAGAGGTTCATTGACCAAACAACAGAGTGTGAAGGAACGGCCCAGGGTAACGAGTAGTAAGATGAAACACTGGCATGACAAGAACTTTAATTCGGAAGGTTTCTTGGCGGGAGATTTGGTACTGTTAAACAACCCTCACCGGCGGAAAGGTGTTCCAGCCAAATTTCGGTGCAGTTGGGAAGGCCCGTACAAAGTTGTGAAGAAGATCAGTGATACCATCTACCGCATACAAACTAGAGATATACGCCGCCGATAAACGCCGCCGCCGCCGCCGATTTTGGTCGTTTTTTGCACGCCGCCGCTGAATGTCAAAAATATCGGCGCGTCGGCGCGGCGTCCGGCGCGTTACTATATTTTCTACTCGTTTAAGACTGTTCAGGCCATTTATTCTTCATGTCGAAAATTGGTCGGATATGGTCGAAAGTGGTATCAACGGATGCGCATCACTGCCAACAACTACAATACACTTAAGTTTAACCAAATTCCAACTACACCTTATTATTCAACTGCAAAAGATTTGGTAAAAGGAATAGCTATAGAAGGGCAAAGGGAAAATATTTTAAGAGGGTAAAACTCAAGGACTTCCATATAGCTTACCACTTAAGGTTTCTTGGAAAGTATATGATCACGGTGAACATCAACACAGGTAATGGTTTGGTGAATGGCGCCAATGGGAAACTTATGGAGATAAGTTTGCAATCGTCAATTCCTTCAACTTTATGGATAAAGTTTTCAGAACCTTCGGTTGGGTTGATCGCAAGGTCACAGCAGCCACATCCCCACGAAGAATCTTGGACACCTATTCAGATGACAGTGAGGGCCTTTCAATATAAAAGAAATGAAAAGGTAACAATTGATCCAATTGTTCCTGCGGAGGGAATAACTATACACAAAAGTCAGGGAGCCACATATAGCCAAGTCCTGGTTCATATTCGGCCACGAATGCCAAGGTCTTTCTTGTATGTTGCTTGCAGTCGAGCTACGAATGCAGGGGGTTTATTCATATTAGGCAATTTTACGCCACCTAGCCCATTTTCGGACTCAGATCCTGTTTTCAGGGAATTGATTGCTTTAAATAATACAAAAGCTTTAAATACAAGGTTTAAAAAAAAGCATTTGATTTTCCTCAGAATTGCACTGAAATATTTTGTTTAGATGCTAAAATAGACCTTTAAAGTATAAGTCATTGTTATTGGCACCATCGCATGTTCCACCTAAGGGCTCATATTTATAGGGCCCTATTTCGGCATCTAAGTAAAACTTTTGTCCTAGTACCGAGAAAAAAAAAACAAAACAAGTAAGGAAGGTTAACTTCGGGTGTAACCGAACATTACATACTCAGTTGTTATGGAAACGCATCTACAGTGGAATCAGTAAGGAAGGCGGTCGGCATGATGTAGTGGTGCACAGTGGCTAGTCATTGTCGGCTGGGGCGGGTCCTTGCCAACCTTACTGTTCCTGCGCCATAAACAGAAAAAAGTTCCTATCATGCCTATCAAGACGAGCAGCTGTCAAATTCAAAAAAAAACTAAAAGCGCAGAGACAACTCAAAACGCTTAAAAATTCAAACTAAAACAACATCCGGCTGAACCGGATGTCACGGACAGACCGTTAACATTCAAAAAAAATTCAAAAATCTAAAATTCAAAAAAAAACTGGCAAAAAAAAATTACCGAACCGGACATGACCGGTTACTAACTCTAAAAACCAAATTCAAAAAAAACTGCTGAAATTAAAATAAAATAACCAAGGGGAAAATAAACATAAAGGGCCGAATATATAGAGGGGCGCCGCGGGTGTTGTTGCGACGCCCGGTGCTTAGTCCCACCCTCAAATAACCATGGCCACCGACGCACCTAATTTTCGGTGGCCCCTTACCTGGTAACCCTAAATGCCTTCTAAATAAATGGCGACGCCAGCATTCCCATTTTAAATATTACTTTATTTACAATTCATGTTTATAAAGGATTTCCGTGAAAATTTATTCGTAACGTAACAAGATATAGATCTAACCAATACCTGGTAAACCTTTGAAGATTAAAACTACTAATGGTCAATCTTCCAAATTCAAGATCCAAACCTGTTTCATCATTAGCAGTTAATTTAATTCTATATCTTCCTTATAGCCTCTGTTAAGAAGAAAAAAAATTGTTTTCATCTGTTTGGATGTTGATTTTGTAAGACGATATTCCTTACAACCATTCAGATGTAACGCACTAATTCATTGTCACCAATAAGGCTGTCCTTATATTATAAACTTATTTCAAATATTCAGTGGTTAAAGACTTAATAGATGATTCTAATAAACAAACCTAACGATCCCAACCGGCTTAGCGCGTTTATTACTATGTACATATACTCGTTACTTTTGGTCTCAATGTTTATATAAAAAACTATGTATTTATATGCATATATATATGTATGTAGGCTACATCATATATGCAAACAGAATTACTTATGCTATTATGTTGTATTTAGGTGCGTGTGCCCTTGTAATAACTAGTAACATACACTCTATTTACTTCTAACTAAAACCTTCATTTGCTATTAGGTATGTAAGTCATTCTTATTACATTCCAAGGTGTAATTTCTCTTTTTTCTTGTGAATTACCTCTCACGTTTACGTCTAATGGTTCACTTCATTAGCACGGGTACAAATGATATACATATGTAGCATGTATGTATTCGCAATTACATTTATGTGTGTGGGTATTATGTAGCCCTTTTAAATGTTTGGTATTTGTTTTCATTTATCTAATAGGACTGTATGCATACGTTCTTTTGGATGACTCTATAACTATGGTTGTATGAAAGTACTTTGTAACACAAATATATGGATATAGAATAAATTAGTTCACTGTAGATTTTGTTTACTAACATTTACAATTAAAAAAAAATACATAATTAAATCATATTATATAGTTTAAGCTCACTTACATACACTATCAGCTGAAATGTATGTCGAAATTCAAAAGTTCGTACCAACTAACTGGCATTTGATAGTAAACAAAAATCGTCTTTTAAATTAGAAAGTAAACCAAAAGAACAACATTTGTAAGCAAAATGTGTCATAAACTAACTTTTAAATTTTCAAAGAAGGATTTCCTTTTTACATTTCCTAAGAGTAGGATTAGGCTAATTTACATGACAAAAAAAATAGCAGTATAATGGATTTGAAAACCTTACTAGATATTTTCTTCCTTTTGTTTCGAAAAAAATTCAAATTGAAATTAAAAACTATTATGAATGATTTCCTTACATTTAAATCTTTCGTTTTCACTGTTATATAAATTTAAGAAAATTTTCGTGAATATCTTTGAAAATTTCCGATTTTCTTTGGCAAGCATTTTCGAGATCATTTTACATTGTTGATTGTACAGCAATATAGCATACTCGAAAATATTCTTAAAATGTCAAACACATTTTGCGCATGTTTCGTGAATATGTATATTAAAGCGTTTCCGGAATTTTCATTGCATAGCCTTCAAAATGCAATATGACCAATAAAATTTGCAAATTCCTGTTGCTGCCATTTTTTTATTCGCAGGTGTACATATGATTTTCGGTATATAATGTATTTTGTATAGTTTTCTCGCAACTATATTTTGAGTTTTAAATTTTATTTAAAACAAAAGATATAAATATGTTTGTTTGACGTAAATTAGTTTTTAAATTATTCTATAGCGCCAAATGTTATCAAACCCCATTTTTGCAGGGAAAAAACCAATTATCAAATATATCAATTTTACTTATGCGGAGATAAGGGCAATTGAAATTTCATGATTACCAAAAAAAACTACTTACATTAAGCTAAGTGTCTACAAGGTAGTACTAGTATAACGTTGTCCGTATTACGGAACAAACTCACCGCGTTTTATGTAGTTATTGTTGTAGTTGGTGGCTGTAGCAGTCTCTTGCTTGACGCTCTGCTGTTGTGTTGATGGCCGGCGGTTGTTGCGTCCGGCTTAATTCGTTGGGCCTATAGGAAGCGGCCTTTGCTGTTGCGGTTGGTGGCCGGCGGTTGTTGGGCCCGGCTTAATTCGTTGGGCCTATAGGAAGCGGCCTTTGCTGTTGCTGTTGGTGGCCGGCAGTTGTTGCGCCCGGCTTAATTCGTTGGGCCTATAGGGAGCGGCCTTTGCTGTTGCTGCTGCTGGTTATTATTGGAATATGTGTTGCTGTTGGTGGCCGGCGGTTGTTGGACCATATAAATTGGTTGTGGCTAACATTGCCGTTTCAACGGGCACATGAGCATATAAAGGGTTTGCCACAGGTGGTTGTAACTCTACTGCATCCACATTCATGTACACATAACCGCTTGCAAATGTGTGAACAAATTTTTCAATTGTAGTGAGACTCCTCGCTGTTTTAAATGCGTTCAGCAAAATTCGTATATTTTATACTTAGTAAAAGATGATTGATTGAACATAAACTGGAAGAAGTTCTGCTTTTTATAGTTAATAGTAGAGAAGTATATTATAAAACGATTTCCAAATGTGGTCTTTTTAGATTACATTTATTTTTTTGCAGATTGATTGATAACGTTGCCGATATCTTTCTTGTAACTTCTGCAATTTTTTTTTTACTCATTTGCACTTTTCTGGTGTACAACTAGTTTTCTTTTTTTTATAGTTGAAAAGAGTGCCTTTTCATAAGGACTTAGCTGAAAAATTAGGTTGAAACCACTTGTTCTGTATGAGTTTGCCGTTTTTCATAGACGACACGCAATTACAACGGTGAGACACACGTACGCACACGTTTTGGAGTTTAGTCAAAGCCTTCACAATTCATTAGACTTTATGTTATGGTTGCTGATATCAATTTTTGTAGCACAATTAATCGTCACTTCGACCTTTTCAACTTTTTGTTTGCTTCTATTTCAATACTTTCCACCAAAAATTTTAAACTTCTTCTGACGCGTGCCATCCACTTAATAGCAAATTTTTTCTTTTTTCTCACAAAATGGCCACACACACCATGGTCTTTTGGAAAAAAAATTTTCTCTTTTTATTGCGGCTGCGCAGTGGAACGATGCCGTAAAATCGCGTGATATAACTGTGATCGCCATGGTGGAACCATACCAGGTGGTAGTCGCGGTGACAATACTGCAGCCATCATTAAAAGTTCGATATATTTCGTTTTGATGAATCGATGGCCTAATGTCAAAATCGTACTGCGCTGAAAGTTTATGTGTCAATTCGTATGAAACTACAAGTCAGCTGTCCCCTTGTATAGCTATGCCATGGAGGTTGCCGTTATTGGGAATTTTCCCACACCATTGGATTAGTTAGCGATGCCACCTTATTTCCCTATCCTAGCCCTTAGGGCGTTCGCACGTCGATTCTCTCAAGTAGACCGTACAGCAGATCATAACCGTAGACCGTAACAAACCTGCTTCGCTTTGAAGACCTGACGATGAAGCGAACAGGAAACCGGATCATTTGAGGGAAGCCACTGCCAGGGACCTCCGCAGTCAATCAACGTGGGGCACGACTCACCCCTGAGATAAGAGTCTCAAAGTCCTACTACGAAGCTATCCGGGCAACATAGGTCTATCAAAAAAATTAAGTCAAGTTGGGAATTATTTCTGTTTCCTAGTTTAAAAGGGCTTTGCGGCAATTAGACATTTGTTATGGAGAACTCGTCAAAACTCCGAAAGATGATTTCTAGTGGTTATCGCTCCCACCGGAATGCAAAACAAAAAAAAAGGTGTAGACATTTTGATCTGGAGACTCGTCCAAACTCCGAAAGGCTAGTCCGACCTAAGCGTGGACTGCCAGGGTGTTCACGGTCCTCGGTGAGTCCGCGTGTGAGCATCCTATGAGGTCAGTGCTCAGGGAGAATACTGGGCGAGATGTCCCCGACCGCCAAAACGCCCAGACAAAAAAAAATTTTAGTTTAAAATAAAAAATCAATTTAAAAATCTTTGAAAAAAAATAAAAAGATTGCCATTACTCCCGGAAGGGGTGTTTCTGGTGGGCATTCGCCCGAACGACTGATCATTATAATCAGAAAAAAAATGTACTTTGTTAACTAGTAGTAATGGTATCAAAAAAAAACTTCAGGGGAAAAGACCAAAAAACTGAAGAAAAGATTAATTACTTATATATATACTACGAGGGGGGTGTGATGGGAATGCTGGCATCCCATCATTAGAAGGCACAGGAAAACGATTTGGTTACATGTGAAAAAAAAATTTTATTACAAAAAAAAATTCACTCATACTGGTCCCTAGTGCTCCCAACCGCAACGCAAAAGGCGGTCTTAGGAACCTGCCTCTGGGACTGGTTGGGGCCACTAGGGTCAGCCCCAGACATACACAGGTTGGTCCCACACACCCAGCCGCAACGCAGAGGCGGTCTCCAAGGACGCGCTAGTGGGACTGGCTGGGGGTGTTGAGGCCTCCCGTCATTCACCCTGGACACCCCTCCTGCCTCCACCGCTATGGGTGGAGCGGCTTCAAAGCCCGCTCCCCAGACTGGTGGGACAGGAAAAGGTGCCGCTCTGAATCCCAGCTCAACCCACCACAATCCAGGTGGTATTCTGTGGTACCATCTGAGACGTGGGCTGAGCTTGGGTCCTTACAAATTCACTCACCCACTCACACCAGACATCACAAAATTCGGCATAAGAAAACTAAAAAAAATTTGACAAAAAAAAACCCAACTTAGCGGACATATATTTACCAACGCCGACTACGGACAACATTCCGGCAACAAAAAAAACCCAATTACAAAAAAAAACTAAGTGCGTTCAGCACTGCCTCACCGGGTGAATACAAAAATCCCGATAACTGACGTTAAGTCACGTGGCTCCGTCAGCCACTGCCCCCGATGACCAGCCCGGACAACCTGATCCGTCTAACCATCCCACCGCAACGTAGGTGGCAGCTTCTGTGGCTGCTCACTCGGACTGGTGGGATGGTCAACCTCACAGGTTGACCCAACTGACCCTCGCAGCCAGCGCCTTAGGCGCCACGTTGGGCGCCATCTGTTATGGTGCCCTCAGCAACTGTCATCGATGATCATTCTGGACAACCTGATCCGTCCAACCATCCCACCGCAACGCAGGTGGCTGCTCCTGCGGCTGCACACCTCGGACTGATGGGATGGTCAACTTCACAAGTTGACCAAAATGACCAGCGCGACAGCGCCTCGGGCACCAAATCACGTTGGGCGCCATCTGTTATGGAAACGCATCTACAGTGGAATCAGTAAGGAAGGCGGTCGACATGATGTAGTGGTGCACAGTGGCTAGTCATTGTCGGCTGGGGCGGGTCCTTGCCAACCTTACTGTTCCTGCGCCATAAACAGAAAAAAGTTCCTATCATGCCTATCAAGACGAGCAGCTGTCAAATTCAAAAAAAAAACTAACAGAAGCGCAGAGACAACTCAAAACGCTTAAAAATTCAAACTAAAACAACATCCGGCTGAACCGGATGTCACGGACAGACCGTTAACATTCAAAAAAAATTCAAAAATCTAAAATTCAAAAAAAAACTGGCAAAAAAAAATTACCGAACCGGACATGACCGGTTACTAACTCTAAAAACCAAATTCAAAAAAAACTGCTGAAATTAAAATAAAATAACCAAAGGGAAAATAAACATAAAGGGCCGAATATATAGAGGGGCGCCGCGGGTGTTGTTGCGACGCCCGGTGCTTAGTCCCACCCTCAAATAACTATGGCCACCGACGCACCTAATTTTCGGTGGCCCCTTACCTGGTAACCCTAAGTGCCTTCTAAATAAATGGCGACGCCAGCATTCCCATTTTAAATATTACTTTATTTACAATTCATGTTTATAAAGGATTTCCGTGAAAATTTATTCGTAACGTAACAAGATATAGATCTAACCAATACCTGGTAAACCTTTGAAGATTAAAACTACTAATGGTCAATCTTCCAAATTCAAGATCCAAACCTGTTTCATCATTAGCAGTTAATTTAATTCTATATCTTCCTTATAGCCTCTGTTAAGAAGAAAAAAAATTGTTTTCATCTGTTTGGATGTTGATTTTGTAAGACGATATTCCTTACAACCATTCAGATGTAACGCACTAATTCATTGTCACCAATAAGGCTGTCCTTATATTATAAACTTATTTCAAATATTCAGTGGTTAAAGACTTAATAGATGATTCTAATAAACAAACCTAACGATCCCAACCGGCTTAGCGCGTTTATTACTATGTACATATACTCGTTACTTTTGGTCTCAATGTTTATATAAAAAACTATGTATTTATATGCATATATATATGTAGGCTACATCATATATGCAAACAGAATTACTTATGCTATTATGTTGTATTTAGGTGCGTGTGCCCTTGTAATAACTAGTAACATACACTCTATTTACTTCTAACTAAAACCTTCATTTGCTATTAGGTATGTAAGTCATTCTTATTACATTCCAAGGTGTAATTTCTCTTTTTTCTTGTGAATTACCTCTCACGTTTACGTCTAATGGTTCACTTCATTAGCACGGGTGCAAATGATATACATATGTAGCATGTATGTATTCGCAATTACATTTATGTGTGTGGGTATTATGTAGCCCTTTTAAATGTTTGGTATTTGTTTTCATTTATCTAATAGGACTGTATGCATACGTTCTTTTGGATGACTCTATAACTATGGTTGTATGAAAGTACTTTGTAACACAAATATATGGATATAGAATAAATTAGTTCACTGTAGATTTTGTTTACTAACATTTACAATTAAAAAAAATACATAATTAAATCATATTATATAGTTTAAGCTCACTTACATACACTATCAGCTGAAATGTATGTCGAAATTCAAAAGTTCGTACCAACTAACTGGCATTTGATAGTAAACAAAAATCGTCTTTTAAATTAGAAAGTAAACCAAAAGAACAACATTTGTAAGCAAAATGTGTCATAAACTAACTTTTAAATTTTCAAAGAAGGATTTCCTTTTTACATTTCCTAAGAGTAGGATTAGGCTAATTTACATGACAAAAAAAATAGCAGTATAATGGATTTGAAAACCTTACTAGATATTTTCTTCCTTTTGTTTCGAAAAAAATTCAAATTGAAATTAAAAACTATTATGAATGATTTCCTTACATTTAAATCTTTCGTTTTCACTGTTATATAAATTTAAGAAAATTTTCGTGAATATCTTTGAAAATTCCCGATTTTCTTTGGCAAGCATTTTCGAGATCATTTTACATTGTTGATTGTACAGCAATATAGCATACTCGAAAATATTCTTAAAATGTCAAACACATTTTGCGCATGTTTCGTGAATATGTATATTAAAGCGTTTCCGGAATTTTCATTGCATAGCCTTCAAAATGCAATATGACCAATAAAATTTGTAAATTCCTGTTGCTGCCATTTTTTTATTCGCAGGTGTACATATGATTTTCGGTATATAATGTATTTTGTATAGTTTTGTCGCAACTATGTTTTGAGTTTTAAGTTTTATTTAAAACAAAAGATATAAATATGTTTGTTTGACGTAAATTAGTTTTTAAATTATTCTATAGCGCCAAATGTTATCAAACCCCATTTTTGCAGGAAAAAAAAAAAGCAATTATCAAATATATCAATTTTACTTATGCGGAGATAAGGGCAATTGAAATTTCATGATTACCAAAAAAAACTACTTACATTAAGCTAAGTGTCTACAAGGTAGTACTAGTATTACGTTGTCCGTATTACGGAACAAACTCACCGCGTTTTATGTAGTTATTGTTATAGTTGGTGGCTGTAGCAGTCTCTTGCTTGACGCTCTGCTGTTGTGTTGATGGCCGGCGGTTGTTGCGTCCGGCTTAATTCGTTGGGCCTATAGGAAGCGGCCTTTGCTGTTGCGGTTGGTGGCCGGCGGTTGTTGGGCCCGGCTTAATTCGTTAGGCCTATAGGAAGCGGCCTTTGCTGTTGCTGTTGGTGGCCGGCGGTTGTTGCGCCCGGCTTAATTCGTTGGGCCTATAGGGAGCGGCCTTTGCTGTTGCTGCTGGTGGTTATTATTGGAATATGTGTTGCTGTTGGTGGGCGGCGGTTGTTGGACCATATAAATTGGTTGTGGCTAACATTGCCGTTTCAACGGGCACATGAGCATATAAAGTGTTTGCCACAGGTGGTTGTAACTCTACTGCATCCACATTCATGTACACATAACCGCTTGCAAATGTGTGAACAAATTTTTCAATTGTAGTGAGACTCCTCGCTGTTTTAAATGCGTTCAGCAAAATTCGTATAGTTTATACTTAGTAAAAGATGATTGATTGAACATAAACTGGAAGAAGTTCTGCTTTTTATAGTTAATAGTAGAGAAGTATATTATAAAACGATTTCCAAATGTGGTCTTTTTAGATTACATTTATTTTTTTGCAGATTGATTGATAACGTTGCCGATATCTTTCTTGTAACTTCTGCAATTTTTTTTTTTACTCATTTGCACTTTTCTGGTGTACAACTAGTTTTCTTTTTTTTTTATAGTTGAAAAGAGTGCCTTTTCATAAGGACTTAGCTGAAAAATTAGGATGAAACCACTTGTTCTGTATGAGTTTGCCGTTTTTCATAGACGACACGCAATTACAACGATGAGACACACGTACGCACACGTTTTGGAGTTTAGTCAAAGCCTTCACAATTCATTAGACTTTATGTTATGGTTGCTGATATCAATTTTTGTAGCACAATTAATCGTCACTTCGACCTTTTCAACTTTTTGTTTGCTTCTATTTCAATACTTTCTGGAAGAGCAAGAAGGACGTATTTCCTCGAAGTTGGAGGCACAAGATACAAAAATTTTACAGTTTGAAGAAAAAATCGAGGCCGAGGTGAATGCTTTGAGAGGACGTATCGAGCAGTTGCAACTAAATCGCCCAGCAGTTTCAACTAGTAATCCAAAGGTAAAAACACCATCCTTTGACGGTTCTGTTCCTTTCCAGGTCTTTAAGCTACAGTTTGAGAAGGCCGCAGCAGTGAACCAATGAAATGCTGAAGATAAAGTTGCAGCTCTGTTCGTGGCACTGAAAGGGCCTGCCGCGGAAATCTTACAGACCATCCCAGAGTACGAGCGGAACCACTACGAAACATTGATGAGCGCTTTAGAGAGACGTTACGGAAGCGAGCATAGGAAACAGATATTCCAAATTGAGTTGCAAAACCGCTACTAAAAAGCAAATGAGACATTGCAGGAGTTTGTTTCAGATATTGAAAGATCGGCTCATCTTGCAAATGCGGACGCACCCGTGGAATACACTGAAAGGGTAAAAATCCAGAGTTTCATAAATGGCATACGGGACGTGGAAACGAAGCGAGCTACATACGCAAACCCAAAGCTGACATTTGCTGAAACGGTATCACATGCATTGACTCAGGAAACGGCCTCACTATTGAGTAAACCAGCATATAAAGCTCATCGTGTGGAAGTGGAAAGACCAGATTGGGTAGACACAATTTTGGAAGCACTGAAGGGATCACAACAGAAAAATGCCGTTATTAAATGTTTCAAGTGCGGCAACCCAGGTCATATTGCACCTAATTGCGATCTTAGTCCTAATAGTTCCAACAATGTGGATGCGCAAAGCTGGCGGAAGTGAGCAAGAGCGTGTCGGATGTAAAGAACGAAAAGTTGCCCCGGCTATTGAATGTCCTGTGATATCTGTGTCGCAGATTGGAAGGAAATCAAGCAGTCTTACCATCAGAGGGAATGTGGATGCTAAAGAGCGTGTACTGACTGTAGATACGGGGGCATCTCATTCCTTGATCCGATCTGATTTGGTCTACAGGAGAGTAAAGTCATTACCTGGAGCAAGGTTGCGTACGGTCACAGGCGAGTATAATCAAGTCCAATGCGAAGTGGTATGTGAGGTATTAATTGGAAAAGTCATGGTTCTACAAAAATTCGTTGTGGCGGAGATCGTTGATGAAGTCATATTGGGAGTGGACTTCTTGCTGGACCATGACGTCAGGATCGATATGCGGATAAAAATTATGCGCTATAAGAATCAGGACATACCACTTAACTTTAGTTTGGAAAAAGGGTTCAGCAGTAATCGGGTACTGGTGGAAAAGACTCAACAAAAACCACAAAAGTCTAAGGCAAAGGTTGATAGATCGAATGGGCCAAATAAATCAAAATCAAAAGTACCTGCAAGAGAAACACTGGCATTGTCAAAACCTAAAAGACGCAGGAAAACGAAGCAACGAATTTTCGAGAAAGAATGCGAGGGTAGTTTCAAGCCGGAGCGCACTACTCTTGTGAAATGTGGGAACGATACCGATTATGCAAAGCAAATCCGTCCAGCGCAAGCTCTACGAAGTGGTTCATTGACCAAACAACAGAGTGTGAAGGAACGGCCCAGGGTAACGAGTAGTAAGATGAAACACTGCCATGACAAGAACTTTAATTCGGAAGGTTTCTTGGCGGGAGATTTGGTACTGTTAAACAACCCTCACCGGCGGAAAGGTGTTCCAGCCAAATTTCGGTGCAGTTGGGAAGGCCCGTACAAAGTTGTGAAGAAGATCAGTGATACCATCTACCGGATACAAACTAGAGATATACGCCGCCGATAAACGCAGCCGCCGCCGCCGATTTTGGTCGTTTTTTGCACGCCGCCGCTGAATGTCAAAAATATCGGCGCGGCGTCCGGCGCGTTACTATATTTTCTACTCGTTTAAGACTGTTCAGGCCATTTATTCTTCATGTCGAAAATTGGTCGGATATGGTCGAAAGTGGTATCAACGGATGCGCATCACTGCCAGTTATACGAAACTAATTGCGAAATTTAACTCTTTATAACTATTCAAAAGTTATTTAAAATAACAGGCGCTTTCGATGTCAGCTTAACACGGACTTTGCATCACCCAATTCAGCAGTTATTGAAACAAAACAATAAAAGAAAAGTTATATAATAAATTTATATGCTCACTTTGCATTTTTGAAAAAATTAATAATAAGGAATTAATTCAAATAAAATGACCCAAGGCGAACATGTTTTTAAATTGTCCTCAAGAATAAGCGAAATCAGTGATGCAAAATCCTTTAGTTTCTAGGGGCATAACACTCCTTTGAAATTATTCTTACCTCATACTTAAGTTGAGGATATATGTACTTGTGAGAATGGTTTGAAAAATCACTAAGTCTTGCATTCAAACATCTGTTGTTTATTTGCGAAACTATACAATAGCGTCTGAAATATTAATTTTGATTTTCACACTTCATCCTTCAACACCCAAGTCTACCGGTTTGACATTTCCTAAAGTTGGCGGCCCTATCCAAAACTAGTCCCTTGGAGTGAATCACATTGATTATAGCCTATCAACCAAGTTTAAATATCACCTACACGTTACGGCTCCTTTTACAAATGTGAATACGTAGGCACATATATCTACCAGGTGAGGCTTTTTCCTTCGCAAGAACACTCAAAGTGGTGAAGCAAAAGCTTTCCCAAGACAGTGGAACTAATGACCGTGTGTGATACTACCCTAACTTTGTGGACAGTCAAACTTGTCTGAAAACTGAAGCTACGCGGTCATCCATAATGAGCTCATATATCGTAAGGCCGGAAACAGTAGTTAACAACTTTCAACTTAAAATCCGTTGACTTTCATTCTAAATTTGATTTAACGAAGACTATTGAGGTCAATGTTGTGAACACGAACGTCTGCAATCGTTGGTCTACATTTTAAAAATTTTATCCAGGGTCTTTGTAAAATTTTAATTAAGTAGATGCGCCGAGGATTATACGATTTTCACCCATGATGCAATGACATCCACTTAGACTGCTTATGATTTCGAGGGCGGCATCCTTGGCCGAATAGTCACTCCCTAACGTTTCAAGGTGTTTCTCTGGTGTAGCTCGGCAGCATAGCGCGACAAAAGCATCCGTTGGAAAGTCTTCGGAACTACGCCTAGAGCTTCTAGGAAAGTGACGTCGACAAAGGTATGAGTTCGAAGTCGCAGTCCTATAGCTTCTGTACTGGCATATGGTGTGAGGCTCAGGAGGCGTGGTAGCGACTGGTGGTAGGGATCCCTACTGTTCGCACATCGGGAATTATAGCTCTTAAAAACAGCCGAAAAAAACTGGAGGCGCCCTGTGCCACGAGTCATGAGTATTAATAGACCAATAATAGCAAACCTAAGTCGCCTTTATGCGTGACCACCAAGGAGCGACAAATGATTTAAAGAAATTGTGTTCGCGACGATTATTAGGAGTTAACCCTAGGTGAAACTACGCTTTGCACGAGATATACAGGCAAAAGTGTGACTATTTTATGTATCTCTATTTCTTTTCAGCAGACGCAGCAGTACCAATTCCAAGGACCGGGGCTAGGTTCGAAGCCTCTCTGGAGCAAGCGAACGAGGGACAATCCCTTCGCAAGGAGCTATTCCTGAAAATTTTTGAACGGTCTTTTGATGCAAAAACCCAGGATCTTTCCTTAAATACATATAAACAAAACCTTTCCTAAATATAATTTTTTTTAATAGAAAAATCAAGCTTTTAAAGTAAGAACACCGGCGTACGCCGGCGCGCCGCCTACGCCGCCGCCGCCGGTATATAATAGAGCTTACGCCGCCGCCGCCGATAAAGTGATCGGCGTAAACCTCTAATACAAACCACTGGGAAACCACGGATTAGAAGAGTGGTACATTTGGAGATGCTACCGGCAGTTAGATCGGGAGATTTGTCTGACCGGGACGATCAGACTTAGGTGGAGGGCAGTGTCACGGATATTAGCATCACTAAGCTATACCATCACTAAGCAGTATTTGCGTCAATAATCAAATCATGTATGCACATATATAAGGCAGCCGAGAGATGTCACACACAGATGCATTTACTTATACGCCTATGTGTGTGCGAGAGACTGTAAACTACAAACTCACATACATCTGAGAGACACTGAAAAGTAGAAAATTGTAAACAAGTAGAAACTATATGAGAACTATAAACACTCGAAGTAGTTGGTAAGTTCTGGAAATAGAAGAGCCTAGATGTATGCAGCGTAAACTATAAAAGCGGCACAAGCGAGTAAAAAGTAATTCAGTTTGAGTTGAGCTAGCAATCAGTTTGATTAAGCACGCGATCTGGCGGCCAATAGTTTGAGTTTGATTTGAGTTGTCAAGCAGTTACGACTAAGACGATATCTAGCGAGCAATAGCAGTATTATTTTGAATAGTGGAGTTTCATTTGAGCTATCAGTTTGGTTATTAAGCTATTCGTTGCACAGTTTGAGTGTTATTGTGAAGTATTTTAATAAAGGCCATTTTTCCATTATTCAATATTGGAGTTATTTATTCAACAGTTTAGCGATACGAACCTAGCAAAAGGGCAAATAAGAGGAATTTTCAGCAAATTCGTTACAGTATTAATGACGGTTTTAAAAGGGAGTGGTGGTAGATGTATAGGTGGCCGCCTTTTCGAGATATCGCCATAAAGGTGGACCAGGGGTGACTCTAGAATGCGTTTTAAAAGCGAGTAGGCCTTAGTTCTATAGGTGGACGCCTTTTCGATACATCGCCATAAAGGTGGACCAGAGGTGATTCTAGACTTTGTTTGTACGATATGGGTATCAAATTAAAGGTATTAATGAGGGTTTTAAAAGGGAGTGGGGGTAGTTGTATATGTGAAGGCGTTTTCCAGATATCGTCCAAAATGTGGACCAGGGTGACCCAGAACATCATCTGTTGGATACCGCTAATTTATTTATATATGTAATACCACGAACAGTATTCCTGCCAAGATTTCAAGTGTGTTTTATTTCGCCCTGCAGAACTTTTTCATTTTCTTCTACTTAATATGGTAGGTGTCACACCTATTTTACAAAGTTTTTTTCTAAAGTTATATTTTGCGTCAATAAGCCAATCCAATTACCATGTTTCATCCCTTTTTTCGAATTTGGTATAGAATTATGGCATTTTTTTATTTTTCGTAATTTCGTTTTATTTTTGTATTTTGTTGCGCTATATCATTACCGGAGTTGAATGTTGACATAATTTACTTATATACTGTAAAGATATTAAATTTTTTGTTAAAATTTGACTTAAAATTTTTTTTTAAGTGGGCGTGGTCGTCCTCCGATTTTGCTAATTTTTATTAAGCATAAATATAGTAATAGGAGTAACGTTTCTGCCAAATTTCAGCATAATATCTTCAACGACTGCCAAATTACAGCTTGCAAAATTTTAAATTACCTTCTTTTAAAAGTGGGCGGTGCCACGCCCATTGTCCAAAATTTTACTAATTTTCTATTCTGTGTCATAAGATCAACTCACTTTAGTAATGAATTATCGCTTTTCGGTTTTTCGAAATTTTCGATATCGAAAAAGTGGGCGTGGTTATGGTCCGATATCGTCCATTTTAAATACCGATCTGAGATGAGTGCTCACACATACCAAATTTCATCAAGATACCTCAAGTTATCGTGTTAACGGATGGACGGACGGACATGGCTCAATCAATTTTTTTTTCGATCCTGATGATTTTGGTAAAAATCTCGATTCCTTTATACCTGTACAACCAACCGTTATCCAATCAAATATAATCTGTGAGCTCTGCTCAACTGAGTATAAAAATTAAAATAAAAACACCCTAATGTATAGTTATCATATATGTATTTATTTAAATATTAGATGATAAGCGTGGCTATTTGTTAAAACAACCTAATTCGATTTAGGATATTGGTGATAAGTTGACCAATAATATAAAAAGCTATTAGCACCTCAGCCATGTTGGTCACTTGTTTTAATAGATTGCCACACAGTTATTTAAATGGTTTCTTAAGCTCATATAAACTGAAAACGGTTAGTGAGGACATTAAATTTATAATTATATTATTATAAATATTTGCATGCACACATATTTACGTAGAATTTTAAGGTTATCGCTGTACTATGATAAATATATAATCAATCCGCTCAAAATTATGTTTCATCTTTATTTTTGGATAAACGTCAAAGCAAAGTCATAACTTGAAGTAAGTAAGGACGTCTAAGTTCGGGTGAAACCTACCATTATATACCCAGTTGTGTGTTCTCAAGGGATTTTGATTTACGCGCTGCAAAACGTAAAAATGTTCTTCTACTAAATGTGGGAGGTGTCACGCCCATTTTTCAAAAGTCTAAATTTATCTCGATTAGTTTCTACCGTTACAGAATACCGTTATGCGAACCAAATTAATATATTCTGTGAGCTCTACTCATCTGAATATAATTATAGCTGTCTTGTTTTCGTAGGGTTTCGTAGATGGTTTATAAGTAGTTTTTAATTTCATATCACATACGTTTGGGAAATATCGACCAAATTGAACACCAAGGACGACTTTTTTTGGAACGCTTTTCCCTCATCCTTTGTCAAATAAGGGAAAATCACCATGTAGGAAAATGAACCCTGAAATGTGTTTGTATGACGTGGGTATCAAATGAAAGGTGTTAGTGAGTATTTTAAAAGGGAATGGGCCTTAGTTCTATAGGAAGCTTTTTCGAGATGTCCCCACAAAGGCGGACCAGAAGTGACTCTAGAATGTGTTTGTACGATATGGGTATCAAATGAAAAGTGTTTATGAATATTTTAAAAGTGGATGGGCCTTAGTTCTATAGGTGGACGCCTTTTAGAGATATCGCCATAAAGGTGGACCAGGGGTGACTCTAGAATGTGTTTGTACGATATGGGCATCAAATAAAAGGTGTTAATGAGTACTTTAAAAGGGAGTGGGCCTTAGTTCTATAGGTGGACGCCTTTTGGGGATATCGCCATGAAGGTGGACCAGGGGTGGCTCTAGAATGTGTTTGTACGATATGGGTATAAAATGAAAGGTGTTAATGAGTATTTTAAAAAGGAGTGGGCCTTAGTTCTATAGGTGGACGCCTTTTCGAGATATCGCCATTAAGGTGGACCAGGGGTGACTCTATAATGTGTTTGTACGATATCGGTATCAAATTAAAGGTATTAATGTGTGTTTTAAAAGCGAGTGACCCTTAGTTGTATTTGTAAAAGCGTGTTCGAGATATCTACCAAAATGTGGACCAAGGTGACCCACAACATCATCTGTCGGGTGCCGCTAATTTTTTATATATGTAATACCACGAACAGTATTCCTGCCAAGATTCCAAGGGCTTTTAATGTCGCCCTGCAGAGATTTTTCATTTTCTTCTACTTAATATGGTAGGTATCACACCCATTTTACAAAATTTTTTCTACTGTTATATTTTGCGTCAAAAAACCAATCCAATCACCATGTTTCACCCTTTTATCATTATTGGTATAGAATTATGGAATTTTTTTCATTTTTCGTAATTTTCGATATCGAAAAACTGGGCGTGGTCATAGTCGGATTCGGCCATTTTTTATACCAAGATAAAGTGAGTTCAGATAAGTACGTGAACTAAGTTTAGTAAAGATATATCGATTCTTGCTCAAGTTATCGTGTTAAGGGCCGAGCGGAAGGACAGACGGCCGACTGTGTATAAAAACTGGGCGTGGCTTCAACCGATTTTGCCCATTTTCACAGAAAAAATTATCGTCATACAGTCTATGCTCCAGTCTAGCCCCTACCAAATTTCACAAGGGTTGGTAAATTTTTGTTCGATTTATGGCATCAAAATTATTATAGAACAATTAAATTAAAAAGGGCGGAGCCACGCCCATTTTGAAATTTTCTTTTATTTTTGTATTTTGTTACACCATATCATTACTGGAGTTGAATGTTGGCATAATTTACTTATATACTGTAAAGATTTTAAATTTTTTGTTGAAATTTGACTTAAAAAAAATTTTTTTTTTAAAGTGGGCTTGTTCGTCATCCGATTGTGCAAATTTTTATTTAGCACACTTATAATAATAGGAGTAACGTGCGTGCCAAATTTCAGCATCATATCTTCAACGACTGGCAAATTACAGCTTGCAAAACTTTTAAATTACCTTCTTTTAAAAGTGGACGGTGCCACGCCCATTGTCCAAATATTTACTAATTTTCTATTTTGCGTCATAAGGTCAACGCACCTACCAAGTTTCATCGCTTTATCCGTCTTTGGTAATGAATTACCGCACTTTTTGGGTTTTTCGAAATTTTCGATATCGAAAAAGTGGGCGTGGTTATAATCCGATTTCGTTCATTTTAAATAGCGATCTGAGATGAGTGCCCAGGAACCTACATACCAAATTTCATCAAGATGCCTCCAAATTTACTCAAGTTATCGTGTTTACGGACGAACGGACATGGCTAAATGAGTTTCTTTTTTACCCAGATCATTTTGATATATAGAAGTCTATATCTATCTCGATTAGTTTATGCCGTTACGGATTACCGTTATGCGAACGAAGTTAATATACTCTGTGAGCTCTGCTCAGCTGAGTATAAAAATAAAAAATAAAAAAACGAATGAATTTATCTTCTATCAGGATTACAAAATATATAATTATCTTTCTAAAATAATATCATTTTATGAATTTTCGAAATTTTTACAGTGTACTTTGTACTAGGTCCGTCGCCTGTTTTTTTTATTAGCCATCAATTTTGTTTCAATGTAGTTGAAACATAAGAAGTTTCTGGCGATCGCTCCCCTCAACGCAAAGCTCTTGATTCTAATACCAGAAGATCTGTTGTGAAAAGCAAGAATCTGTGCTATAATTATCTAAGCAGCAATCACCAGTTTAATAAATGCTTGAACTCTGCGAACTATCGTGTTTGCAATTCTCATCATACCTTATTATATTTTAACTTAATAGCATACCTTAGATCTTGAGTAACAAAGTGAAGTAAATGTCCAAAATACAACAGGTAGTGAAAAGATTGATTTTCAGCCTATTTTAAGCAGCCTATTGAAGAAGTGAATATTCCTTCGCAAACAATTTTACCTAGTTAATTTGCTACTGTTAAAGATCAATGCGGTATTGCTGTAAATTTTCGAATACTAATTTCCAATAACAGTGCTTTCTTCCCGAAGCGTTGGCATTATGCGCGGAATGTGATTGTTACATTAATTAAAATACATTAAAATCTACATACATTAAAATCTACAAAAAAAAACTAAAAGCGCAGAGACAACTCAAAACGCTTAAAAATTCAAACTAAAACAACATCCGGCTGAACCGGATGTCACGGACAGACCGTTAACATTCAAAAAAAATTCAAAAATCTAAAATTCAAAAAAAAACTGGCAAAAAAAAATTACCGAACCGGACATGACCGGTTACTAACTCTAAAAACCAAATTCAAAAAAAACTGCTGAAATTAAAATAAAATAACCAAGGGGAAAATAAACATAAAGGGCCGAATATATAGAGGGGCGCCGCGGGTGTTGTTGTGACGCCCGGTGCTTAGTCCCACCCTCAAATAACCATGGCCACCGACGCACCTAATTTTCGGTGGCCCCTTACCTGGTAACCCTAAGTGCCTTCTAAATAAATGGCGACGCCAGCATTCCCATTTTAAATATTACTTTATTTACAATTCATGTTTATAAAGGATTTCCGTGAAAATTTATTCGTAACGTAACAAGATATAGATCTAACCAATACCTGGTAAACCTTTGAAGATTAAAACTACTAATGGTCAATCTTCCAAATTCAAGATCCAAACCTGTTTCATCATTAGCAGTTAATTTAATTCTATATCTTCCTTATAGCCTCTGTTAAGAAGAAAAAAAATTGTTTTCATCTGTTTGGATGTTGATTTTGTAAGACGATATTCCTTACAACCATTCAGATGTAACGCACTAATTCATTGTCACCAATAAGGCTGTCCTTATATTATAAACTTATTTCAAATATTCAGTGGTTAAAGACTTAATAGATGATTCTAATAAACAAACCTAACGATCCCAACCGGCTTAGCGCGTTTATTACTATGTACATATACTCGTTACTTTTGGTCTCAATGTTTATATAAAAAACTATGTATTTATATGCATATATATATGTATGTAGGCTACATCATATATGCAAACAGAATTACTTATGCTATTATGTTGTATTTAGGTGCGTGTGCCCTTGTAATAACTAGTAACATACACTCTATTTACTTCTAACTAAAACCTTCATTTGCTATTAGGTATGTAAGTCATTCTTATTACATTCCAAGGTGTAATTTCTCTTTTTTCTTGTGAATTACCTCTCACGTTTACGTCTAATGGTTCACTTCATTAGCACGGGTACAAATGATATACATATGTAGCATGTATGTATTCGCAATTACATTTATGTGTGTGGGTATTATGTAGCCCTTTTAAATGTTTGGTATTTGTTTTCATTTATCTAATAGGACTGTATGCATACGTTCTTTTGGATGACTCTATAACTATGGTTGTATGAAAGTACTTTGTAACACAAATATATGGATATAGAATAAATTAGTTCACTGTAGATTTTGTTTACTAACATTTACAATTAAAAAAAAATACATAATTAAATCATATTATATAGTTTAAGCTCACTTACATACACTATCAGCTGAAATGTATGTCGAAATTCAAAAGTTCGTACCAACTAACTGGCATTTGATAGTAAACAAAAATCGTCTTTTAAATTAGAAAGTAAACCAAAAGAACAACATTTGTAAGCAAAATGTGTCATAAACTAACTTTTAAATTTTCAAAGAAGGATTTCCTTTTTACATTTCCTAAGAGTAGGATTAGGCTAATTTACATGACAAAAAAAATAGCAGTATAATGGATTTGAAAACCTTACTAGATATTTTCTTCCTTTTGTTTCGAAAAAAATTCAAATTGAAATTAAAAACTATTATGAATGATTTCCTTACATTTAAATCTTTCGTTTTCACTGTTATATAAATTTAAGAAAATTTTCGTGAATATCTTTGAAAATTTCCGATTTTCTTTGGCAAGCATTTTCGAGATCATTTTACATTGTTGATTGTACAGCAATATAGCATACTCGAAAATATTCTTAAAATGTCAAACACATTTTGCGCATGTTTCGTGAATATGTATATTAAAGCGTTTCCGGAATTTTCATTGCATAGCCTTCAAAATGCAATATGACCAATAAAATTTGCAAATTCCTGTTGCTGCCATTTTTTTATTCGCAGGTGTACATATGATTTTCGGTATATAATGTATTTTGTATAGTTTTCTCGCAACTATATTTTGAGTTTTAAATTTTATTTAAAACAAAAGATATAAATATGTTTGTTTGACGTAAATTAGTTTTTAAATTATTCTATAGCGCCAAATGTTATCAAACCCCATTTTTGCAGGGAAAAAACCAATTATCAAATATATCAATTTTACTTATGCGGAGATAAGGGCAATTGAAATTTCATGATTACCAAAAAAAACTACTTACATTAAGCTAAGTGTCTACAAGGTAGTACTAGTATAACGTTGTCCGTATTACGGAACAAACTCACCGCGTTTTATGTAGTTATTGTTGTAGTTGGTGGCTGTAGCAGTCTCTTGCTTGACGCTCTGCTGTTGTGTTGATGGCCGGCGGTTGTTGCGTCCGGCTTAATTCGTTGGGCCTATAGGAAGCGGCCTTTGCTGTTGCGGTTGGTGGCCGGCGGTTGTTGGGCCCGGCTTAATTCGTTGGGCCTATAGGAAGCGGCCTTTGCTGTTGCTGTTGGTGGCCGGCAGTTGTTGCGCCCGGCTTAATTCGTTGGGCCTATAGGGAGCGGCCTTTGCTGTTGCTGCTGCTGGTTATTATTGGAATATGTGTTGCTGTTGGTGGCCGGCGGTTGTTGGACCATATAAATTGGTTGTGGCTAACATTGCCGTTTCAACGGGCACATGAGCATATAAAGGGTTTGCCACAGGTGGTTGTAACTCTACTGCATCCACATTCATGTACACATAACCGCTTGCAAATGTGTGAACAAATTTTTCAATTGTAGTGAGACTCCTCGCTGTTTTAAATGCGTTCAGCAAAATTCGTATATTTTATACTTAGTAAAAGATGATTGATTGAACATAAACTGGAAGAAGTTCTGCTTTTTATAGTTAATAGTAGAGAAGTATATTATAAAACGATTTCCAAATGTGGTCTTTTTAGATTACATTTATTTTTTTGCAGATTGATTGATAACGTTGCCGATATCTTTCTTGTAACTTCTGCAATTTTTTTTTTACTCATTTGCACTTTTCTGGTGTACAACTAGTTTTCTTTTTTTTTATAGTTGAAAAGAGTGCCTTTTCATAAGGACTTAGCTGAAAAATTAGGTTGAAACCACTTGTTCTGTATGAGTTTGCCGTTTTTCATAGACGACACGCAATTACAACGATGAGACACACGTACGCACACGTTTTGGAGTTTAGTCAAAGCCTTCACAATTCATTAGACTTTATGTTATGGTTGCTGATATCAATTTTTGTAGCACAATTAATCGTCACTTCGACCTTTTCAACTTTTTGTTTGCTTCTATTTCAATACTTTCCACCAAAAATTTTAAACTTCTTCTGACGCGTGCCATCCACTTAATAGCAAATTTTTTCTTTTTTCTCACAAAATGGCCACACACACCATGGTCTTTTGGAAAAAAAATTTTCTCTTTTTATTGCGGCTGCGCAGTGGAACGATGCCGTAAAATCGCGTGATATAACTGTGATCGCCATGGTGGAACCATACCAGGTGGTAGTCGCGGTGACAATACTGCAGCCATCATTAAAAGTTCGATATATTTCGTTTTGATGAATCGATGGCCTAATGTCAAAATCGTACTGCGCTGAAAGTTTATGTGTCAATTTGTATGAAACTACAAGTCAGCTGTCCCCTTGTATAGCTATGCCATGGAGGTTGCCGTTATTGGGAATTTTCCCACACCATTGGATTAGTTAGCGATGCCACCTTATTTCCCTATCCTAGCCCTTAGGGCGTTCGCACGTCGATTCTCTCAAGTAGACCGTACAGCAGATCATAACCGTAGACCGTAACAAACCTGCTTCGCTTTGAAGACCTGACGATGAAGCGAACAGGAAACCGGATCATTTGAGGGAAGCCACTGCCAGGGACCTCCGCAGTCAATCAACGTGGGGCACGACTCACCCCTGAGATAAGAGTCTCAAAGTCCTACTACGAAGCTAGCCGGGCAACATAGGTCTATCAAAAAAAATTAAGTCAAGTTGGGAATTATTTCTGTTTCCTAGTTTAAAAGGGCTTTGCGGCAATTAGACATTTGTTATGGAGAACTCGTCAAAACTCCGAAAGATGATTTCTAGTGGTTATCGCTCCCACCGGAATGCAAAACAAAAAAAAAGGTGTAGACATTTTGATCTGGAGAACTCGTCCAAACTCCGAAAGGCTAGTCCGACCTAAGCGTGGACTGCCAGGGTGTTCACGGTCCTCGGTGAGTCCGCGTGTGAGCATCCTATGAGGTCAGTGCTCGGGGAGAATACTGGGCGAGATGTCCCCGACCGCCAAAACGCCCAGACAAAAAAAAATTTTAGTTTAAAATAAAAAATCAATTTAAAAATCTTTGAAAAAAAATAAAAAGATTGCCATTACTCCCGGAAGGGGTGTTTCTGGTGGGCATTCGCCCGAACGACTGATCATTATAATCAGAAAAAAAATGTACTTTGTTAACTAGTAGTAATGGTATCAAAAAAAAACTTCAGGGGAAAAGACCAAAAAACTGAAGAAAAGATTAATTACTTATATATATACTATGAGGGGGGTGTGATGGGAATGCTGGCATCCCATCATTAGAAGGCACAGGAAAACGATTTGGTTACATGTGAAAAAAAAATTTTATTACAAAAAAAAATTCACTCATACTGGTCCCTAGTGCTCCCAACCGCAACGCAAAAGGCGGTCTTAGGAACCTGCCTCTGGGACTGGTCGGGGCCACTAGGGTCAGCCCCAGACATACACAGGTTGGTCCCACACACCCAGCCGCAACGCAGAGGCGGTCTCCAAGGACGCGCTAGTGGGACTGGCTGGGGGTGTTGAGGCCTCCCGTCATTCACCCTGGACACCCCTCCTGCCTCCACCGCTATGGGTGGAGCGGCTTCAAAGCCCGCTCCCCAGACTGGTGGGACAGGAAAAGGTGCCGCTCTGAATCCCAGCTCAACCCACCACAATCCAGGTGGTATTCTGTGGTACCATCTGAGACGTGGGCTGAGCTTGGGTCCTTACAAATTCACTCACCCACTCACACCAGACATCACAAAATTCGGCATAAGAAAACTAAAAAAAATTTGACAAAAAAAAACCCAAATTAGCGGACATATATTTACCAACGCCGACTACGGACAACATTCCGGCAACAAAAAAAACCCAATTACAAAAAAAAACTAAGTGCGTTCAGCACTGCCTCACCGGGTGAATACAAAAATCCCGATAACTGACGTTAAGTCACGTGGCTCCGTCAGCCACTGCCCCCGATGACCAGCCCGGACAACCTGATCCGTCTAACCATCCCACCGCAACGTAGGTGGCAGCTTCTGTGGCTGCTCACTCGGACTGGTGGGATGGTCAACCTCACAGGTTGACCCGACTGACCCTCGCAGCCAGCGCCTTAGGCGCCACGTTGGGCGCCATCTGTTATGGTGCCCTCAGCAACTGTCATCGATGATCATTCTGGACAACCTGATCCGTCCAACCATCCCACCGCAACGCAGGTGGCTGCTCCTGCGGCTGCACACCTCGGACTGATGGGATGGTCAACTTCACAAGTTGACCAAAATGACCAGCGCGACAGCGCCTCGGGCACCAAATCACGTTGGGCGCCATCTGTTATGGAAACGCATCTACAGTGGAATCAGTAAGGAAGGCGGTCGGCATGATGTAGTGGTGCACAGTGGCTAGTCATTGTCGGCTGGGGCGGGTCCTTGCCAACCTTACTGTTCCTGCGCCATAAACAGAAAAAAGTTCCTATCATGCCTATCAAGACGAGCAGCTGTCAAATTCAAAAAAAAAACTAACAGAAGCGCAGAGACAACTCAAAACGCTTAAAAATTCAAACTAAAACAACATCCGGCTGAACCGGATGTCACGGACAGACCGTTAACATTCAAAAAAAATTCAAAAATCTAAAATTCAAAAAAAAACTGGCAAAAAAAAATTACCGAACCGGACATGACCGGTTACTAACTCTAAAAACCAAATTCAAAAAAAACTGCTGAAATTAAAATAAAATAACCAAAGGGAAAATAAACATAAAGGGCCGAATATATAGAGGGGCGCCGCGGGTGTTGTTGCGACGCCCGGTGCTTAGTCCCACCCTCAAATAACTATGGCCACCGACGCACCTAATTTTCGGTGGCCCCTTACCTGGTAACCCTAAGTGCCTTCTAAATAAATGGCGACGCCAGCATTCCCATTTTAAATATTACTTTATTTACAATTCATGTTTATAAAGGATTTCCGTGAAAATTTATTCGTAACGTAACAAGATATAGATCTAACCAATACCTGGTAAACCTTTGAAGATTAAAACTACTAATGGTCAATCTTCCAAATTCAAGATCCAAACCTGTTTCATCATTAGCAGTTAATTTAATTCTATATCTTCCTTATAGCCTCTGTTAAGAAGAAAAAAAATTGTTTTCATCTGTTTGGATGTTGATTTTGTAAGACGATATTCCTTACAACCATTCAGATGTAACGCACTAATTCATTGTCACCAATAAGGCTGTCCTTATATTATAAACTTATTTCAAATATTCAGTGGTTAAAGACTTAATAGATGATTCTAATAAACAAACCTAACGATCCCAACCGGCTTAGCGCGTTTATTACTATGTACATATACTCGTTACTTTTGGTCTCAATGTTTATATAAAAAACTATGTATTTATATGCATATATATATGTAGGCTACATCATATATGCAAACAGAATTACTTATGCTATTATGTTGTATTTAGGTGCGTGTGCCCTTGTAATAACTAGTAACATACACTCTATTTACTTCTAACTAAAACCTTCATTTGCTATTAGGTATGTAAGTCATTCTTATTACATTCCAAGGTGTAATTTCTCTTTTTTCTTGTGAATTACCTCTCACGTTTACGTCTAATGGTTCACTTCATTAGCACGGGTGCAAATGATATACATATGTAGCATGTATGTATTCGCAATTACATTTATGTGTGTGGGTATTATGTAGCCCTTTTAAATGTTTGGTATTTGTTTTCATTTATCTAATAGGACTGTATGCATACGTTCTTTTGGATGACTCTATAACTATGGTTGTATGAAAGTACTTTGTAACACAAATATATGGATATAGAATAAATTAGTTCACTGTAGATTTTGTTTACTAACATTTACAATTAAAAAAAATACATAATTAAATCATATTATATAGTTTAAGCTCACTTACATACACTATCAGCTGAAATGTATGTCGAAATTCAAAAGTTCGTACCAACTAACTGGCATTTGATAGTAAACAAAAATCGTCTTTTAAATTAGAAAGTAAACCAAAAGAACAACATTTGTAAGCAAAATGTGTCATAAACTAACTTTTAAATTTTCAAAGAAGGATTTCCTTTTTACATTTCCTAAGAGTAGGATTAGGCTAATTTACATGACAAAAAAAATAGCAGTATAATGGATTTGAAAACCTTACTAGATATTTTCTTCCTTTTGTTTCGAAAAAAATTCAAATTGAAATTAAAAACTATTATGAATGATTTCCTTACATTTAAATCTTTCGTTTTCACTGTTATATAAATTTAAGAAAATTTTCGTGAATATCTTTGAAAATTTCCGATTTTCTTTGGCAAGCATTTTCGAGATCATTTTACATTGTTGATTGTACAGCAATATAGCATACTCGAAAATATTCTTAAAATGTCAAACACATTTTGCGCATGTTTCGTGAATATGTATATTAAAGCGTTTCCGGAATTTTCATTGCATAGCCTTCAAAATGCAATATGACCAATAAAATTTGCAAATTCCTGTTGCTGCCATTTTTTTATTCGCAGGTGTACATATGATTTTCGGTATATAATGTATTTTGTATAGTTTTCTCGCAACTATATTTTGAGTTTTAAATTTTATTTAAAACAAAAGATATAAATATGTTTGTTTGACGTAAATTAGTTTTTAAATTATTCTATAGCGCCAAATGTTATCAAACCCCATTTTTGCAGGGAAAAAACCAATTATCAAATATATCAATTTTACTTATGCGGAGATAAGGGCAATTGAAATTTCATGATTACCAAAAAAAACTACTTACATTAAGCTAAGTGTCTACAAGGTAGTACTAGTATAACGTTGTCCGTATTACGGAACAAACTCACCGCGTTTTATGTAGTTATTGTTGTAGTTGGTGGCTGTAGCAGTCTCTTGCTTGACGCTCTGCTGTTGTGTTGATGGCCGGCGGTTGTTGCGTCCGGCTTAATTCGTTGGGCCTATAGGAAGCGGCCTTTGCTGTTGCGGTTGGTGGCCGGCGGTTGTTGGGCCCGGCTTAATTCGTTGGGCCTATAGGAAGCGGCCTTTGCTGTTGCTGTTGGTGGCCGGCAGTTGTTGCGCCCGGCTTAATTCGTTGGGCCTATAGGGAGCGGCCTTTGCTGTTGCTGCTGCTGGTTATTATTGGAATATGTGTTGCTGTTGGTGGCCGGCGGTTGTTGGACCATATAAATTGGTTGTGGCTAACATTGCCGTTTCAACGGGCACATGAGCATATAAAGGGTTTGCCACAGGTGGTTGTAACTCTACTGCATCCACATTCATGTACACATAACCGCTTGCAAATGTGTGAACAAATTTTTCAATTGTAGTGAGACTCCTCGCTGTTTTAAATGCGTTCAGCAAAATTCGTATATTTTATACTTAGTAAAAGATGATTGATTGAACATAAACTGGAAGAAGTTCTGCTTTTTATAGTTAATAGTAGAGAAGTATATTATAAAACGATTTCCAAATGTGGTCTTTTTAGATTACATTTATTTTTTTGCAGATTGATTGATAACGTTGCCGATATCTTTCTTGTAACTTCTGCAATTTTTTTTTTACTCATTTGCACTTTTCTGGTGTACAACTAGTTTTCTTTTTTTTATAGTTGAAAAGAGTGCCTTTTCATAAGGACTTAGCTGAAAAATTAGGTTGAAACCACTTGTTCTGTATGAGTTTGCCGTTTTTCATAGACGACACGCAATTACAACGGTGAGACACACGTACGCACACGTTTTGGAGTTTAGTCAAAGCCTTCACAATTCATTAGACTTTATGTTATGGTTGCTGATATCAATTTTTGTAGCACAATTAATCGTCACTTCGACCTTTTCAACTTTTTGTTTGCTTCTATTTCAATACTTTCCACCAAAAATTTTAAACTTCTTCTGACGCGTGCCATCCACTTAATAGCAAATTTTTTCTTTTTTCTCACAAAATGGCCACACACACCATGGTCTTTTGGAAAAAAAATTTTCTCTTTTTATTGCGGCTGCGCAGTGGAACGATGCCGTAAAATCGCGTGATATAACTGTGATCGCCATGGTGGAACCATACCAGGTGGTAGTCGCGGTGACAATACTGCAGCCATCATTAAAAGTTCGATATATTTCGTTTTGATGAATCGATGGCCTAATGTCAAAATCGTACTGCGCTGAAAGTTTATGTGTCAATTCGTATGAAACTACAAGTCAGCTGTCCCCTTGTATAGCTATGCCATGGAGGTTGCCGTTATTGGGAATTTTCCCACACCATTGGATTAGTTAGCGATGCCACCTTATTTCCCTATCCTAGCCCTTAGGGCGTTCGCACGTCGATTCTCTCAAGTAGACCGTACAGCAGATCATAACCGTAGACCGTAACAAACCTGCTTCGCTTTGAAGACCTGACGATGAAGCGAACAGGAAACCGGATCATTTGAGGGAAGCCACTGCCAGGGACCTCCGCAGTCAATCAACGTGGGGCACGACTCACCCCTGAGATAAGAGTCTCAAAGTCCTACTACGAAGCTATCCGGGCAACATAGGTCTATCAAAAAAAATTAAGTCAAGTTGGGAATTATTTCTGTTTCCTAGTTTAAAAGGGCTTTGCGGCAATTAGACATTTGTTATGGAGAACTCGTCAAAACTCCGAAAGATGATTTCTAGTGGTTATCGCTCCCACCGGAATGCAAAACAAAAAAAAAGGTGTAGACATTTTGATCTGGAGACTCGTCCAAACTCCGAAAGGCTAGTCCGACCTAAGCGTGGACTGCCAGGGTGTTCACGGTCCTCGGTGAGTCCGCGTGTGAGCATCCTATGAGGTCAGTGCTCAGGGAGAATACTGGGCGAGATGTCCCCGACCGCCAAAACGCCCAGACAAAAAAAAATTTTAGTTTAAAATAAAAAATCAATTTAAAAATCTTTGAAAAAAAATAAAAAGATTGCCATTACTCCCGGAAGGGGTGTTTCTGGTGGGCATTCGCCCGAACGACTGATCATTATAATCAGAAAAAAAATGTACTTTGTTAACTAGTAGTAATGGTATCAAAAAAAAACTTCAGGGGAAAAGACCAAAAAACTGAAGAAAAGATTAATTACTTATATATATACTACGAGGGGGGTGTGATGGGAATGCTGGCATCCCATCATTAGAAGGCACAGGAAAACGATTTGGTTACATGTGAAAAAAAAATTTTATTACAAAAAAAAATTCACTCATACTGGTCCCTAGTGCTCCCAACCGCAACGCAAAAGGCGGTCTTAGGAACCTGCCTCTGGGACTGGTTGGGGCCACTAGGGTCAGCCCCAGACATACACAGGTTGGTCCCACACACCCAGCCGCAACGCAGAGGCGGTCTCCAAGGACGCGCTAGTGGGACTGGCTGGGGGTGTTGAGGCCTCCCGTCATTCACCCTGGACACCCCTCCTGCCTCCACCGCTATGGGTGGAGCGGCTTCAAAGCCCGCTCCCCAGACTGGTGGGACAGGAAAAGGTGCCGCTCTGAATCCCAGCTCAACCCACCACAATCCAGGTGGTATTCTGTGGTACCATCTGAGACGTGGGCTGAGCTTGGGTCCTTACAAATTCACTCACCCACTCACACCAGACATCACAAAATTCGGCATAAGAAAACTAAAAAAAATTTGACAAAAAAAAACCCAACTTAGCGGACATATATTTACCAACGCCGACTACGGACAACATTCCGGCAACAAAAAAAACCCAATTACAAAAAAAAACTAAGTGCGTTCAGCACTGCCTCACCGGGTGAATACAAAAATCCCGATAACTGACGTTAAGTCACGTGGCTCCGTCAGCCACTGCCCCCGATGACCAGCCCGGACAACCTGATCCGTCTAACCATCCCACCGCAACGTAGGTGGCAGCTTCTGTGGCTGCTCACTCGGACTGGTGGGATGGTCAACCTCACAGGTTGACCCAACTGACCCTCGCAGCCAGCGCCTTAGGCGCCACGTTGGGCGCCATCTGTTATGGTGCCCTCAGCAACTGTCATCGATGATCATTCTGGACAACCTGATCCGTCCAACCATCCCACCGCAACGCAGGTGGCTGCTCCTGCGGCTGCACACCTCGGACTGATGGGATGGTCAACTTCACAAGTTGACCAAAATGACCAGCGCGACAGCGCCTCGGGCACCAAATCACGTTGGGCGCCATCTGTTATGGAAACGCATCTACAGTGGAATCAGTAAGGAAGGCGGTCGACATGATGTAGTGGTGCACAGTGGCTAGTCATTGTCGGCTGGGGCGGGTCCTTGCCAACCTTACTGTTCCTGCGCCATAAACAGAAAAAAGTTCCTATCATGCCTATCAAGACGAGCAGCTGTCAAATTCAAAAAAAAAACTAACAGAAGCGCAGAGACAACTCAAAACGCTTAAAAATTCAAACTAAAACAACATCCGGCTGAACCGGATGTCACGGACAGACCGTTAACATTCAAAAAAAATTCAAAAATCTAAAATTCAAAAAAAAACTGGCAAAAAAAAATTACCGAACCGGACATGACCGGTTACTAACTCTAAAAACCAAATTCAAAAAAAACTGCTGAAATTAAAATAAAATAACCAAAGGGAAAATAAACATAAAGGGCCGAATATATAGAGGGGCGCCGCGGGTGTTGTTGCGACGCCCGGTGCTTAGTCCCACCCTCAAATAACTATGGCCACCGACGCACCTAATTTTCGGTGGCCCCTTACCTGGTAACCCTAAGTGCCTTCTAAATAAATGGCGACGCCAGCATTCCCATTTTAAATATTACTTTATTTACAATTCATGTTTATAAAGGATTTCCGTGAAAATTTATTCGTAACGTAACAAGATATAGATCTAACCAATACCTGGTAAACCTTTGAAGATTAAAACTACTAATGGTCAATCTTCCAAATTCAAGATCCAAACCTGTTTCATCATTAGCAGTTAATTTAATTCTATATCTTCCTTATAGCCTCTGTTAAGAAGAAAAAAAATTGTTTTCATCTGTTTGGATGTTGATTTTGTAAGACGATATTCCTTACAACCATTCAGATGTAACGCACTAATTCATTGTCACCAATAAGGCTGTCCTTATATTATAAACTTATTTCAAATATTCAGTGGTTAAAGACTTAATAGATGATTCTAATAAACAAACCTAACGATCCCAACCGGCTTAGCGCGTTTATTACTATGTACATATACTCGTTACTTTTGGTCTCAATGTTTATATAAAAAACTATGTATTTATATGCATATATATATGTAGGCTACATCATATATGCAAACAGAATTACTTATGCTATTATGTTGTATTTAGGTGCGTGTGCCCTTGTAATAACTAGTAACATACACTCTATTTACTTCTAACTAAAACCTTCATTTGCTATTAGGTATGTAAGTCATTCTTATTACATTCCAAGGTGTAATTTCTCTTTTTTCTTGTGAATTACCTCTCACGTTTACGTCTAATGGTTCACTTCATTAGCACGGGTGCAAATGATATACATATGTAGCATGTATGTATTCGCAATTACATTTATGTGTGTGGGTATTATGTAGCCCTTTTAAATATTTGGTATTTGTTTTCATTTATCTAATAGGACTGTATGCATACGTTCTTTTGGATGACTCTATAACTATGGTTGTATGAAAGTACTTTGTAACACAAATATATGGATATAGAATAAATTAGTTCACTGTAGATTTTGTTTACTAACATTTACAATTAAAAAAAATACATAATTAAATCATATTATATAGTTTAAGCTCACTTACATACACTATCAGCTGAAATGTATGTCGAAATTCAAAAGTTCGTACCAACTAACTGGCATTTGATAGTAAACAAAAATCGTCTTTTAAATTAGAAAGTAAACCAAAAGAACAACATTTGTAAGCAAAATGTGTCATAAACTAACTTTTAAATTTTCAAAGAAGGATTTCCTTTTTACATTTCCTAAGAGTAGGATTAGGCTAATTTACATGACAAAAAAAATAGCAGTATAATGGATTTGAAAACCTTACTAGATATTTTCTTCCTTTTGTTTCGAAAAAAATTCAAATTGAAATTAAAAACTATTATGAATGATTTCCTTACATTTAAATCTTTCGTTTTCACTGTTATATAAATTTAAGAAAATTTTCGTGAATATCTTTGAAAATTCCCGATTTTCTTTGGCAAGCATTTTCGAGATCATTTTACATTGTTGATTGTACAGCAATATAGCATACTCGAAAATATTCTTAAAATGTCAAACACATTTTGCGCATGTTTCGTGAATATGTATATTAAAGCGTTTCCGGAATTTTCATTGCATAGCCTTCAAAATGCAATATGACCAATAAAATTTGTAAATTCCTGTTGCTGCCATTTTTTTATTCGCAGGTGTACATATGATTTTCGGTATATAATGTATTTTGTATAGTTTTGTCGCAACTATGTTTTGAGTTTTAAGTTTTATTTAAAACAAAAGATATAAATATGTTTGTTTGACGTAAATTAGTTTTTAAATTATTCTATAGCGCCAAATGTTATCAAACCCCATTTTTGCAGGGAAAAAAAAAAGCAATTATCAAATATATCAATTTTACTTATGCGGAGATAAGGGCAATTGAAATTTCATGATTACCAAAAAAAACTACTTACATTAAGCTAAGTGTCTACAAGGTAGTACTAGTATTACGTTGTCCGTATTACGGAACAAACTCACCGCGTTTTATGTAGTTATTGTTATAGTTGGTGGCTGTAGCAGTCTCTTGCTTGACGCTCTGCTGTTGTGTTGATGGCCGGCGGTTGTTGCGTCCGGCTTAATTCGTTGGACCTATAGGAAGCGGCCTTTGCTGTTGCGGTTGGTGGCCGGCGGTTGTTGGGCCCGGCTTAATTCGTTAGGCCTATAGGAAGCGGCCTTTGCTGTTGCTGTTGGTGGCCGGCGGTTGTTGCGCCCGGCTTAATTCGTTGGGCCTATAGGGAGCGGCCTTTGCTGTTGCTGCTGGTGGTTATTATTGGAATATGTGTTGCTGTTGGTGGACGGCGGTTGTTGGACCATATAAATTGGTTGTGGCTAACATTGCCGTTTCAACGGGCACATGAGCATATAAAGTGTTTGCCACAGGTGGTTGTAACTCTACTGCATCCACATTCATGTACACATAACCGCTTGCAAATGTGTGAACAAATTTTTCAATTGTAGTGAGACTCCTCGCTGTTTTAAATGCGTTCAGCAAAATTCGTATAGTTTATACTTAGTAAAAGATGATTGATTGAACATAAACTGGAAGAAGTTCTGCTTTTTATAGTTAATAGTAGAGAAGTATATTATAAAACGATTTCCAAATGTGGTCTTTTTAGATTACATTTATTTTTTTGCAGATTGATTGATAACGTTGCCGATATCTTTCTTGTAACTTCTGCAATTTTTTTTTTTACTCATTTGCACTTTTCTGGTGTACAACTAGTTTTCTTTTTTTTTTTATAGTTGAAAAGGGTGCCTTTTCATAAGGACTTAGCTGAAAAATTAGGTTGAAACCACTTGTTCTGTATGAGTTTGCCGTTTTTCATAGACGACACGCAATTACAACGATGAGACACACGTACGCACACGTTTTGGAGTTTAGTCAAAGCCTTCACAATTCATTAGACTTTATGTTATGGTTGCTGATATCAATTTTTGTAGCACAATTAATCGTCACTTCGACCTTTTCAACTTTTTGTTTGCTTCTATTTCAATACTTTCTGGAAGAGCAAGAAGGACGTATTTCCTCGAAGTTGGAGGCACAAGATACAAAAATTTTACAGTTTGAAGAAAAAATCGAGGCCGAGGTGGATGCTTTGAGAGGACGTATCGAGCAGTTGCAACTAAATCGCCCAGCAGTTTCAACTAGTAATCCAAAGGTAAAAACACCATCCTTTGACGGTTCTGTTCCTTTCCAGGTCTTTAAGCTACAGTTTGAGAAGGCCGCAGCAGTGAACCAATGAAATGCTGACGATAAAGTTGCAGCTCTGTTCGTGGCACTGAAAGGGCCTGCCGCGGAAATCTTACAGACCATCCCAGAGTACGAGCGGAACCACTACGAAACATTGATGAGCGCTTTAGAGAGACGTTACGGAAGCGAGCATAGGAAACAGATATTCCAAATTGAGTTGCAAAACCGCTACTAAAAAGCAAATGAGACATTGCAGGAGTTTGTTTCAGATATTGAAAGATCGGCTCATCTTGCAAATGCGGACGCACCCGTGGAATACACTGAAAGGGTAAAAATCCAGAGTTTCATAAATGGCATACGGGACGTGGAAACGAAGCGAGCTACATACGCAAACCCAAAGCTGACATTTGCTGAAACGGTATCACATGCATTGACTCAGGAAACGGCCTCACTATTGAGTAAACCAGCATATAAAGCTCATCGTGTGGAAGTGGAAAGACCAGATTGGGTAGACACAATTTTGGAAGCACTGAAGGGATCACAACAGAAAAATGCCGTTATTAAATGTTTCAAGTGCGGCAACCCAGGTCACATTGCACCTAATTGCGATCTTAGTCCTAATAGTTCCAACAATGTGGATGCGCAAAGCTGGCGGAAGTGAGCAAGAGCGTGTCGGATGTAAAGAACGAAAAGTTGCCCCGGCTATTGAATGTCCTGTGATATCTGTGTCGCAGATTGGAAGGAAATCAAGCAGTCTTACCATCAGAGGGAATGTGGATGCTAAAGAGCGTGTACTGACTGTAGATACGGGGGCATCTCATTCCTTGATCCGATCTGATTTGGTCTACAGGAGAGTAAAGTCATTACCTGGAGCAAGGTTGCGTACGGTCACAGGCGAGTATAATCAAGTCCAATGCGAAGTGGTATGTGAGGTATTAATTGGAAAAGTCATGGTTCTACAAAAATTCGTTGTGGCGGAGATCGTTGATGAAGTCATATTGGGAGTGGACTTCTTGCTGGACCATGACGTCAGGATCGATATGCGGATAAAAATTATGCGCTATAAGAATCAGGACATACCACTTAACTTTAGTTTGGAAAAAGGGTTCAGCAGTAATCGGGTACTGGTGGAAAAGACTCAACAAAAACCACAAAAGTCTAAGGCAAAGGTTGATAGATCGAATGGGCCAAATAAATCAAAATCAAAAGTACCTGCAAGAGAAACACTGGCATTGTCAAAACCTAAAAGACGCAGGAAAACGAAGCAACGAATTTTCGAGAAAGAATGCGAGGGTAGTTTCAAGCCGGAGCGCACTACTGTTGTGAAATGTGGGAACGATACCGATTATGCAAAGCAAATCCGTCCAGCGCAAGCTCTACGAAGTGGTTCATTGACCAAACAACAGAGTGTGAAGGAACGGCCCAGGGTAACGAGTAGTAAGATGAAACACTGCCATGACAAGAACTTTAATTCGGAAGGTTTCTTGGCGGGAGATTTGGTACTGTTAAACAACCCTCACCGGCGGAAAGGTGTTCCAGCCAAATTTCGGTGCAGTTGGGAAGGCCCGTACAAAGTTGTGAAGAAGATCAGTGATACCATCTACCGGATACAAACTAGAGATATACGCCGCCGATAAACGCCGCCGCCGCCGCCGATTTTGCTCGTTTTTTGCACGCCGCCGCTGAATGTCAAAAATATCGGCGCGGCGTCCGGCGCGTTACTATATTTTCTACTCGTTTAAGACTGTTCAGGCCATTTATTCTTCATGTCGAAAATTGGTCGGATATGGTCGAAAGTGGTATCAACGGATGCGCATCACTGCCAGTTATACGAAACTAATTGCGAAATTTAACTCTTTATAACTATTCAAAAGTTATTTAAAATAACAGGCGCTTTCGATGTCAGCTTAACACGGACTTTGCATCACCCAATTCAGCAGTTATTAAAACAAAACAATAAAAGAAAAGTTATATAATAAATTTATATGCTCACTTTGCATTTTTGAAAAAATTAATAATAAGGAATTAATTCAAATAAAATGACCCAAGGCGAACATGTTTTTAAATTGTCCTCAAGAATAAGCGAAATCAGTGATGCAAAATCCTTTAGTTTCTAGGGGCATAACACTCCTTTGAAATTATTCTTACCTCATACTTAAGTTGAGGATATATGTACTTGTGAGAATGGTTTGAAAAATCACTAAGTCTTGCATTCAAACATCTGTTGTTTATTTGCGAAACTATACAATAGCGTCTGAAATATTAATTTTGATTTTCATACTTCATCCTTCAACACCCAAGTCTACCGGTTTGACATTTCCTAAAGTTGGCGGCCCTATCCAAAACTAGTCCCTTGGAGTGAATCACATTGATTATAGCCTATCAACCAAGTTTAAATATCACCTACACGTTACGGCTCCTTTTACAAATGTGAATACGTAGGCACATATATCTACCAGGTGAGGCTTTTTCCTTCGCAAGAACACTCAAAGTGGTGAAGCAAAAGCTTTCCCAATACAGTGGAACTAATGACCGTGTGTGATACTACCCTAACTTTGTGGACAGTCAAACTTGTCTGAAAACTGAAGCTACGCGGTCATCCATTATGAGCTCATATATCGTAAGGCCGGAAACAGTAGTTAACAACTTTCAACTTAAAATCCGTTGACTTTCATTCTAAATTTGATTTAACGAAGACTATTGAGGTCAATGTTGTGAACACGAACGTCTGCAATCGTTGGTCTACATTTTACAAATTTTATCCAGGGTCCTTGTAAAATTTTAATTAAGTAGATGCGCCGAGGATTATACGATTTTCACCCATGATGCAATGACATCCACTTAGACTGCTTATGATTTCGAGGGCGGCATCCTTGGCCGAATAGTCACTCCCTAACGTTTCAAGGTGTTTCTCTGGTGTAGCTCGGCAGCATAGCGCGACAAAAGCATCCGTTGGAAAGTCTTCGGAACTACGCCTAGAGCTTCTAGGAAAGTGACGTCGACAAAGGTATGAGTTCGAAGTCGCAGTCCTATAGCTTCTGTACTGGCATATGGTGTGAGGCTCAGGAGGCGTGGTAGCGACTGGTGGTAGGGATCCCTACTGTTCGCACATCGGGAATTATAGCTCTTAAAAACAGCCGAAAAAAACTGGAGGCGCCCTGTGCCACGAGTCATGAGTATTAATAGACCAATAATAGCAAACCTAAGTCGCCTTTATGCGTGACCACCAAGGAGCGACAAATGATTTAAAGAAATTGTGTTCGCGACGATTATTAGGAGTTAACCCTAGGTGAAACTACGCTTTGCACGAGATATACAGGCAAAAGTGTGACTATTTTATGTATCTCTATTTCTTTTCAGCAGACGCAGCAGTACCAATTCCAAGGACCGGGGCTAGGTTCGAAGCCTCTCTGGAGCAAGCGAACGAGGGACAATCCCTTCGCAAGGAGCTATTCCTGAAAATTTTTGAACGGTCTTTTGATGCAAAAACCCAGGATCTTTCCTTAAATACATATAAACAAAACCTTTCCTAAATATAATTTTTTTTAATAGAAAAATCAAGCTTTTAAAGTAAGAACACCGGCGTACGCCGGCGCGCCGCCTACGCCGCCGCCGCCGGTATATAATAGAGCTTACGCCGCCGCCGCCGATAAAGTGATCGGCGTAAACCTCTAATACAAACCACTGGGAAACCACGGATTAGAAGAGTGGTACATTTGGAGATGCTACCGGCAGTTAGATCGGGAGATTTGTCTGACCGGGACGATCAGACTTAGGTGGAGGGCAGTGTCACGGATATTAGCATCACTAAGCTATACCATCACTAAGCAGTATTTGCGTCAATAATCAAATCATGTATGCACATATATAAGGCAGCCGAGAGATGTCACACACAGATGCATTTACTTATACGCCTATGTGTGTGCGAGAGACTGTAAACTACAAACTCACATACATCTGAGAGACACTGAAAAGTAGAAAATTGTAAACAAGTAGAAACTATATGAGAACTATAAACACTCGAAGTAGTTGGTAAGTTCTGGAAATAGAAGAGCCTAGATGTATGCAGCGTAAACTATAAAAGCGGCACAAGCGAGTAAAAAGTAATTCAGTTTGAGTTGAGCTAGCAATCAGTTTGATTAAGCACGCGATCTGGCGGCCAATAGTTTGAGTTTGATTTGAGTTGTCAAGCAGTTACGACTAAGACGATATCTAGCGAGCAATAGCAGTATTATTTTGAATAGTGGAGTTTCATTTGAGCTATCAGTTTGGTTATTAAGCTATTCGTTGCACAGTTTGAGTGTTATTGTGAAGTATTTTAATAAAGGCCATTTTTCCATTATTCAATATTGGAGTTATTTATTCAACAGTTTAGCGATACGAACCTAGCAAAAGGGCAAATAAGAGGAATTTTCAGCAAATTCGTTACAGTATTAATGACGGTTTTAAAAGGGAGTGGTGGTAGATGTATAGGTGGCCGCCTTTTCGAGATATCGCCATAAAGGTGGACCAGGGGTGACTCTAGAATGCGTTTTAAAAGCGAGTAGGCCTTAGTTCTATAGGTGGACGCCTTTTCGATACATCGCCATAAAGGTGGACCAGAGGTGATTCTAGACTTTGTTTGTACGATATGGGTATCAAATTAAAGGTATTAATGAGGGTTTTAAAAGGGAGTGGGGGTAGTTGTATATGTGAAGGCGTTTTCCAGATATCGTCCAAAATGTGGACCAGGGTGACCCAGAACATCATCTGTTGGATACCGCTAATTTATTTATATATGTAATACCACGAACAGTATTCCTGCCAAGATTTCAAGTGTGTTTTATTTCGCCCTGCAGAACTTTTTCATTTTCTTCTACTTAATATGGTAGGTGTCACACCTATTTTACAAAGTTTTTTTCTAAAGTTATATTTTGCGTCAATAAGCCAATCCAATTACCATGTTTCATCCCTTTTTTCGAATTTGGTATAGAATTATGGCATTTTTTTATTTTTCGTAATTTCGTTTTATTTTTGTATTTTGTTGCGCTATATCATTACCGGAGTTGAATGTTGACATAATTTACTTATATACTGTAAAGATATTAAATTTTTTGTTAAAATTTGACTTAAAATTTTTTTTTTAAGTGGGCGTGGTCGTCCTCCGATTTTGCTAATTTTTATTAAGCATAAATATAGTAATAGGAGTAACGTTTCTGCCAAATTTCAGCATAATATCTTCAACGACTGCCAAATTACAGCTTGCAAAATTTTAAATTACCTTCTTTTAAAAGTGGGCGGTGCCACGCCCATTGTCCAAAATTTTACTAATTTTCTATTCTGTGTCATAAGATCAACTCACTTTAGTAATGAATTATCGCTTTTCGGTTTTTCGAAATTTTCGATATCGAAAAAGTGGGCGTGGTTATGGTCCGATATCGTCCATTTTAAATACCGATCTGAGATGAGTGCTCACACATACCAAATTTCATCAAGATACCTCAAGTTATCGTGTTAACGGATGGACGGACGGACATGGCTCAATCAATTTTTTTTTCGATCCTGATGATTTTGGTAAAAATCTCGATTCCTTTATACCTGTACAACCAACCGTTATCCAATCAAATATAATCTGTGAGCTCTGCTCAACTGAGTATAAAAATTAAAATAAAAACACCCTAATGTATAGTTATCATATATGTATTTATTTAAATATTAGATGATAAGCGTGGCTATTTGTTAAAACAACCTAATTCGATTTAGGATATTGGTGATAAGTTGACCAATAATATAAAAAGCTATTAGCACCTCAGCCATGTTGGTCACTTGTTTTAATAGATTGCCACACAGTTATTTAAATGGTTTCTTAAGCTCATATAAACTGAAAACGGTTAGTGAGGACATTAAATTTATAATTATATTATTATAAATATTTGCATGCACACATATTTACGTAGAATTTTAAGGTTATCGCTGTACTATGATAAATATATAATCAATCCGCTCAAAATTATGTTTCATCTTTATTTTTGGATAAACGTCAAAGCAAAGTCATAACTTGAAGTAAGTAAGGACGTCTAAGTTCGGGTGAAACCTACCATTATATACCCAGTTGTGTGTTCTCAAGGGATTTTGATTTACGCGCTGCAAAACGTAAAAATGTTCTTCTACTAAATGTGGGAGGTGTCACGCCCATTTTTCAAAAGTCTAAATTTATCTCGATTAGTTTCTACCGTTACAGAATACCGTTATGCGAACCAAATTAATATATTCTGTGAGCTCTACTCATCTGAATATAATTATAGCTGTCTTGTTTTCGTAGGGTTTCGTAGATGGTTTATAAGTAGTTTTTAATTTCATATCACATACGTTTGGGAAATATCGACCAAATTGAACACCAAGGACGACTTTTTTTGGAACGCTTTTCCCTCATCCTTTGTCAAATAAGGGAAAATCACCATGTAGGAAAATGAACCCTGAAATGTGTTTGTATGACGTGGGTATCAAATGAAAGGTGTTAGTGAGTATTTTAAAAGGGAATGGGCCTTAGTTCTATAGGAAGCTTTTTCGAGATGTTCCCACAAAGGCGGACCAGAAGTGACTCTAGAATGTGTTTGTACGATATGGGTATCAAATGAAAAGTGTTTATGAATATTTTAAAAGTGGATGGGCCTTAGTTCTATAGGTGGACGCCTTTTAGAGATATCGCCATAAAGGTGGACCAGGGGTGACTCTAGAATGTGTTTGTACGATATGGGCATCAAATAAAAGGTGTTAATGAGTACTTTAAAAGGGAGTGGGCCTTAGTTCTATAGGTGGACGCCTTTTGGGGATATCGCCATGAAGGTGGACCAGGGGTGGCTCTAGAATGTGTTTGTACGATATGGGTATAAAATGAAAGGTGTTAATGAGTATTTTAAAAAGGAGTGGGCCTTAGTTCTATAGGTGGACGCCTTTTCGAGATATCGCCATTAAGGTGGACCAGGGGTGACTCTATAATGTCTTTGTACGATATCGGTATCAAATTAAAGGTATTAATGTGTGTTTTAAAAGCGAGTGACCCTTAGTTGTATTTGTAAAAGCGTGTTCGAGATATCTACCAAAATGTGGACCAAGGTGACCCACAACATCATCTGTCGGGTGCCGCTAATTTTTTATATATGTAATACCACGAACAGTATTCCTGCCAAGATTCCAAGGGCTTTTAATGTCGCCCTGCAGAGATTTTTCATTTTCTTCTACTTAATATGGTAGGTATCACACCCATTTTACAAAATTTTTTCTACTGTTATATTTTGCGTCAAAAAACCAATCCAATCACCATGTTTCACCCTTTTATCATTATTGGTATAGAATTATGGAATTTTTTTCATTTTTCGTAATTTTCGATATCGAAAAACTGGGCGTGGTCATAGTCGGATTCGGCCATTTTTTATACCAAGATAAAGTGAGTTCAGATAAGTACGTGAACTAAGTTTAGTAAAGATATATCGATTCTTGCTCAAGTTATCGTGTTAAGGGCCGAGCGGAAGGACAGACGGCCGACTGTGTATAAAAACTGGGCGTGGCTTCAACCGATTTTGCCCATTTTCACAGAAAAAATTATCGTCATACAGTCTATGCTCCAGTCTAGCCCCTACCAAATTTCACAAGGGTTGGTAAATTTTTGTTCGATTTATGGCATCAAAATTATTATAGAACAATTAAATTAAAAAGGGCGGAGCCACGCCCATTTTGAAATTTTCTTTTATTTTTGTATTTTGTTACACCATATCATTACTGGAGTTGAATGTTGGCATAATTTACTTATATACTGTAAAGATTTTAAATTTTTTGTTGAAATTTGACTTAAAAAAAATTTTTTCTTTAAAGTGGGCTTGTTCGTCATCCGATTGTGCAAATTTTTATTTAGCACACTTATAATAATAGGAGTAACGTGCGTGCCAAATTTCAGCATCATATCTTCAACGACTGGCAAATTACAGCTTGCAAAACTTTTAAATTACCTTCTTTTAAAAGTGGACGGTGCCACGCCCATTGTCCAAATATTTACTAATTTTCTATTTTGCGTCATAAGGTCAACGCACCTACCAAGTTTCATCGCTTTATCCGTCTTTGGTAATGAATTACCGCACTTTTTGGGTTTTTCGAAATTTTCGATATCGAAAAAGTGGGCGTGGTTATAATCCGATTTCGTTCATTTTAAATAGCGATCTGAGATGAGTGCCCAGGAACCTACATACCAAATTTCATCAAGATGCCTCCAAATTTACTCAAGTTATCGTGTTTACGGACGAACGGACATGGCTAAATGAGTTTCTTTTTTACCCAGATCATTTTGATATATAGAAGTCTATATCTATCTCGATTAGTTTATGCCGTTACGGATTACCGTTATGCGAACGAAGTTAATATACTCTGTGAGCTCTGCTCAGCTGAGTATAAAAATAAAAAATAAAAAAACCAATGAATTTATCTTCTATCAGGATTACAAAATATATAATTATCTTTCTAAAATAATATCATTTTATGAATTTTCGAAATTTTTACAGTGTACTTTGTACTAGGTCCGTCGCCTGTTTTTTTTTATTAGCCATCAATTTTGTTTCAATGTAGTTGAAACATAAGAAGTTTCTGGCGATCGCTCCCCTCAACGCAAAGCTCTTGATTCTAATACCAGAAGATCTGTTGTGAAAAGCAAGAATCTGTGCTATAATTATCTAAGCAGCAATCACCAGTTTAATAAATGCTTGAACTCTGCGAACTATCGTGTTTGCAATTCTCATCATACCTTATTATATTTTAACTTAATAGCATACCTTAGATCTTGAGTAACAAAGTGAAGTAAATGTCCAAAATACAACAGGTAGTGAAAAGATTGATTTTCAGCCTATTTTAAGCAGCCTATTGAAGAAGTGAAAATTCCTTCGCAAACAATTTTACCTAGTTAATTTGCTACTGTTAAAGATCAATGCGGTATTGCTGTAAATTTTCGAATACTAATTTCCAATAACAGTGCTTTCTTCCCGAAGCGTTGGCATTATGCGCGGAATGTGATTGTTACATTAAAATCTGCCAAAAAATTCAAACTTTTTTAATATTGAAGCGCTTATTCTCCAGAAGTTAACTTCGACACTACCATCCTTGGTTCTGATCAACTTTGGAATATTCTAACAGGTGAAAATGTTCAGTTATCCAATCAAACTCTGAACGCTGTGAATAGCGTATTCGGTTAGGTGATCCTGTTCGTCAGAGGACGAGTATCCATCACATGCTTCAGTAAGTCATGCATTACAAGATGTTGATAACCTTATTCCGTAGAAAAACACTTTGCTTCAAAAGTTCAAAGAGCTGAGGATGGAAGTTATGTGCTCAAGTATCATTGAAGAACATCGCTAATACTTTACCACAAGCTATTTCACGTTTCAAAGTATGGATGCCAAATTCCAAAGTCAGTCTGCTCTAAGAAACAGTATAAAACAGTCGTCGCAGCGACAGCGCCAACGGCAACAGAGCGTCCTCAGTGACAGAATACCCATCACAACCGAGCGTTCTCTGCGACAGAATACTAACTGCGACAGCCAGCGCAGCAACAGCGCCAACGGCAACAGAGCATCCTCAGCGACAGAATACCCATCACAACCGAGCTTCCTCAGTGACAGCACACCAACCACGAAAGACAACGCAACGACAAACGCCAGCATAGTTTTGAAAAATAAAGATGTTGCATGCGCGAACTTCAGTGGAAAGCAGCGGAGCTCCACAAAATTCTAGTAAGTCACTTCCACCACACCAAAACTTTGACACAATTTTTAACATATTTTAAGTACACAAAATACACTTATTGGAGTTTTAGAGAATAAAAGTTAAAATTCTGAACAGATTAGCTGAATAAAAAATTTACAAATAATTGTTAAATAATAAATACAGATAGTGGTAGTTTAACAAATTCTGCTGTGGTGAATGGTGAATGTAACCTACCAGAGTTTTGTGAAGGTTGCTTCACACTATTTTTCGCTCATGCAACATCTTTATTTTTCAAAAATCTTTGAACACATCCCGTAACCACGCGCTAACAGGACCGGGTGGAGCGCTAGCCAACATAAGTAATCTAGAAAAAACCAAAATAAGCGAGCACGCGACCAGGCACGCCAACGAGACTCGGGTGGACCGTTACCAACAGGCCACGCCGTCGCCCAATACAAATAAAAGAGAATGAAATACATGAAATATTTATTATAATACATTTAGGGAATAGTGTAAAGTAGGTTTAAATAAAGTGAATTGTACGATTTGGAAAAGAGCCCCAAAGTATAAATTTATTGTACGGAACCCTGGACACGGCGAGTATACCCCAACAGTTATTGAAGAAACAATTAGTTCATTGCTGCTGTACAATGTACGCTTTTAGATTTTAATAGAAAATGGTTTTTGTTGGCGCTAATGTTCAGCGCTGACATAATTAATTGTTTTTTTTTTTCTGCTTTTTTTTTTGCACAGCCGACCCTCAAGAGCGTCGACTCCCTTAAAAATCGGCATGTGAATTAATGGTAGCTGGATACCAATATGAATTGTTTGTTTTTTATTTTTATTGACGAGTAAATAGGAATACCATTGTTAAAACTGCTTTTTTTTGTTGTTAAATGATTGTGAGTCATTGGCATATTTTATATTGGGTAAGCCTATTCTTGTGGACAATTATTTCCTTATTTTGTAGGTAGGTTAAAAGTAGAAATGTTTCCTATTTCTATTTTCTAATCTATTTATAATGAAAGATATTTTCCTATTAGTAAAAATATTTTTCCTAAAATTATGACCTCTCTAAAACTAGGTTTCCTAACTGAAGGATCTCATACTTATATCTATTTCTTTACATATTTCTATTAGATAACATCTTTTCATTGTTATTTCATTTCATTAGGGTTACATTAAACTTAGTAAAAACAAGTAGGGAAGGCTAAGTTCGGGTGCAACCGAACATTACATACTCAGTTGAGAGCTATGGAGACAAAATAAGGAAAATCACCATGTAGGAAAATGTACCTAGGGAACCCTGGAATGTGGTTGTATGACATGTGTATCAAATGGAAGGTATTAAAGAGTATTTTAAGAGAGAGTAGGCCATAGTTCTATGGATGAACGCAATTTAGGGATATCGCCATAAAGGTGGACCAGGGCTGACTCTAGAATTTGTTTGTACGATATGGGTATCAAACGAAAAGTGTTACTGAGCATTTTAAGAGGGAGTGGGCAATAGGTCTATAGGTGGACGCCTTTTCGAAATGTCGCCATTAGGGTGGGCCAGGGGTGACTCTAGAATGTGTTTGTATGATATGGGTATCAAATGAAAGATGGTAATGAGTATTTTAAAAGGGAGTAATCCTTAGTTCTATAGGTGGACGCCTTTTCGAGATATCGCCATAAAGGTGGACCAAGGGTGACTCTAGAATGTTTGTACGATATGGTTATCAAACGAAAGGTGTTACTGAGCATTTTAAGAGGGAGTGGGCATTAGGTCTATAAGTGGACGCCTTTTCGAGATATCGTCATTAGGGTGGGTCAGGGGTGACTCTAGAATGTGTTTGTACGATATGGGTATCAAACGAAAGGTGTTACTGAGCATTTTAAGAGGGAGTGGGCATTAGGTCTATTGGTGGACGTCTTTTCGAGATATCGCCATTAGTGTGGGCCAGGGGTGACTCTATAATGTTTGTACGATATGGGTATCAAACGAAAGGTGTTACTGAGCATTTTAAGAGTGAGTGGGCATGGGGTCTATAGGTGGACGCCTTTTCGAGATATCGCCATTAGGGTGGGCCAGGGGTGACTCTAGAATGTGTTTGTACGATATGGGTATCAAATGAAAGGTGGTAATGAGTATTTTAAAAGGGAGTAATCCTTAGTTCTATATGTGGACGCCTTTTCGAGATATCGCCATAAAGGTGGACCAAGGGTGACTCTAGAATGTTTGTACGATATGGGTATCAAACGAAAGGTGTTACTGAGCATTTTAAGAGGGAGTGGGTATTAGGTTTATAGGTGGACGCCTTTTAGAGATGTCGCCATTAGGGTGGGCCAGGGTGACTCTAGAATGTGTTTGTACGATATGGGTATTAAATGAAAGGTGGTAATGAGTATTTTAAAAGGGAGTAATCCTTAGTTCTATAGGTGGACGCCTTTTAGAGATATCGTCATTAGGGTGGGCCAGGGTGACTCTAGAATGTGTTTGTACGATATGGGTATTAAATGAAAGGTGGTAATGAGTATTTTAAAAGGGAGTAATCCTTAGTTCTATATGTGGACGCCTTTTCGAGATATCGCCATAAAGGTGGACCAAGGGTGACTCTAGAATGTTTGTACGATATGGGTATCAAACGAAAGGTGTTACTGAGCATTTTAAGAGGGAGTGGGCATTAGGTCTATTGGTGGACGTCTTTTCGAGATATCGCCATTAGTGTGGGCCAGGGGTGATTCTATAATGTTTGTACGATATGGGTATCAAACGAAAGGTGTTACTGAGCATTTTAAGAGGGAGTGGGCATTAGGTCTATAGGTGGAGGCCTTTTCGAGACATCGCCAATGGGGTGGGCCAGGGGTGACTCTAGAATGTTTGTACGATATGGGCATCAAACGAAAGGTGTTACTGAGCATTTTAAGGGGGAGTGGACATTAGGTCTATAGGTGGACGCCTTTTCGAGATATCGCCATTAGGGTGGGCCAGAGGTGACTCTAGAATGTTTGTACGATATGGGAAAGTTGTTACTGAGCATTTTAAGAGGGAGTGGGCATTAGGTCTATAGGTGGACGCCTTTTCGAGATATCGCCATTAGGGTGGGCCAGGGGTGACTCTAGAATGTGTTTGTACGATATGGATATCAAATTAAAGGTATTAATGAGGGTTTTAAAAGCGAGTGGCCCTTAGATGTATATGTGAAGGTGTTCTCGCGATATCGACCAAAATGTGGACCAGGTGATCCAGAAAATCATCTGTCGGGTACTGCTAATTTATTTATATATGCACTACCACTAACAGTATTCCTGCCAAGATTCCAAGGGCTGTTGATTTCGCCTTGTAGAACTTTTTCATTTTCTTCTACTTAATATGGTAGGTGTCACACCCATTTTACAAAGTTTTTTCCAAAGTTATATTTTGCGTCAATAAACCAATCCAGTTACCATGTTTCATCCCTTTTTTCGTATTTGGTATAGAATTATGGCATTTTTTTCATTTTTCGTAATTTTCGATATCGATAAAGTGGGCGTGGTTATGGTCGGATTTCGGCCATTTTTTATACCAAGATAAAGTGAGTTCAGATAAGTAGGTGGGCTAAGTTTAGTAAAGATATATGGTTTTTGCTCAAGTTATTGTGTTAACGGCCGAGCGGAAGGACAGACGGTGGACTGTGTATAAAAACTGGGCGTGGCTTCCACCGATTTCGCCCATTTTCACAGAGAACAGTTTCCGTCATAGAATCTATGTCCCTACCAAATTTGAGAAGGATTGGTAAATTTTTGTTGGACTTATGGCATTAAAAGTATTCTAGACAAACTAAATGAAACTGGGCGGAGCCACGCCCATTTTGAAATTTTCTTTTATTTTTGTATTTTGTTGCATCATATCACACAGAGGAGTTGAATTTTGACTTAATTTACTTATATACAGTAAAGATATTAAATTTTTTGTTAAAATTTGAATTAAAAAAAAATTTTTTTTAAAAAGTGGACGTGTTCTTCATCCAATTTCGCTAATTTTTATTTAGCGCATATATAGTAATAGTAGTAGCATTCCTGCCAAATTTCGTCATGATATCTTCAACGTCTGCCAAATTACGGCTTGCAAAACTTTTAAATTACCTTCTTGTAAAAGTGGACGGTGCCACGCCCATTGTCCAAAATCTTACTAGTTTTCTATTCTGTGTCATAATGTCAACCCATCTGCCAAGTTTCATCGCTTTAACCGCCTTTGGCAATGAATTATCGCATTTTTTCGGTTTTTCGAAATTTTCGATATCGAAAAAGCGGGCGTGGTTATAGTCCGATATCGTTCATTTTAAATAGCGATCTGAGATGAGTGCCCAGGAATCTACATACCAAATTTCATCAAGATACCTCAAAATTTACTCAAGTTATCGTGTTAACGGACGGACGGACGGACGGACGGACGGACATGGCTCAATCAAATTTTTTTTCGATCCTGATTATTTTGATATATGGAAGTCTATATCTATCTCGATTCCTTTAAATATGTACAACCAACCGTTATCCAATCAAACTTAATATACTCTGTGAGCTCTGCTCAACTGAGTATAATGAGCGCGACTAGTCTTTTATTGCGAATTTATATAGCGCTTTAACACATATATATATATATATATAGGTTCTCTTTGTGACTTTTCTTCATTTTTGTTGTTAATATTGGCTGGTTGTAAAAAAAATTTTTTTTTTCATATGTCCACTGACGCAAATTTAACAGGGCTGTTTTATAAATATTTTCCTTTGACAGCCTTCAAGGATGTTATTTTGATAACCTCCATGGAAACTATTACTTTGAAGTATGCAAGTTATTGATTTGTCATTAAATTTGGGTAAGACTAATGAAATTATTGATTTGTCATTAAATTTGAGCAAGTCTAATGAAGCTGCCTTTAAGGTCGTTTGCGACATTTTGAGGGTTAATAATTGAAATTTATCGCTCTTCCTCAGCTTTGGGTTCGGAAATTTGGGTAGAAGAAAGAAAATTTTAGACGCACTGTTGCACGTTATTCAATTGCCTATATTTAAATTTCATATAACTTTTTAGCGTCATAGCTATCGTGACGATCAATAGCATGAATGTGCACATTGTAACTGCTAACAAAACATCTGGAACGTTTGGCGAGTTTTTTGTATTTATTTCTTTTGGTGGTTCATATTTAACTATCCTGTTCTCTGTTTCTGAATTTTCCTTTCCTACTTTGTAGCCAGCTATGGCTATCATAATGCCTTGCGCAATCTTTGTCCACCAAGCCATGTTCAAAATTTTCTATACTTTTGTGAGAAATGAACTAAATTTAATTTTTAATAAAATTTTTGATTTTATTTTTTATCCTATGTATTCCATTTTACTTGTTTGTTTAGTTAACGCTATTAAAGTATAAAAATTTTCTTTTTTGTTTTTTTTTTAATGGAAAAATTTGTTTAATTGAAAAATTTTTAGCATTTTTTTTTCAATTTACAAAAATATTTGTTTCTAGTTTCTAGTTTTCTAAAACTGAAAAAAAAATTTTTTCAAAGAATTGTTTAAAATTAAATTTCATGTCATTAATATTTTTTTTTTCTATGCCGCATTGGGCTTCAATTTTTTCCCTAATTTTTGGATTAGTTTGTGTCATGTTCAAATCTGACATCAATCTTTTTGTAAAAAGAAGTTTGCTCATCATATCGTAAAAAAAAATTCCAAATTTTGAGTTTTAATTTTTAATAAAAAAAAATGTTTTCAAATCATTGTTTTTTTTTAATTTTAGTGGAACAAATTAATTTTTAATAAATTTGAAATATTCTCTTAATTTTTAATTAACATTCCTGATTTAAAAAAAAATTCCCTAAGCAAAAATAAAATTTTTGCTAATGGGTAAACGTCCCTAAGGCCGCTCAATTTATTCTAAAAATTTATATACTTAACATACGTAAAACTCGTTGCCAATCTTGTTGCTAGTCGTACTGCTCATCTGGTCCTGCTGATTTGCTATTGTTGGTCTCCGGCCGTCAGTCAGATATTATATTTATTCCACCCTTTTTTATGCGTGGAAATTGCGGTTTGCTGATTGCCATGAAGTATGCCCTTTGTTCTAGTATATATTCTTCTTTTGCCTTTGTTCGTTTTAAAATTCAAATCGGTTGCCTTCAAGTTGACGTGGATCTTTGGTCTTCCATATCGCTCTGGTATGCTTTCAAAATTGTTTGGTGACTCAAATTTTGTGGCAGGATCTTTGAGATCTTCTTCGATATATTTTGCTTCAGACTGTCAGGATTTATGTTATTGAAATCCTTTTGGCATTGCTTGATCAGCAATTTTGCCTTAAATGTTGAACTGGCAGGATCTTCCTCCAGCTAATCCTGCTTTACGACAGGTTTTTCTGACCAGCTAGATCTTTAGCAGTTTTGCCAATTTTGATCTAGACTGGCAGAATCGCCATGTACAATGTATACTTTTAGATTTTAAAAGAAAATGGTTTTTATTGGCGCTTATGTTCAGCGCTGACATCAGATTCATAAATATTCTTTATTGAATAAATTCTTTCTTATTTATACAAAAGTTCTTAACCTATACATATATACATTCTTACATTAATAATTACATACTAGAGGTGCATGACTCAATAGTGAGGAATGCTTTGTTAGCGAATTATTATATTGACTTACATATTGTCAATATGATTCCTACTTGAGCAATTTGGGTATGAGGCATTAATGCATTAGGTGACTTGGTGAACGCGAATGAACTTATGGTAGTTACCGGGGTCAATTATCGTATGTTTGTAATGTTAAGCGTGTTTGAAGTGAGGTGAATTCCTCGCGATACTACACTGCCATTTGACTCCAAAAATGTTATTTCACTCTATTATGCGACGCTTCCGTCACTTATATATCTAACCATGATCCGGATTCAATTGTAGCGGTTAGGCCCTCACCACGTTTATCTTTCTAGACAAATACAAGCCAGGTATGATCTTCAGATGTTGCTAAATGTGCATCACAGTATTCTTATAGTTGAAAACCAGCAACAACTGTCAGTGCTGCTCCAAAACAATCAAAGTTATTGCAGATGAATAGCTGTGTAACTTTTGATATAGTGCGCGAAAGTTGTAACTGCTTCTTATTAGTGAATGTAATATTAAATCCAAAACTTTTTCATGATATCGTGGTTGATTGCAGGTCCACAGCAGACTGCCAAACAGCACAGTTTGTCATTTTGGATCGAAGAATTATCGCCATGTAACGAAGAAACACAATTATACTTTGTGTTGTTCTCAGAGTGATCGCACAATTATTTACTTTATTGGAAAAATTGGTTATTATGTATAATAAATTATCTAAACAATTCTTATGTGCACAATACATATTTACGCTAATACTTACATGCTAAAAATACAAAATGTACTCATGTGCATATGCCAGTGAATTCCATAAATACATGTATATCCAGTTCGCTGGGAAATGCAATCTAAGCATAAACAAAATAGTATGGACAGAAACAAAAGTATGTAGCAATGTATAAGCAAGTAGTGGGCTTGATTTGAGTGTTCTCCTTGGCTCGGGCTGCATTGTAATATAAGGCAAGTGGAGTCTATTGTACTTTTGGGGCGTGTGATATTATGTTATGTGCATACATATGTATGTTGATACATTACACCTAATCACTTTAAGAGAATGACGCTTGTTTAAAATGCACTACACGGGGTAGGGTACATTAGGCAAGCACTTCAATTTCATAAATAAAGAGCGCGACAACTTTCGTTTCCGTTGGACCGTTCACTTCTTAACTTAAAAAGAGAGGAAGCGGTAAGTTTATAAATAGGTAGGTATGTATGCATTTCTTAAACTTATTAAATTGATACAGGGTGAATGTAAAGTATGAGTATGAGTATGTAAAGATTTTATACAATGTAATTATTTCAAAAAGGTAAGTATTTAAAAAATGTAAGTATTCCAAAATGGTAAGTTATTCAAGTAAGTATTTTAAAAAGATAGGTAAGTATAAACCATTGGCGGCCACCGTGGTGTGATGGTAGCGTGCTCCGCCTACCACACCGTATGCCCTGGGTTCGCACCCCGGGCAGAGCAACATCAAAATTTTTGAAATAAGGTTTTTAAATTAGAAGAAAATTTTTCTAAGCGGGGTCGCCCCTCGGCAGTGTTTGGCAAGCGCTCCGGGTGTATTTCTGCCATGAAAAGCTTTCAGTGAAAACTCACCTGCCTTGCAGATGCCGTTCGGAGTCGGCATAAAACATGTAGGTCCCGTCCGGCCAATTTGTAGGGAAAATGAAGAGGAGCACGACGCAAATTGGAAGGGAAGCTCGGCCTTAGATCTCTTCGGAGGTTATCGCGCCTTACATTTATTTTTATTTATTTTTAAGTATAAACCATTAACATGCCTATAAGTATATGTATATATATATGTATATATAACACTTAGTCATCCTCGAAATCGATGAGCGCTCATGTCTTCAACGGCGATGCTGACAGGTATAGCAGCTCTTTCAGTTCTTCAAGGGTTCCCTTTGTTAAAAAGCTTTCTAAGCTGCCGCAAAGTTGGATTGCAACGTTCCAAGCGGACAGTGGGCCGCTCGATTATCCGTCTCGTCGGCATACGGGAACCATTGCGCCTTGTGCGTGCCGGAGTTGGGACTCGTTGGTGTCATGTGCATACCGGAATGGATACTCGTTGGGATTCCGTACGTGCTGTTTGGATAGTAGGTGGGCGGGAAGAGGGTATGGTGAGCTCTTCTGCAATGTTGGCACCCACCCTGGGAGGTGCAAGCGTTCGTAGGTAGGTATGTATGCATTTCTTAAACTTATTAAGTTGATACAGGGTGAATGGTAAGTATGAGTATGTAAAGATTTTATACAATGTAAGTATTTCAAAATGGTAAGTTATTCAAGTAAGTATTTTAAAAAGATAGGTAAGTATATCACATTAACATACCTATAAGTATATGTATATATATATATATATATATATATATATATATATATAACACTTAGTCATCCTCGTGACGCTACCAGACAGTTGAGGCAATAATTATGAGCGCCGGCTGTCTCGAAGCGTTCTGCCGGGACCAATAACAAAAATGCCGGACAGAAACGCAACCTGTGGTAGCGACAGCAGAGGCGGCATTTGTTGTCCTCCATGATCTGTGGGAAAAAGAGAAAAAGCGAGAGAAAAAACACAGAACAGATTATAGAAAGTGTGAGTTTCAGCTGGTCTTATACGTAGAGAACGTGGTTTGCGCGCGGGAAAAGTTGGTCGTAAACTTAGCCTATAGGGGGTAGAATGTAAAGTTTAGTTATATTGTGGGTGACTGTACCCGCTTGGGTGCGAACATCTACTACATGCACATGTTGGCCGGCTCCCGGATGGAGTTTGACAACTCGCTCCAAGCGCTAGTCATTTGGGGAAAGTAGGTCATCTTTGATAACGACCATATCTTATAATGACAAAATTTCCATCGCCTTTGGCGATAAAGTGCTGTCGGATGCGAAAAAATGTGTGAGCGCTTTTTGCCGACAATATATAATGCATTCTATGGTTAACGAAGTTAGACGGCGGGCTAACAGACGCACACATAATCATAAATTCAGCGCGTCCCCAATTACCATCACCGCCAAAGAGGTTGAGGATGCCATCGGTTATGCTAAACCATCTAAAGCAGTGGGCCCAGACGGCTTAGCCATGCAAATGCTTAAAAGCCTAGGTAAAGAGGGTTTCAAATATTTATCACATGTCTTCAACCTGTCCCTTTCCACATTTTTCATTCCCGAAAAATGGAAAATGGCTAAGGTGGTCCCGCTATTAAAGTCTGGGAAACCAGCTAACATAAGAGATTCATATCGCCCGATATCTCCCCTATCGCCAGCACCAATACTCTTGAAGCAATTTTACTCTGACGGCCACCGTGGTGTGGTGGTAGCGTGCTCCGCCTGCCACACCGTATGCCCTGGGTTCGCACCCCGGGCAAAGCAACATCAAAATTTTAGAAATAAGTTTTTTCAATTAGAAGAAAATTTTTCTAAGCGGGGTCGCCCCTCGGCAGTGTTTGGCAAGCGCTCCGGGTGTATTTCTGCCATGAAAAGCTCTCATAGAAAAGTCATCTGCCTTGCAGTTGCCGTTCGGAGTCGCCATAAAACATGTAGGTCCCGTCCGGCGAATTTGTAGGGAAAATCAAGAGGAGCACGACGCAAATTGAAAGAGAAGCTCGGCCTTAGATCTCTTCGGAGGTTATCGCGCCTTACATTTATTTATTTAATTTTACTCTCTGTTTAAGCGAGCGATTAGCGCACGCACCTTTTTTGTTGCATGAATTTATATCCTGAATTTGTATTTATTGAATTCCAAACCCCCATCAGCACGGTAACACATCCAAAACCCAATCATCGTGGTTGGCAACGCGTGCGCTACTCGCTCGCCTGAACGAGCATCAGCTGTCAAACACTCATTGTTGACATTTTCTTTTTAATATATTCATTGGAAATTCTTTACCATCGCGGTGTGACACGAAAATTTATAAAATTGTAACAAAATTCTGTAACCTTCAAGTTATAAAACCCCCATTTGTAAAGTGTAGGAAACTCTCACAAATTAAAGTAAAGGAGCGTTCTTTATAAATTTAAAAGTGTTTTAATGTGTGCTTGCGAAGTGTTCTCCATCATAAGATTGTGCAAAGTGTAGCTTCAGCAACCCCACAGTGGTGCAAGAATGGTGCAGGGCGTGTAATAGCACTTTTCTCGCAAAAAATTTGCACGCTATAAATTCGCATTGTCCAAGAAGAATTTCGATAAGCTAATCAGCTTTCTCGCATCAAAACCCCTTTACAGTCCAATAAATCTAAGTGCAAATAAGACTCCTCTAAGTCACACCAAAAACGAAAACAAAAAAAAAAACAAAAAACTCATCTCGAGATAATGTAATACGAGTTAATTTCCCATATCAAAAGTATAATAATTTCCCCTAAATACTTTATACGCATATATACTGACATATACGTACATTTATAAAAGTGCGGTACGCTCATACAATTTTATTTTTGTTGCTCTCTCAAGCGGGCACAGTGGTACGAATTCACGGTTCGCGCTATTAAATATATAATTTCAAAAATTTAAAAAGTTTATCTTGACGTGAAATTTGCATTGCGGTTAGAAATTTTTCTTTAAGTCGTCAACTCACTCTCTCTTTCTGAGGTTCTCAGGCTCTCTCCCTCACTCTCAGGCTCTCTCCCTCGCTCGCCCACTTTATGTTAGGTGTCCCTCAAAGAAGCCAATCAAAATGCCCCACAATGGGTGACGACGAAAAATCTCAAGGCAGTTCCAAAGATCAACGCCAAATCACAAAAAAATAAGCAAATGTTCACGGCAAGTAAATTCATCTCGGAAACGGATAATTTCATGGACTACTGTGCTCGATTCAGGTCCACCCGGATTAAAGAAAATACGGAATCGTCCCTGAAAATTAAAGATATCAATATTGATAGGTTTTGGGACGGGGTCCAAACCTCCCATGACGCGGTATTAGATGCAGAAGATCTAGATCTCCCAGATGACTTCAAACCGGTCGCCTTTAATAAATACCGGTCATGTCTAATTCTCCATGAGGACACAAAAGTCCAGATAGGGGACCAACTTATGTTGCTCCACCAAGCAAACACTCCCGTAGCCGTCCACACCGCATCACTTTCCAGAGATGGAACAGGTTTCGGCTTAAAAATCCCGCCTTATGATACAGAAGTATTTTAAGGGGGTTTTGAACAATGGCCGTCATTTCCGGACAGGACATGTTCACTGCGGTTTATATTAACCACCCAAAACTCACAAAAGCCCAGAAATTATACCACCTCCGGTATAAAACACAAGGCAAAGCCGGCCAAATAGTTAAACTGTTCCCGCTCAGCGATGACAATTTCGAACTGGCTTGGGAAGCCCTAAGGTCGCGATATGAAAATCGCAGGGTTTTGATTGACAACCAAATAAAAACCCCTATGAATTTAAAACCAATTCCCATTGAAAATAGCGAGGATATACAGAAATTACAACCATCCGTCAATAATTTCCTCCATATCCCCGCCACCCAGCAAGTTTCAACAGATAGTTGGAATCCAATCCTCATTTATCTGGTCACCTCTAAACAAAATAATTATGCATTCAGAGGCAACAATCACGAAAAATCCAATCCGAGGATTCAATCCCATGCTACAGAACACCGCACAATGTACAAATGCGCATAATGCAAAACCTCCGAGCACCCCTGTACAGCTGAGCAAAATTCGCTAGAATGCCAGTCCATGATCGGAACAAGTTCGTGAGAGACAATCACATGTGCTTTAACTGCCTTTCCCAGTCCCACGTTCTAAGAGATTGTAAAAGCACATTCAAGTGTGTTCACTGCCGAAAGCGGCACAACTCAGCTCTCGATGATGATGCGACCTCTACATCATCAACGCCCAGAATGCATAAAGCCACAGCCCAAGTAGCAACTACCACCCCCACTGATGTCAGTCACCCAACTCTCCGGAAGAAAACCGCGAACAACCCACGTGTTCAAAAAATGCCCAAGTACAATCTTTCTATTCGGATAATGAAAGTAAAGTACTACTCCCGACGGCAATCGTCTCAGTAGAACACCGAGGTGAACTCTTCAAACTCAGAGCCCTAATTGACCAAGGGTCAGAACGGGGCTTTATCTCCTTCAAAGCTCAAATAAAACTGCAAGGCGAGCTTAAATCCCAATATGACCAAGTCTTAATAGAATACCTCACCCTAGGTCATATGGAAGAAGCCACTTCCTACGAAAAATGCTCGGACAAAAAATACTTGTCGTTCTACCTACGCCATCACGCGGCTATAAAGCCCGAAAAAAGAGCTACCAAGGTACGTGTGGTCTTTAATGGATCAAAGAAATCAACTTCCGTTAATTCTCTGAATGATGTTCTCTATACCGGTCCCACCCTACAACCCGATTTGATGCTATTAATACTCAAGTGGCGCACGTACCAATTTGTTTTCAACGGCGATGTAGAAAAAATTTACCGCCAAATTCTCTTACATGATGAGGACCAAGATTACTACAAAATTATTTTCGCTCAGCCCCCAATGATCCAATTCAAGATTTTAAGCTTGAAACCGTCACAGACCTTAAGACCGAATTGCGCTCCCTACTTTGCAATACGTACCTTGCACGAACTCTCAAAAGACGTCAATAATAGTTTCCCTAAAGCATCTGAGGTATTAAAAGATGTAGACGACGGCGGGCACTCCATCCTCTCAGCTTCAGAGTCCCTCTCGCAAGTCAGGCAAGCCCTTAAGTCAGCAGGCCCCCCCTTAGAAAAATCACAGCAAAACATCCTGAAATAATTAAAACTATTCCCACACCGGCCTTGCTGGATTCCCAGTTTATCGAATTCGAAAAAGCAAGTACGACGAAAACGCTCGGGATTCAATGTAACGCCATAAAGGACTCATTTTCGTAACCCGTTGAATCCATCCCAGTAACGACTGCGAACACAAAGCGATAAATTCTCTCGTCTGTCGCGAAATTTTTCGACCCCGCAGGATGGCTGACGCCGATAATGATTCAAGCCAAAATTATCTTGCAAGAGCTGTGGCTTGACGGAACTGACTGGGACGAACAGGTGAAACCCCTCCGCCTAGTAAAGTGGACGCAGTTCGCGCATAACATCAACGCCATACCAGGGATTCAAATTCCTCATTGGTTCCCCTGACCAACCTCTGGAGCTGCATGGCTTTTACGACGCGTCGGAGAAAGCCTATTGTGCTTGCATTTATGTCCGAACGACGGTAGGACAAAACACAACCTCTCATCTCCCAGTCTCTAAAAGCAAAGTGGCACCCCTAAAATCCACAAGCTTGCCACGCTTGGAATTGTGTGGAGCGCTAGGAGCGAAGCTATTCTCCGTCGTCAAATCCCAACTCAATCTTCTCCCGCACATATTGACGATGTGGTCGGACTCCGAAATAGTACTCGCATGGCTAGAAAAGCCTCCCTATACATGGAAAACTTTCATAGCAAATCGAACCGCGTAAATAATCGATCTGGCTGGAAATTCCACTTGGTGGCATGTACGCAGTTCCGATAACCCCGCCGACATTGGCCCAAGAGGATGCAAATCTCTTGATTTGGCAGGTTCCTCCCTGTAGTGGAGAGGCCTAGAATGGCTCATCAGTCCCCTGGAAACATGGCGCAAAGACTTGCGCCGCCCCTCCGTAAGTCCACCCGAAGTCCGCCGAATCGAAGCATTACATGTCAGCGAAGAAGAACTCGATATTCTAGATAGATTTTCCTCGTTTCCGCGCGAGCTGAGAGTGCTAACTCACGTGCTGCTCTTAATACGCACCCTTAGACCCCGCGCGGGCCACATACCAACTTTCCCTTTAACCCTTACACACGACGACTTCCGAAACACGAAACTCAAGCTAATTGCCTTAACTAAGTCCCGATGTTTCCCCAAGGAAAAGGCATCGCTGTTAGCTTCGAAGCCTATCGACAAACGGAGCCCCCTTCTAACCCTTAATCCATATTTGGATGAAGATGGATTGCTCCGAGTCCGCGGTCGCCTGGTTGACTCAACACTAACCTACAACGAAAGCCACCCTATTATTATCCCGGAAAAATCCCGCTGCACTCCTCCTACGCTTCCTGCATGAATTTTTCTTGCACCCCGAAGTCCGCCTCATGCAGCAAACGATTAGAAAGTAACTTTACATTCCTCGGCTCAAGCCACTCATCAAAAAATGCATTTTTCAAATAATGGCAGCCTTGCCACCCGAAAGATGTACTTTTGCTCCCCCCTTCACCCCAACGGGTGTTGATTTTGCTGGCCCCTTTTTGATAAAAGCATCCACGCTAATATCGCCTACCCTCGTGAAGGGCTACGTGGTTTATTTGCTTCACGACAAAAGCGGTACATCTCGAGTTGTGCTCAAATCTCACCTCTGAGGCCTTTCTGGCTGCATTTGCCCATTTTGTTGGACGCCGAGGCTATCCAGCAACTATGGTGAGTGATAATGGCACAACCTTTGTAGGCGCCAAAAGAGCTACGGAAAAGGAATTTGTGACCTTCTCCAACGAAGTCTCGCAAGAAGTCGTCCAAAAATGCGCCACTGAAGGCATAAAATGGAAGTTTATACCACCCGGCGCTCCTCATATGGGCGGCTTCTGGGAGGCTGCTTTCAAAATTTTAAAACCCAGAACACAGTCGGATCTCATAAATGCACTCTCGAGGAATTTACCACCCAGCTGATACGAATAGAGGCCGTGTTAAACTCACGCCCCATCTCCCTACTATCTCAGGATCCCTCTGATTTCACCGAGCTCACTCCGGGACATTTTCTTAGGGTAACCCCTTTATTAGCAATCCCTGAACCCGACCATGATAACCTATCCCTTCTCAACCGATGGGAAAAGGTCAAGGTTCTCCATCACCAGTTTATCCGACGATGGAAAGAGGACTATCTCAAGGACCTCCACAAACGGTATCGTTGGAAAGACACCCGCAATGAGCCAAAAGTCGGTGAGTGTGTCCTCATCAAGGACGATATAATTCCTCCCACTGAATGGCGCCTCGGACGCATCGAAGGAGCACGCGCCGGCCCGGATGGCCACATTCGTGTCGTCGAGGTGCGCAGCCAATCCGGCATTCTCTCATAGTAAAACTATGTTTTCTGCCCCCGGCGGATTATCCGCCCAGCCCCAAGCGACCGTGTAGATTTTCGTTACCACCCCACTCACAAGACCGCTTAGTCCTAAAGATTTATCCCGTCAAATCACCTTATCCGCCTTATCCCAAAACCAACAACTAAAATCACGCTTCATCTCAAAGTTACAATTATCAATATACCCCTCACTAAACTCATATGGATACGACTCCAAGCCCAAGAACGTCGATACGCTCTCAGGTGGTGGTGGCTAGCAATCACGCCGAGCGCCAAAACAACAACTCCAACAATAATTTCATGCAATGCCGCGTATGCGCTCGCCATCACGCGCTACGTACTTGCCCACTCTTTCGGGGCATGCAGCCGTCGCAGCGATACCGCCTGGCACGAGCCCATGGGTATTGTACCAATTGTCTGGCGCTATCAGACGCGACGAGTGAATGTACATACGTCGCCCATTATGTGCCGCATTTGTATAATGTATAATGTATAATGTATTTATTTATTACGGCTTTCCTAAGCCTAACTTAAATCTATTTTACATGTTTATAATTGTCTTCTGAACTATGCAATCTAGAATAGTTACATCTATGTCCTACCTTGGAGTACTATGGATGGGAGACTTCCAGATCATGCGAACAAAGCGTTGTGCTTGTGTAGTATGTAGGCATTTTACGCATGTTAGTAAAGCGCGAAGGCAACATCTGCACGGCGATGCACTGAGTTAATCGAGTGATGCGCCTCAGTATGTGCTTCGGCAACCTTTTTTGTATGCGTACAAGAGCTTGGAAGTCTTGGCGCTACATAGCAGTATAGTTTCGCTGCACTTCTATCGATGCTATGGAAGTCCGCCTGTCCAGCACTAAATTGGTAGTGTTCTGCAATAATTGTACAATTTTTGTTTAAATTTATTGGAATGACATGATTTAATATCATTCGGTAGTTCATTATAGGATTTAAGACCTTTATAATACAGATTAGATTTGTCTGCTTCAGTTTTATAAGCCGGCAGATTAAAATCATTTTTATTACGAGTATTTACAGAGTGCATATCTTTTACATATTTTATATTAGTCCTCAAATACGCAGGCAAAGTTCCTTCTATTATGTTTTTAATAAATTTTATGGTATAATAAAAAAAGTTGCTGTCTAATGCTAAGCCAATTAAGAGAGCATAGCATGTCTCTGATAGGTGTGTCATACCGTTTTTTGAGAATGAATCTCATAGCGCGGTTCTGTTGCTTTTGTAGCTTGTATATCTGACTATCTCGCAAGATGAAAAATATAGTTGGGCAATAAATAAAATGAGGTTCGATTATAGATCTGTAGACGATGATTTTATACCTTCTATTTAAATATTTGCAGGTTCGTTGTGTAAAATGTAACTTTTTCGCTATTTTTCCTACCGTATAATCCACGTGTTCGTTGAAATTCAGCTTATCATCTATTTTTATTCCCAAGTATTTTAAGGTGCTGACTTTTTCAATTAGTTCGTTATTTATATTTAAGTTTTGTAGCTCACTGTTTTGAAAATTGCGTCTAGATATAACCATAAATTTCGTTTTATTGACATTCACTTTTAGTCTGTTTACGCATAACCAACCATATACGCTGTTAAGATCTTCTTGCAGCTTAGCATATATTTCAGTAATATTGTTCCCACTTATCATCAGCAATGTATCATCAGCAAACAATTTTATTTCACAGTGCTTAATGGAGCTAGTTATATCATTAATATATATATTGAACAGTATGGGTGCCAGCACAGACCCTTGAGGTAGACCAACAGGTACCGATACGGACGTTCCAATCACTGTTCTTTGGTATCTGTTAATTAGGAAGTCTTGAAACCATTTTAGTTCTATACCAGAAACGCCAATGCAAGAAAGCTTTTTCAGCATTAAGTTTTGGTCGATCGTCTCGAATGCACGCTTTAAATCCAAAAACACAGCTAATATGTGTTTTTTCCTGCTTAAGTCTTCTTTCCAGTTAGCTACAACCAAATTCAAAGCATTTTCACATGAATGTTTCTTTCGAAAACCAGATTGTTGAGGTATAATAATTACATTATCTTCTAAATATTTTACCAGCTGATTTTTTACCACTGTTTCCAAAATTTTTTCATCACATTGTAACGTGTTAATAGGTCTTATCTCCACAGCTTTGATGGTATTTTTAACTTGTGCACTTCCACACCACGCCATGCTCCACCGGGCCCCACCACCACCAACACCATCGAGCCACGCCGCACCAACACCTCAAGTGCCTCCGACACCCGCACCACGCTCTAATTCTTGCCGCCACCCCCAACGCCCACAACATCAAACCGTCACCAGTCGTTATAATCCAACCACAGTCACGATCCCAAAAGCACGGACCGTTCGGTGCACAGCAGCAGGCCTTCAGACGGCTTCACACCGAGGCAAAGTGGCAAATATCCTCATGAACGAGGCCTTCAGAGCACTGGAGCAGCTCAGAGTGACATTAGCCGGCTAACGTGCCTAGGCGGAGCAGGATGTTTAAGGGAGCGATTAGCGCACGCACCTTTTTTTATTTCATGAATTTATATCCTGAATTTGTATTTATTGAATTCCTAACCTCCATCACCACACCACGGTAACACACCCAAAACCTGAACACGTGCGCTACTCGCTCGCCTGAACGAGCATCAGCTGTCAGACACTCATTGTTGACATTTTCTTTTTAATATATATATATATATATATATATATATTAGGCCGGGTCGATTTGTGGGGAGGCAAAAAAATCGCCCATTGCTCTATGAAAATCATATTATAGGGATCAAAATAAGAAACTTTGCCGAAGGAACCATACCTCTAAAACGAATTCTGATGTCACCCCTTTGGGTCGTAGGGGCAAATTTTGAAAAATCCCACTTTGAAATGCCTATGTTTTTATACTCAGTTGAGCAGAGCTCACAGAGTATATTAACTTTGATTGGATAACGGTTGGTTGTACAGGTATAAAGGAATCGAGATAGATATAGACTTCCATATATCAAAATCATCAGTATCGAAAAAAAATTTGATTGAGCCATGTCCGTCCGTCCGTCCGTCCTTCCTCTGTCCGTTAACACGATAACTTGAGTAAATTTTGAGGTATCTTGATTTGGTATGTAGATTCCTGGGCACTCATCTCAGATCGCTATTTAAAATGAACGATATCGGACTATAACCACGCCCACTTTTTCGATATCGAAAATTTGGAAAAACCGAAAAAATGCGATAATTCATTGCCAAAGGCGGTTAAAGCAATGAAACTTGGTAGATGGGTTGACGTTATGACGCAGAATAGAAAATTAGTAAGATTTTGGACAATGGGCGTGGCACCGCCCACTTTTACAAGAAGGTAATTTAAAAGTTTTGCAAGCTGTAATTTGGCAGTCGTTAAAGATATCATGATGAAATTTGGCAGGAACGTTACTACTATTACTATATATGTGCTAAATAAAAATTAGCAAAATTGGATGAAGAACACGCCCACTTTTTAAAAAAATTTTTTTTTAAATTCAAATTTTAACAAAAAATTTAATATCTTTACTGTATATAAGTAAATTAAGTCAAAATTCAACTCCAGTAATGATATGATGCAACAAAATACAAAAATAAAAGAAAATTTCAAAATGGGCGTGGCTCCGCCCATTTTCATTTAGTATGTCTAGAATACTTTTAATGCCATAAGTCGAACAAAAATTTACCAATCCTTCTCAAATTTCGTAGGGGCATGGATTCTATGACGGTAACTGTTCTCTGTGAAAATGGGCGAAATCGGTGGAAGCCACGCCCAGTTTTTATACACAGTCCACCGTCTGTCCTTCCGCTCGGCCGTTAACACAATAACTTGAGCAAAAACCGATATATCTTTACTAAACTTAGCCCACGTACTTATCTGAACTCACTTTATCTTGGTATAAAAAATGACCGAAATCCGACCATAACCACGCCCACGTTATCGATATCGAAAATTACGAAAAATGAAAAAAATGCCATAATTCTATACCAAATACGAAAAAAGGGATGAAACATGGTAACTGGATTGGTTTACTGACGCAAATTATAACTTTGGAAAAAACTTTGTAAAATGGGTGTGACACCTACCATATTAAGTAGAAGAAAATGAAAAAGTTCTACAAGGAGAAATCAACAGCCCTTGGAATCTTGGCAGGAATACTGTTAGTGGTATTGCATATATAAATAAATTAGCAGTACCCGACAGATGATTTTCTGGACCACCTGGTCCACATTTTGGTCGATATCGCGAGAACGCCTTCACATATACATCTAAGGACCACTCGCTTTTAAAACCCTCATTAATACCTTTAATTTGATATCCATTTCGTACAAACACATTCTAGGGTCACCCCTGGCCCACCCTAATGGCGATATCTCGAAAAGGCGTCCACCTATAGACCTAATGCCCACTCCCTCTTAAAATGCTCAGTAACACCTTTCGTTTGATACCCATATCGTACAAACATTCTAAAGTCACCCCTCGCCCACCCTAATGGCGATATCTCGAAAAGGCGTCCACCTATAGAACTAATGTCCACTCCCTCTTAAAATGCTCAGTAACACCTTTCGTCTGATACCCATACCGTACAAACATTCTAGAGTCACCCCTGGCCCACCCTAATGGCGATATCTCGAAAAGGCGTCCACCTATAGACCTAATGCCCACTCCCTCTTAAAATGCTCAGTAACACCTTTCGTTTGATACCCATATCGTACAAACATTCTAGAGTAACCCCTGGCCCACCCTAATGGCGATATCTCGAAAAGGCGTCCACCTATAGACCTAATGCCCACTCCCTCTTAAAATGCTCAGTAACACCTTTCGTTTGATACCCATATCGTACAAACATTCTAGAGTCACCCTTGGTCCACCTTTATGGCGATATATCGAAAAGGCGTCCACCTATAGAAATAAGGATTACTCCCTTTTAAAATACTCATTACCACCTTTCATTTGATACCCATATCGTACAAACACATTCTAGAGGCAGCCTGGCCCACCCTAATGGCGATATCTCGAAAAGGCGTCCACCTATAGACCTAATGCCCACTCCCTCTTAAAATGCTCAGTAACACCTTTCGTTTGATACCCACATCGTACAAACATTCTAGAGTCACCCTTGGTCCACCTTTATGGCGATATCTCGAAAAGGCGTCCACCTATAGAACTAAGGATTACTCCCTTTTAAAATACTCATTACCACCTTTCATTTGATACCCATATCGTACAAACACATTCTAGAGACACCCCTGGTCCACCTTTATGGCGATATCTCGAAATGGCGTCCACCTATGGAACTAAGGATCACTCCTTTTCAAAATACTCATTAACAGCTTTCATTTGATACCCATATCGTACAAACACATTCTAGAGTCACCCCTGGTCCACCTTAATGGCGATATCTCGAAAAGGTGTCCACCGATAGACCTAAGGCCCACTCCCTCTTAAAATGCTCAGTAACACCTTTCATTTGATACCCATATCGTACAAACAAATTCTAGAGTCAGCCCTGGTCCACCTTTATGGCGATATCCCTAAATGGCGTCCATCCATAGAGCTATGGCCTACTCTCTCTTAAAATACTCTTTAATACCTTCCATTTGATACACATGTCATACAACCACATTCCAGGGTTACCCTAGGTTCATTTTCCTACATGGTGATTTTCCTTATTTTGTCTCCATAGCTCTCAACTGAGTATGTAATGTTCGGTTACACCCGAACTTAGCCTTCCTTACTTGTTTCTTTTTGGAGTTCATTTTTCTCTTTAGAAATTTATTTAGTCAGAACATATGTAAATGAAAAAATGAATTTAACTTAGTAATTGAAAAGAAATTAAAAAAAATTATTAGAAATTAGCGTTTTTACAACCCCCTTTTAAAACCAAGGCATCACTGTGATGCATTTGCATGTCGTAAACGTAGTTCAATTCAATTCAATTCAATTCAATTCAATTTATTTAACACATTTGTACAAGTGAGACTATTGTCTCTTAAAGTACATCGATATTTGGATATGTGTACAATATGTTAATGTGAGTATAACAATATTTATACTAATATAAAAGAAATAACAGAAATAGACAATGTAGATTCGAGAAATTAGCTAGAATAGTGTTTTTCGTATATCAAAAAATTTAGACAAAGCCAATTTAAAGCGCGATGCATTGGGCTCATTTTTAATAAAATTAGGTAATGAGTTCCATACTTTGATAGTACTGACAAAGAACGTCCTTGATGATGAGAGATATTTATGGCGTGGAACGATGAGGTTACAGGTTCTGTCAGATCTAGCAAAACATAAATTTCGGAATAATTATTCTGGTTGTTTTTTATAAATTAATTTATTCAGGAAAATTAGATTGCGATAGTTTAAGAAGGTAGTAAGACTGCAATCAAGAATTTTAGACGAAAACTCTGATATGTGGTCAAATTTACGCTTCAAGTAGATATATCATGCACAATTGTTCAATGCAAGTTGTAGCTTATTTCTAGACCTGCAGTCTATATCACCAAACACTAACCCTCCCAGCGAAATGAAAGGAACTATTAGTGATCTGACTAACATTAATTTGACATTTGGAGGAATGAAAGCAGCTGTGTACCACAACTTCCTTACCACAAAATAAATGTTTGATAAAACGTAGTTAATATGATCAACACAGTTAAAATTGGAATTTAGTTTGAACCCTAAACTACTAACGACCGACTCATACTTAATGGTAATATCCTGTAGTATAACCGATGGCAAATTCTCTACTAGTTACGGAGAGTGCGAAATGCAAATAGCTTTTGTTTTAGCCGCATTTAGATTTAATTTATTATCCCTCGACCACGAAGAGATGCTTCCGAGATCCTCGTACATCCTACAAACCAAATCTTCAGATAAGCCAATAGGGCGAGATAAATATATTTGTGCATCATCAGCATATAGATGTATTGAAACACTTTTACAGCCATGAGTAATATCGTTAATGAACATACTGAACAAAATTGGTCCAAGTATAGATCCCTGAGGCACCCCCGAGCACAGGCACTTCGTCTCGGAGCAACCACTTTTAACTACTACCTTCTGCCAACGATGTGTAAGATAGTTTTCGAGCAATCTTGAAGCGCTAGAAGAGAATCCAAAGTAGTGTCGTAATTTCATTAAGAGAATGGAATGATCTACAATGTCAAAGGCTTTCGAAAAATCTAAAAGTGATATCACAGTCATATATATATATATATATATATATATATAAATGCACAAACTCATG